>NC_062294.1:26977374-27286749 GCF_902655055.1 Lutra lutra | reverse complement strand
AGGAAGGCTTTGCTCTGTGTCTTATAAAGGACTCCCGTTCCGGAGAGGGGGCCAGGTAGGCTTGCAGGAAGGAAGCTGGGAGGCTGGTAAGTGGCGGGATATCACTGGTGTGAGGACCTGGGGAGTGGGTCAGGGGAGGCTGTCTCTGATTCGGTGACATCCAAGAGTAGGTTTGCTCACTGCAGTCCCAATGGCCTAGGCACGGGGGCAAATTCTCTGATGCACATTGAATGTGTCCATGCCTGAGTGTAAATGAAGGACAAGGGTAAAGGAGGAGCTCCACTGAAAGTCGGCTGAGAAATCGCAAATCCAGAGTCAGAGCAAGAGGGTGGAGCGAAGCCGGCTGGGGGATCGTGGAGATTGCTGATGACAGGGCAGGATTAGGGGAAGACAAGAAGATAGGGTTTCTGACTGTAGTTCTTGAATGATCAAGGTTCAGGAAACACTCAACACCAAAAATTTTGCGAACGTAGGGCCCATGAAAATGTTTTTTCCAAAAAGACACAAGGAGCGGCGCATTTCTTTGCATTCTGGGGGCTCCCGTGAGGGGTGCGTGGACAAGTGTGGGCAGGTGGGTCTTAGAGGTAGATGCAGCTGGGGTTGCCACGTAGGCGGCCCGTGTGTGCACGCGGGTGGGCGTGTCTGCACGTGCGTTGCTTTATCAGGTGCGTGGGTATGGGGGCCTCAGGTGCGCGTTGTAAAGTGACACGCCCTCCTCCTCAGCCTTCAGCTCTACCCAGTGGGACGGGTTGGGCGGGAAGCCTGCGGCTGGGTCGACACCAGCCACCAGGGGGCAGCAGAGGGCCGGGCAGGGGCCTTCTCTGGCTTCCTCCCCAACTCACAGCCTCTGGATCCTCGCGGCCTCTTAGCTGCAGGCTGCGTCCACTCTGAGCCTGGCCCTGGAGGCCGTTTGAAGCCTCTCTCTGCCCCTCTCCACCTCCCCCAGGCCGCTGCCCGTTGCCCTGGCTGAGGGTTTCCGGAAGGCCTAGGACTCAGTAAGTGGAATGTTGGTTGCAGGGTGGGTTGGAACTTGCTGGCAAACTCGGGTGGTTTCATGGGGACCTGGGAGAAGGGACCCAACTGGCCCAGAGCCCTGGGGTTCTGGCATCTGGCCCTCTGGTTCTTCCCCAGCTTGGGCTCTGTCTCTCTGTCTCTGGGTCTCTCTCAGGGGTGCTCAGTAGGTGTCCGTCTCCCCTCTTCTCAGTACTAAGTCTGGTCAGAATACTGCTGAACCCCTTGGCCCCTCTGAGGCTCCGAGGTGGGCCTCAGAGGGGCAGCCAGAGCCCATGGCCTTCCCATTCAGATGTCCCCATGTCCAGGGCCACCACCTGCACTGCCCCAAACCAGCCTGGAGACAGCTGCACTATTGAACAAGAAACCCTTCCTTTTCTTCAGAGAACCCCAGACACGGCGGCCTGCTCTCTGCCTGACGTGTGCCCTACGTGTGACCGAACAGGAGGAGCCAGGCAGTCCCCTGCATCGTGGGGGGTGACATTACTTCCCCATTCTTGCCCCGGCCCCAACCTGGTTACAAATATCCCGTCCAGACCACGCTCTGGGGCCGTGGTCCTTACCTGCTTCGTGGAAGACCCGGTGACACTGGTCAGCCAGGTGATGCCCGCACACCCCCCAGATAGGCCTGTCCTGATCCCTCGAACCTGTGAATGTGATTGTATAAGGCAAAAATTTTTTTTCTTTTTTTGCAGATGTGATTAAGCTCATGACTTGAGATGAGGAGATTATCCTGGATTAGCCAGTGGCTCCTACATGTCATCTGGGAGAAGCAGAGGGAGGTTTGGCACACAGACAGGAGAGGAGACAGCCATGTGGACAGGGAGGCAGAGATCGGAGAGGTGTGGCCACAAGCCAGGGAGTTCTGGCAGCCACCAGAAGCTGGAAGAGGCGAGGAACAGGATGACCCTGCAACCTGGGTAGGGAGAGCAGCCCCGCGCACACCGGGCTGCTGATTTCGGACTGCTGACCTCCAGACGGTGAGCAGATACATTCTTGTTGTTTTAAGCCATCAAGTTAGTGCTAATTTGTTATTTAGGAAGCTAATCCAGACCCCAGATGTTAGCAATCCATCACCATAATCACCATCATAAGGATCATAAGATCATTTTTGAGCGGCAGGATACAGAATAGAGTGTGATAGGAACCTGTTTTGGTAAAAAGAAATGTGGTGTGTGTGTGTGTGTGTGTGTATCCACGCAGCCACAGAAAAATAGTGAGGGGGAATGAGAAGACAGACGTGATCATTACCCAGCAAGACTTCCTTCCGGCAATTTTTAAACCCAGGACAGAACATAATTCAGGCCGTACGTGAAGATTAGCTGACACAATACAGTCCAGTGTGTAATTAATCATACTACAGCTGCTAAGTAGAGCACTACTTACTACAAAAAAAATCTTTTTTTTGAGAGAGAGAGAGAGAGAAATAGAGGGTGCACGCTTGAGCAAGGGATGGGGAGCAGAAGGAGAAAGAGAATCTCAGGCAGATTCCCTGATGAGCATGGAGGCCGACTCTGGGCTCAGACCCATGACCCTGAGATTATAACCTGAGCAGAAATCAAGAGTCAGAAGCTCAACCGACTGAGCCACCCAGGCACCCTGAACACTGTGCAAATTTTTAAACAAAGATCTTGTATAATTGTACTTATTTTTATAGAGACTTTTTAAAAAGATTTTATTTATTTATTTGACATAGATCACAAGCAAGCAGAGAGGCAGGCCCAACGCAGGGCTCAATCCCAGGACCCCGGGATCATGACCTGAGCCGAAGGCAGAGGCTTTAACCCACTGAGCCCCCCCAGGCACCCTATTTTATAGAGATCAAAAAGAGGCTGTAAGTAAGATGGCAAGTAAAAAAGGCAGTTATAAAAGAAGTTATATAATATGATCTCATTTAAAAATAAATAATAATCACCTAGATATAAGGTAAAGTGTTGAAGGGACACAGACCGAGGTGTAAACAGCAGTTGTCACTGGAGAGGTAGATGGGATCATGGGTACTGTCAAGTTTTCCTTTACTTGTCTGAATTATTTCCTGTAATGAGCATGACTTATAATAAAGAAAACTATATAAGCAAAGAAAAAAGTTTGTAGGGAGGGGAAAAAGAGCCAGGCTGAAATACTATGTGAGGACAGAAGAGGTGGGAAAGAATTTAGGGAGTTCAGGCTAAGAAATCAGGGGAGGCTTCCTGGAAGAGGTGTCACTGGACCTGGGAAGGGAGGCATGATAGAAGTGGACGAAGCCATGGGCTGGGTGGTAGAGCCAGTTGACTAGATTTCAGGTTCCTAGTCAGTGGTGGGTTGGCAGAAGCCAAAGAATCAGTTCGGGGAGGGGGTGGGGGGTTGCAGAACAGAAAGCCTGGTATGTAGCCTTTGCTGATTTCTGTGGTATAAGTACTCCCGCCACTGACAATTTCAAGGTCCCACCATGATGTCATCGAATGCCAAGTTGGCAAGAGAGGCACAGTAGCCCAGTGTTATGTAGTGATTTCAGCTCTACACATACTGGATGTCAATAACCCCAAGGATATCCTCAGTAGTAAAAGAATTTGGAAGTGATATTTTGAATTAAATTTGTTTTTAATATCATTTATAGCATTTAATTTCTAATAGTTGCTGTGTTTAATAACTGGCTTGCAAAATTCCTAAAAATTTAACAGTTGACTCCCACGAGTTGATCGGGGTCCCTGTCCACTCCGTGAAGCTGCCTCTGGGAGCGTGAGGTGCTCCGAGCCTGAGACCCCCCCTGGAGTTGAGCTGTGACAGTGGCTGTGTCCTCAAGCATGCATTGACCGGCAGCAAGAATGCCAGCCCCTACCTTGGTCCTTGGTTGCTAATAGGAGGCCACGGGCTCCTCATGTCCTTCTAGTGAAGGGGAAGGTCCCTCCTTGCAGCCGAGGTAAGGCCTTCCTGCCCCAGCTCACTGACCCTTTGTCCAGCCTCTCTTTTGAACCTAGAGGCCACCAGCTCTCTCCCTGGGAGGGGCCATTCCAACCATCCCCTATCTCCCAGGCTGGGACTCTTTGCATGAGAGTGAAGGGGCTGGGCCACAGCTGCTTCCAATCCATGCTGGGGTACAGGTCCTGCCACCCCAAATCCTCGGTCACAGAGTCCCCCACACTGGGGCAAATGATGAAGTTAGTCCTTGCTCTTGCCTTAGCACCACCAGCTTAATGCCTACATACGCCTTCCCCTCTTCATGGTCAACACTGACTCTTGGAGGGAATTTGTTAGCAAGTTCTTATTATCATGTAGTTGACGAATAGGCAAAGTCAGTGGGAAACCCCTATTAGAATGGGAAGTTAGTGTTTCGTGGGGACAGAGTTTCAGTTCCAGTTAGTTATACTGGAATTTAAAAAATGATTTAATTTTTTAAAAACCTACCATGTGGATGGCAGTGTGTCAGAGGGACACAGATGTCAACTGAAAGAGATCCCCGTGGCCAAAGACGGAGCCATTTTAGCAACAACCAAAAATAAACTAGTGTTGGATTATAACCCAAAGTATGAAATAAGTATCCATGAGTCCACACAGATGTAAATAAATGATTAACTAAATTAGTGAATGAGGGAGAAGAGAGAACTCTTCCCATGTGGAAGAATTCCAAATAAATTAGGCAGATGCTCTGCCCTAAAGGAGGGGAGCTGCCTTAGTGACTTTCTTCACCTTGTACAGTATAGAAAGTATGAGAGTCACTTTATGGTAGAGAAATGCACTTTTCACGTGTACTAGAAAGCGCCTTGGCCAGGTGGTCATGGTCAAGGTCAGCAGCCATGGGCACGAGTCCTGTCCATCATACACGCCCCTCGAAGTGATGAAAGAATGCCCTACCTGGTGATGTCCTGACAACCCCTTCCTCATGAGGAGACCAGCAGAGAGGTCCCAGCGGACGGGCGTCCTGCCATATACCTGACCAGTGTTCCCCCCAAACCGTCAAGATCCTCAAAAGGAGTGTCCAAGGAACTGTAACTGTCCACAGGTGCCTAACAAGATATGACAGGCAGATGCCATGTGATATTCGGGATGGGACCCTGGAACAGGAAAAGGACACGAGCTGAAAGCTAAGGACACCTGGACAGCTATGGCTTTAGTTCATAATTCATGGTATCATTAATTGTAACAAAGTTATCTTACTAATAACGCAAGGTGATGATATGAGGGGCAAGCAGGTGCCATAGGGGAACACTCTATACTGTTGCTTAATTTTGCATTAAATCTAAAACTGTTCTGCAACAGTAAAGTCTAGGGGTGCCTGGGGGTCCTCAGTTGGTTGAGCATCTGCCTTTGGCTCAGGTCATGATCCCGGGGTCCTGGGATCAAGTCCCACTCGGGTTCCCTGCTCAGCAGAGAGTCTGCTTGTCCCTCTGGCTCTCCCCCTGGCTTGGGTTCTTTCTTGCTCACTCACTTTCTCTCAAATAAATAAAATCTTTATAAAAAATTAAATCAAAAAGTAAAGTCTGTTAAAAAAAATCAACACAGGCTTTGCATTCCCCTCCATGGGGAGACCTGGTTCTGCAGGTTAGCATGACGAAGTGGAAAGGACAGGCCAGGTGACCCCGGACCCCTCCCCATCCCGGGATGCCCCTTCCCCAGGAGCCACACCAGGGTGAGGGGCACGGGAGCTGCCATCCTCCGAGTGTCCTTGGCCTCTGCATGTTTCTCAGATTCTGGGCATCAAGGAACAAAGGGACAGCGTGGCCCACTGGCTGGCCTACCAGCCCCAGAGCCCAACTCTGAGTTCGAATCCTGACTTTATATCCCCGTGCGCCCTGGAGCACGTTAACTTCTCTCTGCTTCATTTTGTAACCGGTAAAGCAGGAGTGATCGAGGACCTTGGTGGGGTGGGTTTGCAGAGCGAATGGGATAGGAAATGAGCCAAGAGTCCATGAAGGACGAGAGCCAAAGACAACATGGTCTAGCCATACGGTGGGGTGCCGTCCCGCCACATAATGGAAGCAGGCCCAGGATGCCTGCTATGACAGGGACCAAGAAAGCATCATGCGACCTGGGAAAAGCTAGGCACAAAAGTCATTGTATTATAGGATTCCATTTATACAGAATGTCCAGAGTAGACAAATCCATAGAAAGAGAAAGCAGATCTGTGGTTGCAGGGTCGGTGGGAGTGGGAGGGCGGAAGGAAGTTTGCCTCATGGGTATGATGCAAATGTTCTGGAATGTGAGGAGTGTCCCACATTGCCAATGAATGTTGCTGAACGGAACACTTTAAAATAATAAATCTTACGGTATGGGTATTTTACCGCAACCAAAAAAAGGAAGAAAAAGGGTCAAATGAGATTATGCAAAAAGCCTATGGCCCAAAAATATAGCTGACGTGATGATGCTGGTTATGGTGGCGACAATGACATTTTAAAAGTCTAAGATGCAGGGAGAGGCATTTCTGGGTTTCATTTGGTTTTATTTGTTTGGTTTTGCTTTTTTTTTTTTTTTTAAAGATTTTATTTATTTGACACAGAGAGAGATCAGAAGTAGGCAGAGAGGCAGGCAGAGAGAGAGGAGGAAGCAGGCTCCCTGCTGAGCAGAGAGCCCGATGCGGGGCTCGATCCCAGGACCCCGAGATCATGACCTGAGCCGAAGGCAGCGGCTTAACCCACTGAGCCACCCAGGCGCCCCGGTTTTGCTTTTTAATCTCGACCCCATGACCCCTCCCGCTCCTGGGCCAGGCCCCCGGCACCTGCTCCACGGGCGGAGGGACAGAGCTCCCTCTCCTTGGCAGGCACAGCCACTGACCACCAGTACCGCAGCCAGGGGCACCCACAGTCACTGCCCTGGGAGGCCTCAGGAACAGAAACTGCAGCCACAAGGACCACAGCCTGCCCAGGAGCTCTCACCCTTGCCCTCACCAATTCTTGGGAAATGGAGCCCATTAATAAGGCTCCCCCAGCCAGATGGGGATATCGAGAGGTGTGGCAAAGTGCCCTCCAACCCCTGCCCCGGCGAGGCCAGTGGGCACACACCAGGTCAGCTGAGGGGAGCCTCGGCAATGGCTGGGTATGAACCCCGGAGGACTGCGTGCCTGGGGCGGGGTGGGGAGGGAATGGGCCAAGTGGGCTGTGCCTTGGGAATCAGCGAGGCCCACCCCGCTCTGTGAGCAGAAGCACAGCATGGGGCTGGGGTGGGACCTCCCCAAGAGGTTCTGCCTCTGGGGACAGCATCGTGCCACCTCCTTACAGCCCTGGCTTCCTGTGCAGGACTCTGAGGAAGAGAACTGACCATTTGGTCTTTGGCCAAGGGGAATTCTTGACTCCAGCTGTGGGTAAAATTATGTTGTAATGTTTTCTTTTTTTACAGACTTTATTTATTTATTTATTTATTTATTTATTTATTTATTTATTTATTTATTTGACAGAGATCACAAGTAGGCAGGCAGAGAGAGGAGAAGCAGGCTTCCTGCTGAGCAGAGAGCCCGATGCGGGGCTTGATCCCCGGACCCCGGGTTCATGACCTGAGCCAAAGTCAGAGGCTTTAACCCACTGGGCCATCCAGGCGCCCCTATATGTTGTAATGTTTTTAAAAATAACACATTCATGGGGCGCCTGGGTGGCTCAGTGGGTTAAGCCGCTGCCTTCGGCTCAGGTCATGATCTCAGGGTCCTGGGATCGAGTCCCGCATCGGGCTCTCTGCTCGGCGGGGAGCCTGCTTCCCTCTCTCTCTCTCTCTCTCTCTCTGCCTGCCTCTCTGTCTACTTGTGATCTCTCTCTGTCAAATAAATAAATAAAATCTTTAAAAAAAATAACACATTCATGTGACTCAAGTTCAAAAGCCACAGGAGTCACCTATCCTTTCTCCCAAACAACCGACTCCGCCCAGAGGCAGCCCATCCTTCCAGCAACTCAGGTACTGCCCCAGAGGTACTGAGAGCAAATCAAGCGAAAGCCTGTGTCTAGGACTCTATGGGGTTCACCCCCTTAATCTCCTTGAATACAAAGGACGGCAATCAACACTTTCTCATTTTACAGATGAGAGAACCGAGACTCCGAGCCAGTGACCAATCCATGGTGACACAGTGAGCGAGTTAGGGGCCGGCTAGGTCCCCTCCCTGACTCCCAGTGCTTGGCCTCTCTGTCCCAGACATGGGTCTGGGCCTTGTGTGTAAGTCCTGGCTTTAAAGGCCACCAGCTGTGTCATCTAGAAAGGCTCACTACACCTCTCTGAGCTCAGAGTCCTACCTGGGGGTTGGAGACAACAGATGGTGACTGCTTACAGAGTGACTGTGAGGACAGAACAAGGCATGTGAAGAGCTCGGCAGAGCACCTGCTGTTTCCTGCTCCATTCAGTGAGCATTTGTGGGCCTACTGTGTGCGCCACACACCTACTGTGTGTGGATGGGCTGGCTGATTCTGGCTCAAGGAGCTCACTGTCTAGCAGACCCATAAGAGCACTAGGGAACAGCAGCTACTATTACTCAGCAAGTAGTCACACGGTCTTCTGGCTCTGGCCATGGTGACGAGACCACGCCAGCAGAAGCCTGAGATAGCGCCTGCATCTCCCACTAGAACACAGGGCCATGAGAGGAAGAGCCAGTGGCCGTCTTGTTCTCCCGCCTCTGCGTCCCTGCCCTTGATGGTTTATTGTGTAGATGCTCAGTAAATACTCATTGAGTAAATGGGGGCATGTGTTTGGTGACAGGCACAGTGAGGATCCATCGGGGAGGGAAGGGCAAGGACAGGTGTTCAAGGAAGGAGTCCTATAGCAGGCAGGGCAGCAACCAGCCATAAAGGCCAAGACCTTGGCACAGGGAGCCAAGGTCATTATCGGCCTGATTCCCTTTACTAGCTTAGGATATGAGGCACATCTGCCCTCCACTCTCTGTGTCCCCCAGGCCTCCTGTCCCCTGGACTCAGGCTCCCCAGACCTCCCAACACACACCAGTGAGGTGAAGGTGGGTGCTGGCTTCTCCTGTCCTGTGTTCACTGGTCTGTAGGGCTCCTGGGGGCCACTGTGATGGTCTGCATACAGCATACAGCATGGGCATGGCAGGCACTCCCTCAGACTTGCTCCCCTGCCATCTGGAAGCCAAGGACAGAGGAGCCCAGGTGCAGGAGTGGTCCAGAAATTTCTGATTCTGGGCAGCTGTCACAGGAAGGAAAACTTGAAGGGTGCCAGCCAGGGGACCTGAAGTTGTGTTCCTGGAGGGCACCTTGCTTCATCCTGCCTCCTGAAACAGGCTGCTGGTGCATGGACAGGGTTTGGGAACCTCCAAGGAGGGCAGAAGTGCTGGGGAGAGGATGGGTCAATGTCCCAAGACCTGAACGCCCAGGTTGGGGGTGACAGGCAAGCCTGGCTGGGGAGGCCCTTTCAGCCATCCACTCTTCCCTCACTAGGCCTCAGCCTCTTGCTCAATACGATAAGGGCATAGGAGGCTAAATACAATGACCTCTGATTGAGGATACCAGGGGTCGAGACCCAGGACTGTAGACTCTGTTTGTATTTGGGGGAAGGAGATATCCCAGGAGGGGCTGGTGAGGCTGGGCTTAGCATGACCTGGTTCCATTTGACGGGGGTCACGGGACTCCTGTAGGTCAGGATCAAGAAGCTAGCTTCGGACTGGGATCTCTGGCCAGGGTCAGGGGTCACTCTCTCTGTGTCCCCCGCACATAGCCATCTGACTTACACCAGCGTGCAGCCCAGTTCCACCTCTCATCTTGAAGAAGCTGAGCTATGGTTCAAGGTGGGGATGGCTGTAGGGGCCTAGGCCTGAACCTGTAGCCCCTCACTACTGCCCTCCATCCTAGTGAACCAGGAGACTATCCAGGTGGCCCATACAGCCCTCCAGTGAGCTGGCTGTGCAGATATCAAAGGTGAGAGACCGTGATGATCTTGACCAAGTCAAATGTGGTCTGTTCGAGTAAGTCGGGCCTGGGGTGTGAACAGGCTGGACACTGGGGTCGTGGGGAGTAGCCTGATACTTGTACCAACCCAAAGAGAGAGAGAACTCAGGCCTTCCCTCCTGACTTGGTTCCTGGGGCCAGAAGCCTCATACCCCTTTACAGATCATGTCTCAGTTTATCTCTGTCACATCCCACTACTCGCCCCGCTCACCAAAAAAGGAGGAAGCAACTCAAAGAAGTCAGGTAGTTTGGAGGTCACTCGGACACAGACAGCAGCTGGCTCAGGCTGAGTCCATGTCTGCGTGTTTGTCTGACTCCCAAAGGATGGGGAAGACCCTGTTCAGAAACATTATCTCTGTCCTAAAACTGACCTCCTCGTTTTCCTCTGCCGCCCTGCAGTTAAGCTCACCCCAAGAGGATTCTGCTTTACTCAGATAATCTGATGTTGGAGTCGGTGTAAACGTCTTACAGCCACTAGGAGGTGCTGGTGATGCTGGAATGCAGCTTTACCTTTCTCAAGAAAGGCACCAGCCCACTAGGGCTTGGAGTGAGAGTATCCTAAATCCAGCCCCTCATTCCCTGAGGGACCTTGGTCTTCAGTTTCCCCTTCTGTAAAATGAGGGTAAAGCCATCCTAGACCTGTGTCACAAGAGGTCACAGGTGGCAAATGTACCTATAGAAGTTCAAAGAAATATTATCCTTAATGAATCATCAACTCAATAAAGCCAGGTTGCCATAGAATAAATTTCATTAATATATAACTGTTATCCAAAACAGACATGGGTAGAGTAGAGTTAATATATGTTTGGCTATGATTGACATTAGGTGGGGCTGGATAATGGGGACAATGAGAATTCTTTGTATCACTCTCTCAAGAAGGAACAGAACAGAACAGAGAGGGAAGACAGCAAGTATGTCTGGACCGGGGCTTCTGGGCACAGTAGCACAGTGGCTTAAAATGCAGGATTTAGGGGTCGCCTGAGTGGCTCAGTTGGTCAAGTGTCTGCCTTTGGCTCTGGTCATGATCCTGGGATTGAGTCCCACATCGGGCTCCCTTCTCAGTAGGGAGTCTGCTTCTCCCCCTCCCTCTGCCTGTCACTCCCCCTGCTTGTGCTCTCTCTGTGTGTCAAATAATAAATAAAATCCTTAAAAAAAAATTACAGGATGGGGGTGCCTGGGTGGCTCAGTGGGTTAAGCCTCTGTCTTCGGCTCAGGTCATGATCTCAGGGTCCTGAGATCAAGCCCCGCATTGGGCTCTCTGCTTGGCAGGGAGCCTGCTTCCTCTTCTCTCTCTCTGCCTGCCTCTCTGCCTACTTGTGATCTCTCTCTGTCAAATAAATAAATAAAATCTTAAAAAAAAATACAGGATGGGGCTGGGACAGACTCAGGATCAAATCCCAGTTCTAAGGAGGCCACATAAGCTCTTTGAGCCATTTCCATCTGTGTTCAGTGGGTGCAAGAGTAATAGGCACCTCGTGGGGTGGTGAAGATCAGAGAGGGAAATGCATCCAGACCCGTAGCCCAGTGCCTGGAACCCAGCAGATGCCTGGTGCACGAGAGCTAATTCCTTGTGTTGTGTTCTATGGGCTGAAGTCAGGCCGGTGGTGCAGGCCTGGGTGCATCAAGAGGTGCAGGAGTCTGAATGTGTCCCAGTGGCCTCCTGCCTCCCTGCCTCCAGCCTCTGCCATCTGGTCTTTGCTTCCCAGGGGACCTCTTCGAGACTCCATCAGGCTCCTTGTGCCCACCCCAGAGACCCAGGGCCTGACCCCTCAGCTGCATCGTTTTATCTCTTGCACTCCCAATCCTGTTCTTTTCTCAGAAGCCCCCCATAGCCAACAGCAGTGACAACCGTTATAACAGCTACCACTGAGTCCTTCTGGGTGGGAGGCCCTGAGCTGGATACTATATGCGTTGCTCCATTCGGTGCTCCTAACAATCCTATGGACAAAACATTTTTATGCTTATCATTTACAGGCCCGGAAACTGTTAGTAAGTTCCAGAGCTGGGTCTGAGCCCAGCCATGATGTCCCCAAAGACAGTTCCCCATGTCTGGATGGGCATTACCTGGGCCATAAGGCCTGGGGGAGGGAGGGGTTGAAACTCCCCCCAGGCTTAGAGGGCCCCCAGCAAAAGGATATGACTTTCAGTTACTCCTAGTTCCAAAGTTGACCTTTGGTCAACTCCCTGAAGGTCATAGGCTCTTTGGAGGTCATGGGCCCTGCCTGCTCTGCCAGGGCCAGTGGTATCCACACTCCACTTCCCAATGTGAGATTCCACTAAGAATTCATGCTCCCCCCACTTTCAACAGAACTTTGCCCTTTCTGCATAAGCCCTGCCTCCCTCAGCTTTCTGGTCAACCTACTTCCCGACCCACAAAAATGACGTCTTTGGTCCTTCTCTACCATCCTGAAAGTTCCAGCTGCCCCCTCCTGTCTATCTCCCAGCTCTTTCCCCACAGACAGCCTTGCCCCTACTTCCCAGATTGCTGGGCAGTGTGGCCAACAGACTCTCCCTCATCTTCCTGTTCCCCATACAACTGGCTCACACATTTCCCGCTGTTCTTCTCCTGTTCTAACAGAGGATGGTTCTTCCCTTCTGAACCGCATACCGCCCCCTTCCAGCCTGTGAATTCAGCTCGGGCATGTCTCTCTTCTTCCAGGTATGCAGCTCAGAATCCTAGGCTTGCCCTTGACCTGCTCTTCTCCCTCAGGCCCATCACTAAGTCCTGTCCCTCTGTCTCCATCTCCACCCTAGGCCAGGCTACCATGCTCTTTTATGGAGACTGGATCTACAGCTTCCTGCACCCTGAAATCCCCTGCAATCTCTCACCCACAAGAGTAGAGCAGCCTCAAGAAGCAAAACTGACCACTCGTTTGCCTGCCAAAAACTCATCAAGGATAAAGAGAGTCTTAGGACACAGGAAAAATCATCCGACATGGGCTCCAGGTTCCTGCATTATCTGACCTCAGTCTACCTCTCAACCTAGTTGTTTTGGACCTAGCATAATTGTTCAGTTCTGTATCGTGTTCCATTCGCTCTGGAAAATTCTCAGCCACTGTCTTTACCATTTCTGCCACCCCCGGGTCTTATCCACTCTTTTTTTTTTTTTTTTTTTTTAGATTTTATTTATTTATTAGACAGAGAGAGATCACAAGTAGGCAGGCAGGGGTGGGGAGCAGGCTCCCCGCTGAGCAGAGAGCCCGATGTGGGGCTTGATCCTAGGACCCTGAGATCGTGACCTGAGCCGAAGGCAGAGGCTCAACCCACTGAGCCACCCAGGCGCCCCTGTCTTATCCATTCTTAACTTCCTTAATTTCCATTAGACTTATGTAGGACCATCTCACTCCACCCTACATGTCTTAGCTGCTCGGCATATGTTAGTTGCTTTCCATAGTGTTATGAGCTCTATACTAAGTTCTGGATCATTTCCGTAGCTACCTCTTTCTTTCTTTCTTTCTTTCTTTTTTTTTTTTAAGATTTTATTTATTTATTTGACAGACAGAGATCACAGGTAGGCAGAGAGGTAGGCGAGTTGGGGGGGCGGCTGGGAAGCAGGCTCCCCACTGAGCAGAGAGCCCGATGCGGGGCTTTATCCCAGGACCTTGGGACCACGACCCGAGCCAAAGGCAGAGGTTTTAACCCAGTGAGCCACCCAGGTGCCCCATGTAGCTACCTCTTTCAATGCTCCCATTCTTTTTATACCTATGTCTAATTCATTTACTTATTCATGGAGCTTTTCATTTTAATATCAATAATTTTTTATTTCTAGAAATTCTATTGAGTTCATTTTCCAAGCTAACTCTTCTTCTTCTTCTTCTCTCTCTCTCTCTCTTTTTAAACCCCTGGAGTCCTGTGGTTTCATTATGGCTCTATTTCCCTAATCAGTGAAAAATAGTTCCTTTGTGCTTTCTTCCAGGTGGTTCTATCCCGTCAGATCCTTGGGGGAGCTCATCCTCTAATTGGGTGTGTTTTGCCAGCTCTCTCTTGTGGTAGATGGTTTCCTTGTATGGCTTTTGAGTTTTAGTTTCAGTTTCAGTTTCCTTACAAGCTCATCTTTCCTGGAATTTGGTTGTCCCATGGACAGACTGCTCTCTGAATTGCCTACATTTCCTTAGAGGACGGTTTTGTGCTGACTCCCGCCAGGAACCCTGGAGTTTACATTATTCATTAGTCTGGATGTTTTTCTGGGCTCCTTCCTCAGCTCAGGAAGTCCCCCAGCATGCTGGCTGTATAAATACATTCTTTATCACTTCATGTGCATGAGCTAGAGTTTTCCATTTATATCCACACCCAGCCCCACCCCAATGTTCCCCATGGCTGCCTCATTCACTTTCCTTTTCACAGATAGGAGACGTCTTCATCCCACCTTCTCATCTTCCGTCTTTCCCTCTGAAGGTGTTAAAACCCCAGGCCGGTGTGGTTTGAACCCACATCCTCATCCTTATCTCTCTGGGATACTTTATGTATGGTTTTAGCTCTCAGTTCTCTGCATTTCCAGTCCCTGGGACTATCCCTTTCTTTCTTCTGAGCTCAGCTATGTATTAAATAAAACCTTTTGTTGTAAGGTAGCCATTGGTTCGATTGATTTTTGAGGAGCAGTGTCCTGGAGCCCAGCCCAGCGGTCCACAAACTGGAGGTCCTGGGGCCCTGCCCAGGCCACCTCAGGTCTCATCCTCAGCCCCATCGCCCGCATTAGCCATGCTTCCTCCACAGGGCCTTTGCACTTCCTGTTGCCTCTGCCCTGAATGCTTTCTATCTCCCTTCCCCCATCTGATCCCTCCTCATCCTCAGGGAACGCCCCTACCACAGACACACAGTAGGTCAGATCCCCTCTTGAGGGTCCTCAAACCACAGCCTATTGCATTTCTCCAATAAAATACTGCTCAGGTGCCATTTTCCATTTAGTTCTGGGGTTATCTGATGAATGTTGGGCTTCCTGAAGGTAGAGACCATGTCCATTTGGCTCTCTGCTGCAGCCCACCTTCTCACCCAGGGCTGAAGCTGAGTCCGTGTTCCAGGAATATTCTTGACTAAAAGCAACAGACTCTTGGAAGGTCCTCAGGCAGCAGGTCCCGTTCTGAGCTCTATATGTGGATTATCTCATTTTCCCTCGCAACAACCCTGTGAGTTAGCTACTATTATTATCCGTATTTTCTAGAAGATGAGGCACGGAAGGCTAAGCAAAGGCATCCTTCTCACACCCTGAGAGGCAGGCAGGGAAAACGATTGCTTCACTACCACCAACAGGAAAGTCAAGGGCCAAAGAGGGCAAAGGTCATCGCTGGCAAATCAGTGATGGAGTGGGGCCTTGGATTCAAGCCATGGGGCCCTAGCTCCCGCCTTAGGCAGCTTCCTCTTTTCTCAGCCCTGCACAAGTGATCAGAGCTGTCAGTTTCATTCTTCCCATCTCCAGAGGAAGTACCACAGCTAGCCTTATGGGGCCCTGTCCTGGCCATGGAACCTTTTATGTCTCCCACAGCTTTTCCTTGGTTTCCCCACCAACCAGCCCCAAGTCACTGTCCACTCCTGCTGTAGGACGCCCAAGGTTGCTTGTCAGGACTAGGTATGGGCAGTTCTTCCGTGATGGTATAATTCCTCCCCCCACACCCAAGCAGGTGACTCTTGGTGTCTTACTTTTGAAGAGTGAGGTGGGTTTGGGGGCAGGTGGGGAAACAGGGGCCCCGGCCCACAGAGGCGTCTCTGAAACTTCCAAACTCTTCTCCCCAATTCTTCTCCCCACCCCTGCTGTGATTGACTACTTCTCCAGCATCTTCCTAAGAATCGAAATCACGAGTTACAGAGGGGTGCATGGGGAGGTGTGGACAGTTTTAGTAATATTTCATTCTTAGGCTCAGTGGTAGGACAAGGGATTTGGTACACAGAGCCACACCCCCCTGTCCCTATCCGTGAGGGCCGTGTGAATTTCCACATTCAGAATTTTGCAGATTTCTGAAAGGTGGGACAGCACGCGTGTGCACTGGGGATATTGCTGGATGCCCCTGTGGGATGGGGGGGTAGCACCCCAATAGTCAAGCACTCTGATAGTTCTCTACATGTGAATATTCGCAGGAAGCAAGGTACATACCGTAAATGGCCTCCTGTCCAAATGGCCGTGTTGACTGACGAGCTTAAGGAGAATAGTTTTCAGAGGTTGTTTGCTTCTGTTGTTGTGGATAAGGAATCGTGGGTAAGGAGTATGTGTGTCCTCAGTATTTCTTAAAGCACGAAAGCTAAAGACAAAGGGAATGCAGGCCCATTGTGGAAAATAAAGTATTTTTCAAAAGACCCCACAAGTCATTCCTAGCCATTGTCACTTTGTCTTTTTTTTTTTTTTAAAGATTTTATTTATTTATTTGACAGACAGAGATCACAAGTAGGCAGAGAGGCAGGCAGAGAGAGAGAGAGAGAGGAGGAAGCAGGCTCCCTGCGGATCATGACCCGAGCCGAAGGCAGAGGCTTTAACCCACTGAGCCACCCAGGCGCTTTGTCTTAACGGAAAGATTAATGCTGCTACATTGCTAGGAACCAGACTCCAGACTTTTCCCACTGATATTGCCTTTCTGTCCCAGGATCTGAGCCCGGCTAGCACACAGCAAGTTGCCTTTCAAAAATCTCTTAAAATTTTGTATTATTTTATTCATCTCTCTAGGGTTGTTTGGGAATCCGAAAAGTTCAGAGTCCTCAAACACCTGTCAACTCTCTGTCCCAGCACGTCCTGTTTAAACCATCGGCCACCAATTTTTCTAGGTGTCCTCTCCTGTTTCTGGCTCCCAAAGACTTCCCTTCTTGCTTTTGAGTCTGACTGTGACATAAAAGCTTTTTAGCAATCTGTGAACCAAGACTTTTACGGGCGGGAATGCTTCCAGAAGGCAGATTTAACAGGATCTCAAGGGGCAGGGAGAGAGCTGTTGGAAACTGTCCTGGCTGGGGGTGGGGGTGGGGAGAGACAGATGGGACAACAGTGATGGTACCTGAGGGGGCAGGAAGGGGAGGGGGACTCCCACTGTGGCTGAGGGGAGGGGTCGTTTTGGGGTGTAGAGGGGTTGAGACTCAGGTGAGGAGGTAGATTGAGATAATCCCTTAGAGTCTTAAAAGGCCAAGAGGAAGCAGCAGAAATCACAAAGGCTTGGGGTTGGTGGGGAGGAGATGACATGAGGGAGCTGGTATGGGATGTCTGGACTAAGGAGGCATGACACCAAGTCTCTGCTACAATGGCAGAGAGCAGGAGCAGCCCTCCAGGATCAGCCGGGCTCACCCCTTCTCTGTACAGAAGGAGCTCCAGAGGCTGGATCTGGAAGGACACTAGTTCAAGGTCATAGGTGACATTCATCCCAGAGTCAAGAGTTTCTGCATCTCCAGTACTTGTATGTATGTATGTATGTACATCTGTATTTTCTTTTCTTTTCCTTTTTTTTTAAAAGATTTTATTTATTTATTTGACAGACACAGCGAGAGAGGGAACATAAGCAGGGGGAGTGGGAGAGGGAGAAGTAGGCCTCCCACTGAGCAGGGAGCTGGATGCAGGTCTCCACCCTAGGACCCTGGGATCATGACCTGAGCCAAAGGCAGATGCTTAATGACTGAGCCAGCGAGGGGAACCCTGTATGTATTTTCAGCAATATCTATTGAATTCTTACTCTGGGCCAGGCCCATAGTAAGTTCCTGACTTTATGAAACTTACAGTCTAATAGGTAGAGATGCCAATAACTAACCAGACAAACAAAAGACTGTCTAACCACCAACTGTGCCCCAAGTTATGAAGGAAATGAACGGGTAGTTGGGGAAGGTGCTAACAGAACTCATGACTCTCACTCAGGAAGTTATTTGAAAGTTATCTGTGGGTCACACATGGGTATATATCAAAATCACGTGCAGGGGTGGCCAAAACAGATTCTTGGTTCTTCCCCTACCCCCAAACTTCTGATTCAGTGGCGGGGTGGGGGGGCTGGGAATCTGCATTTCTAACAAGTTCCCTCTCTTCACTGATGCTGCCAGCTAAGGGTCTACACTTGGAGTAGCGCCCAGCTAGTGGTCTCCAGAGAGTAAAAATGCAGGTAAATCCCCCCACCAGCAGATGAAGTCTCACCTTGCTTTGATGCTGGTTTCATCTGGGAGGCATGAACCCATTGTCTTGGGGGCAAGGTCCTGGGGCACATTGTTTTCTGACCACCAGGAAGAAGTTGTTAGGAGGGAGGAAAAGTGAGAATCTGGGACGGGAAGGGCCCATGTGACCCCAAAAGCACAGAAGCTGGGAAACCACTGACTTGATCTTTCAGCAGAGTGAGGCCTGACCCCACGATTCCCGGGGTCCGCTGTTGCCCACACTCTCCAGCCACTCAGTACAGAGAGTCCAGGGTCCCAAGAGGACCCCCGTGAATTGGCTCACTTCCCCCCAGGATGCCATCACTACCAGCCAGGCCCTCTATTCCAAAAGGAAGCTCTTTCTAAGCCTCTGGGATTCCCAGTATGTGCTGCTGAGAGAGGAGGGGGTGGTGGACCCTTCAGATCTCTCCCTGGTCCCTCTGGTGTCAGACACCGACATTGGTGGGGAAATAGTGTTCCTTCCTTCCGGGACTTATGGCCTGATTGCTGGGGAGACAAGACCCTTACCTAGACTTTTTTTTTTTTCTCTTTTAAGTAAGCTCTAAGCCAACGTGGGACTTGCACTCAGGGCCTGAGTCACATGCTCTACGGACTAAGCCAGCCAGGCAACCCATCCTATGGAGACACTTCTAAATAGGAGGAAGAATCAGCATGAAGGGCACCGGGGGGGCGTGGCAGGAGGAAGGGACTGTCTGAGCAAGGGCAGCTGAGATGGTAGATGTCCAGAGAGGGGTCAAGAGGGCTCTTTTGAAGGGTCATAAATATTAGACAGAGGCACTTAGAATTATGCCTAGAGTTTATTTTCTCGGGGAGAAGGGCAACAGAGGGCCACATTCTCCTTTCTTTTTGATTTCACAATTAAACTGAAGACTATTTCTAACTTTTTTTTTTAAGATTTTATTTATTTGACAGAGAGATCACAAGTAGGCAGAGAGGTAGGCAGAGAGAGGGGAAGCAGGCTCCCTGCTGAGCAGAGAGCCCGATGCAGGGCTCGATCTCAGGACCCTGAGATCATGACCTGGGCTGAAGACAGAGGCTTAACCCACTGAGCCACCCAGGCACCCTATTTCTAACCTGAGGTAGGAAATGGTCTTGGGTGGATGGGGGAGAGACAAGCTCTCTAGTTCCTTCTGCCTTACAGAGCAGACAGGAGGCCCTCCAGGAAATCAGGCAACAGGACAGAAGGCAGTAAGACTGAAAAACCCTTCCCTCATCTCTTCCTGTGACCCATCCCTCTCCCTGTGTGTCTGCGGGGAGGCCCTTAGGTTGCAGGTGGTATGGATGAAGGGGGGTGAGAGATGCAAGAAAGCAGTGGATGACTGGCCGCTCCCTAGGCCTTGATTTCCCCTCTGTGGAATGGGATGAGAGTTGGAGCCCACTCCAGGGCCTAGGAGGGACCACTCGGGAGAGGTTCCCCCTGATGTGGAGAGCAGGACAAGAGGTGCAGGATGGGATGTACTTTATCATGGGCATAGAGATGAGTGCCGGCCGGACTGTAGGGCCCTCTACCCTGTGGGTAACTTGTGTGCCCAGGGAGCACTCTGCTGGGCACAGCAGCTCCGAGTCCATCCAGAGCTTTCTGTGGCCAGTGATCACCACAGGGGTCATCCCTGAGGTCAGGTGTGGGCCGGAGGAGTGTTGGGGGACATGAGGCTGCAGGGGAGGCACTCATTCAGCTTTTAGCTCTCCTCAGGCAGAGCTGCAAAGGCCTCTGACCCTCCAGCCCTGGAGAATCCTGGGTCCCCTTCCTTTGAGGCCGCTGTCCCTACTAGTGGCATTGCACGCCGGTACCATGGTCAGCACGTGGATCCCTGTTTCCGGGTTGACCCAGAGAATACCATGTCTGCCACCACACAGGATGGCTCAACCCACTTTAAGGGCACAGGTCCCCTGCTGGCAACCTGATGTGGCAGAAAGGGCCAAGGGCTGGAAGGCTGGGACCCGGTGTAAGCCCAGCCCCGAGCCTCAGTTCCCCTTCCTATAAAATGAGAGTGTTGGATTGGATGATCTCCGAATTCCCTGTTGACCCTGGCACTGTAGGATTTTCATCTATATGCGGTGAAACTAATGGGGGAATCTTAGACAGCCTTACTGGCGTGTGCAGGGGGTACTTTGGAAGGCCCCGTCCAGAGTTTTCTGCTTCCTTCTTCACAGGATACAAGTTGGCCTTGCCTTTCTTTTGCATATCTGCTTGCCTGTGTGGCTTTGGGAAAGGAAATGGTAGAAGCAGAAATGGCCTGGTTGGGTTTCCTTGTTTTCCCCTTGGTCAACAGATGAGTGTCTCTCAGACCCTCTCTCCCTTCCCCCACAGCATTGGCTCCTTTCAGCCCCTTTGCCCACCCAAACCTGGGCATCATAGGGGCCATCTCCTCTTCTGACCAGCTTCCTGCATGAGTTGTCACTTATCCTCTGTTACATGTGCTTCCAGTGTAGGACAGGAAATATGGGGGCACCAGGGAGCTTCAGATCCCGAGGATAGCAAGGATAGCAAGGGGCCCTCACAGAGGTCTGCTTTCTGGTAGAAGAGGAGGAGGGAGCCCCTAAAAGGCCAATCAGGCTTTAACATGGAAGAGATATTTCTCATAGGCAGATTTTTGGCCAAACCGCCTGCTCAGAGCAGGTCTTCTTTCTACCCTCAGGCCATAATACAAAAGATTTCTATCATCCCAGCCTTGGGAGACACCAGGCTCCACAAAGGATATGTGGAGAAAACCCCTATTACCGCAGTGGCCGAATGGGATGGGGAAAGAGGAAGACCTGAACATGTGCAAAGTCCCTGGGGCAGAAGGACACAATCATGACAGATTCAAGAAACAATGGAGGGAGACACCTGGGTGGCTCAGTCAGTGGAGCATCTGACTCTTTATTTCGGCTTGGGTCATGGGATCGAGCCCTGTGTTGCACTCCACACGTGGGTGAGGCCTGCTTGTTCTCTTTCTCCCTCCTCTCTCTCTCTCTGCCCTTCCCCTCCCAAAAAAGAAAAGAAGAAAAAGGAACTGAATGGAGGCTGCTGTAGCACCGAGAACAAAGAGGAGGGGGAGAGAGAAGAGATCAGGGACCATATCAGGAATGTGCCCAAAGAGCCTAGCCTGGATTTTGCTGGTTCTGAGGCAAGAGAGCTTCCCCTTCACCTTTGGGACCATTTCATGGGAAACCACCAACTTCTGAGCCCTGCTCTAGCCCCTGCTCTCTTGGGCTTGTTTTTTGTTTTTTAAAAGATTTTGTTTATTTATTTTGATGGAAAAGTGCGGCAGAAGGAGAAGCAGAACCCCTAAAAGTGCGGCAGAAGGAGAAGCAGAATCCCTCTGAGCAGGGAGCCCGTCGGCGGGGGTTGGGGGGGCTTCAATCCCCGGATCCTGGTTTCATGACCTGAGCCAAAGGTGGATGCTTAACTGACTGAGCCACCCAGGTGCCCCTCTCTTGGGCTTGTTTCTCTTTATCTCTTGGGACCCAAAGCAAGGGTGGGACACTCACTAAGCTGACCAGGACTCCTCTGGGGACTGGCAGGCAGGGCCTCTAGCAGGGTCAAGGTGGCCCGAGTAAAGGCGGTTGGCCAGTAGCTGGAGAGCAGGACTTCAGTCCAGGGCTGTCTGACACTGATGTGACCGCTATCCTGCAGTACCTTCGTACTCACATGGGATGGAAGTGAGCGGAGAGTGCAAACCAGCCCAGGGAGGTGAGTGGAGGACCTTCCTAGCAGGCTGACTTGTCCCCAGGACGGATGTGTCCCCGGCAGAAGGAGGGGAGCTCCCTGTCTCAGGAGGGGTGCAGAAAAGCCAGAAGCTTATAGTGGAGCTTTGGGAGGGTAGTTGGACCAGTCCTTGCTCAGGAGGGCTGCAGAGCCCCTCCCCGGGGAGCCTCATCTTCCTTCTGACCCACCAGCGCTCTTGGTTCCTCTCTTCCTCATCTCTGCCTGTGCGACTGGGGCAAATTCGTTCGCCTGGCTAAGCCTCAGTGTGCTCATCTGTAAAATGGAGTCATGCTTGCGTCTGCATTTAGGGTTATTCTGAGGATTAGATACTTTCCGAGATAGTGTCCAGCACCGGGTCAGAGAACCGAAGGCTCAGTTAGTAAGACCAATTATTGCTCTTACCCCCTTCACCCCTCCTTTCAGTCTGGAGAGCACCGCGGGACAGGAGCCGGGTCCCTGGGTTCTGTCTCCTGCACAGCGACCATCTCTTCTTTCCCACCCTGTCCCCGCCTCCTTAGTGTCCCCACGGGCCGGGAGAGGGGAGCTCAGCCCGGGGTCCTCCTGGGGCACCCTGATCTCCACGCGCGCTCTCCTGCCTCCGGGTCGCCTCCGTGGGCCGTGCCTGGGTTGGGGCGAACCGCGCGCAGAGCGCGAGAGCCGCGGTGAGCCACCGCCCGGCCCGCGCCCCCGCTGGCGGCGGCACTTGGAATCCACGTGATTTCTCGGCAGCGGCCGCCGGCTCCCAGCACCAGCCCGGGTGCTCTCCGCCCGCTTTCAGTTTCGTGCGCAGCGCGGCGGGGCAGGAGCGGGGCAGGAGCGTGGAGGAGCCGGAGCGCGCGGGGTGAGTGGAGAGAGAGCCCCGGAGCTGCGGGCTCGGCGGGCTAGCGGCGTGGGGAGCACCGGGCCGGGGGTGCCCGAGGGCGCTGGGCGGGGGGGCTCCGCCGGCCGCCGGCTGGCTGACCCGGTGGCAGGGTGCAGGGACTGACCGACCGGTGGACAGATGGGGCGCCGGCTGCCCGGCGGAGTTTGGGGGTGGAGGTGCGAGCCGCAGAGGGAGGCAAGTAGGGGTTATCCGAGCTGAGGGGCGGGGTACCCGGCTGCGCTCCCCTTTCTCCCCAGCCTCCCAAAGCTCCTGGAACTTTAACTTTTAATTGCTTTTTAAAGACTTATAGCAGCGGGAGGCGGGGGGTAGGGGCGAGATAGGTAAAGTGGATCAAGAGGTACAAACTTTGTTGGCTACACAGGTCATTCCTAGAGATCTGTACAGCGTCGAGCCTAGAGTTAACATGCACAAATAATAGAGGGCGGGAGAAACTTTTGGAGGTGATGGACGGGCTTATGGCATAGATGGTGGTGCTGATTTCACAGGTGCATGCTCACCGCTAATCTCAAAAGGTTGTATACGTTAAACACGCACGGTTTTTTGCATGTCCATCGTAGCTCAGTAAAGTGCTTTACAGAAAAGAGGTGCAGACTTTCAGTTACGAAATAAATAAGAGAGATGAATGTACAGTAGAAGGAATCTAGGCAAGGGTATTATAGTAGAGGATAGCTGCACATGTGTGGAGTTGTGGCCTTGCTGTTTTACACCTGAAACTAATATAACATTCTAGGCAACTCTACCTCGATAATAATTTAAAAAAAAAAAAAAAGGAATTTTGAAAGTCTCGCGACTCATTCTGCACAATTCACGCTTTTAAGCGTAAACATGCTTTATTATTATTACTATTATTATTATTATTGACAATGAGGATAAAAGGAATGGAGTTAGTGAGGTTGAGCCTGCCCGCTTGCTGGTTTGGATGTAAGGAAGCGCCATGTAACCATCACTCAACCCCTGCGTTCGTTCCTCAGCCCACTTTCATCTCTGCCACACCTCATTTTGAAACAAATGGCAAACAGACATCATAGCATTTAACTGAAATATCTCCGAATGTACTAAAAGATAAGGAATCTTTAAAAAAAAAAAAAAACAAAACAAAAAACAAACAAAAAAAAAAACACGGCACCATCTGAAAACTGGAAGCATTTGAACAGTAATTTCTTCATGTCAAGTCCCCCCAGACTATATTCGATGAATGTTTTAACCTCATAATCGGGTGAAAACATGGGCGTCATTTTGTTACTTGCTTTTGGCATTTTATCCATTTTATCCTGAGCCACCCGGGCGCCCGCTTTTGGCATTTTATGTGGTTTTCAGCCATTTTTCTCACTTGGGGGGTCAGGACCTGGGGTTTGCTGAACCAGCCATTTAGGGACGTCTGAGCGAGGTCCTTTGCCTTCAGCCTGGTTTGCATCCGTTTTATAAGTTGGGGGTTCTTCCGTTTCCTTTTTAAAAGATTGGGGGTTTGCAGACTTTAAAAACAGTTGGAAAACCAGAACTTCCTAGCCTCCCAAACCTGGGAGTGTCCGGAGGTGGGCTGAACTCACAGGCCAGTGCCTAGAGCCTCCTCCCTCCAAATTGCTTTTCCTTCTAAGAAGCAGTAAGTCCAGAAAAGCATTCGGCTTGGTCTCCCGCTGCCAAGGTGCTGATCGTGCCCACCTGCCTTGTCCCCAAAGCCTGGCACATGGCTTGCCTGGTGCCTGCTGTGGGAAGCAGAGGGACCATGGCCCTCAGCACCTGGTGTTTGCTGGGTGACCATGTCGATTTCCTCAGAAGGTCAGTTTCTCATCTGTGAGCTGGGGGTGATAATATGTCCTTCAGAGCGTGCCTCAGGGTTGGACGAGATACGCCCCAGTGCCTGGTCCACCTCAGTGTGTGGAGAGCAATGGGTCCTCCGTGAGGGCAGACCAGCAGAAGGGAAAGTGCTCTGAAAGAGTTTTCGCAGGTTGCCTAGCTTTGCGCCTCCGACTGGACTTTTGCAGAGCCGGAGGAAAATTCCGCAAAACTTCTTGGGGTGTCTTTTCCCAGCTGTGATGAATTGAGTTGTGTCCTGGAGAAAGATATGTTGAAGTCCTTACCCTCTGTATCTCTGAGTTGTGACTTTATTTGGAAATAGGGTAGTAGCAGATGTCATTAGTTAAGCTGAAGTCATACCAGAGATAACTGGGTCCTTAATTCAGTGTGACTGGTGTCCTTATAAGAGAGGAAGTCAGCTTATGAAGATGCACACATGCCGTGAAATGACAGCCAGGTGACAACAGAGACAGAGACCAGAATTGATGCGTCTATAAGGCTGGACACCCCAAGAATTGCCAGCAATCAGCAGAAACCAGAAAAGCCAAGGAAGGCTCCTCCCCCTGAGGGTGCTTTGTTACAACTGTAACCAAGCTAGGAAGCTAATTCACCAGCCCAGAACCTAGTTTCTGCTTTCCAGAGCTGCACTAAGGCTCAAGCAAATTAACACAAGTGCCAATACTTTGTAAAAACTTTTTGTAGGTGTTCTGAGGACATAAACTACTGGAGTCCTTTGCCAAATCTATTTTTTGAGCATTGGCTAGTAGCCCCAAGTCTACCTTGGCTGAAACCCATTCTGCAAGGAAAACACCTAGAGGATTTGCAAAGAAAAAAAAAAAAAAAATGATCAGTCTGGCTGTTGGTGTAGGCTGTGCAGAGAAGGGAAGGTTTTTGATCCCTCTGGCCACCTTGGAGAACATGTGTCTCCCACACACTGTACTTAAAACCAGAAGGGATGGGGCAGGCAAGCACTTGGTCGTATGTGGGACTTGTTGCCTGTAAACTGGGCATGATTATATTACCCATATGCTATCTGAAGGCTCTTGGGTCCTTGAGGACTGAGTAAAGTTGGCATGAACCCCTATTCTGTTTCTTTGGGAAGCCCCACGTGTACTTCAGCCCTCTGTGAATCTGGAGGGTAGAGGTGGGGGTGAGCTTGGTTCCTCTGGCCATCTCTGATCCCAGACTCTTCTTCTGTTCTGTGGTCATCCTTTCTCCCTGATTGAGCAGGGCATGAAACCGGTTATTTTCCTGGGATGGAGAGGTGAGAGTCATGGGGAAATGTGAGTTCACTCATTTATCTTGCTTGTTTTAAGCCTGACTCTCTGTGATGGGACTCCTGCTCCAACCTGTGTGTCACTCCAAAGTCTTCCGATAAATTCTCTAGACACAGGAGTCTTCCTCAGAAAGGTTTTTAGCAGACCTTCTACCTGAGATGCCTCTGAGAACTCTGAGAACATATAGCAAAGGAGAACTTCAGAGAGCCTGAGGGAACATTGACTTGACCTTGGATGACCTCTGCTTCTACTTTGGTTTATTTCCAGTCTTTTTTCTATGGGTGTATATTCATATTTTTCTGTGGACTCATACATAAAAACCAAAATGGAATTATACTTTTTAAACTGAATAAAATGGAATTACATATTAGAGGGAAAGTACATCCTATATCATTTTTTAAATTATTTCATTTTTAATAGCTAATATATTCATATAGTAAAATGATATAAAATATACAAAGAGGTTATGATGCAGAGTAAGTGTCCGCCTTCCCCTGTCTCCCAGCCACCTGATTACCCTCCCTGAAGGCACCAGTGTTACCAGGTTCTCATGTGTCCTTACAAAGATCATTCAGGTGGGCCTTTACAAACATGGATATGGATAGATGGATAGATAGATACAGATATAAATATGGGTATAGATATCCCCCTTCTTACAAATGGTGATATACTCTATAGTTTTTTTTTATCTTTTTTCAAAAGGTAATATAATTTGGAAACCTTTCCACATCAAAACCAAAAAAAATTTGCCTTTTTCTTTTTTTTTCTCTCTTTTTAAAGATTTTATCTATTTGACAAAGAGAGACACAGGAGAGAGGGAATACAAGCAGGGGGAGTGGGAGAGGGAGAAGCAGGCTTCCCACCAAGCAGGGAGCCTGATGCGGGGCTAGATCCCAGGACCCTGAGATCATGACCTGAGCTGAAGGCAGATGCTTTAACCCAGTGAGCCACCCAGGCGCCCCTGCTTTTTCCTTTTTAACAGCTACAGAGTATTTCATTATATGGTTGTGTGATCATTAATTTAACTACTGTTAAATTGGGCATTTAGGTTGTTCCCTGAATGTTTCTCTTGCTATCCCAAACAGTGTTGTAATGAATATCTTTGTTTAAGTATCATGTTTGCATATGTGAGAGTAAGTCTTTAAGAAAAACATTCAGGAGGACAGAGAAAAACTGGAGAAAAACATTCAGTTAAGCACCTGCCTTCGGCTCAGGTCCTGATCTCAGGGTGCTGGGATCGAGCCCCTCATAGGGCTTCCTGCTTGACGGGGAGTCTGTTTCTCCCTCTGCCCCTCCCCACGCCTTGCACACCTGCACGCGTGCTCTCTCATGCTCTCTCACTCTCTCTCATAAATAAATAAAAGCTAGAAAGAAAGAACGAACAGACGAACAGATCCAGGAGTGGATTTGCAAGGTCAAAAAGAAATACGCAGTTTGAACTTTGATAAATATGGCAAATTACCGTTCTTATGTGTTGGACTAAATCGCACTCCCAACAGCTACCTGTGAGGGGGTCTGCTTCCCACACCCGCCCCAACATGTGTGTTATTAGACTTTTCCCTATTTGCAGATCTGGGAGACGAACGATGATATCTACCCCCCCCATTTCTCTTATCTTTTCAAATATTTAAGGGTCATTTGTAGTTCATTTTCCATAGACTGTCTATTCATATTCTTTTCCTACTTTTCTGTTGGGTTGTTAGTCTTTCTCCTATTTAGTTGTAAAAACACCATGCATATTAAGGAAATTCACTCTTTATAACATGAGTATATTGGCATTTTAAGTGGCTGCATAGTTGTCCATAGAATGGTGGACCCATATTTGCCTTTTTAAGCATTTAGATTGGGTCTTGTTTTCTTCTACTATGCATGGACTGTTTCCTCTGTTTTATTTATAGATAGATAGATAGATACAGATATATATAAAATGTGGGAAGAATTTTAAAATATATATTACTCTGTGTGTGTGTGTGTGTGTGTATATATATATATATATATATATATATATATATATATATATAAAGGTGACATTTATTTCTTTCCACATTTCCCACCAGATTGCTCTCAAGAAGGGAAGTACTTTTGGGAAAGTACCTTGATTAGGATCGGGGTTGGTGGGGGCCATATGCAAAGTGGTCAGCAGGGACCAGGACAGGGCGGCAGCAGGGCAGGCTCTGTGTGGGGCCTGTGAGTGGGTTGGGGTGCTGGGGGTCGGTGCTGTATTTGCTCCCAAGAGAAGGGAGGAGAGAGAGAAGGTGGAGAGTGGCTAGGCCACACAGGGAGGAGACACTCCTCCCCCCCCCCCCCCCCCCCACAGAGAAACTTCTTGGAGGTAGGATGCCCAGTACTGACTACACGGATTCCCGCCAGGCTCTGCCCAGCGATCATTAACCCCCTCCGCAAAGAGTTTCCAGAACATGTCAGGTCCTGCGCTGGGCACTGGGTTAGAGCTGAGAACAGGACAGGTCTCACTGATGTGCCAACAGAAACACAACAAGTACACGACGTGTGACTGCAGTGAAGAAAGACAAGTTAGACGAGGGAGTAAGTTCATGGCGGGTGCAAGGATGGTTGTGTTCGGGGAGGCACAGAACTTCCCACGAGGGGCACTGGGACAGTTGAGGGCGGCCAGGCAGGGGGCCATGGACCATGATGATGTCTGGAGGAAGAGGGAACCAGGCAGAGACAATGGCAAGAAAAAGGAGGAGGAGGAAACTTTGTTTCCGGTCTTCTGTGCTCAAAATGCTTATTGCAAGTTCTTTTTTTTTTTTTTCCATGTAATTGAGCAAAAGGCTGGGCTTGCCGCAGGAGCCCTCCACCGGAGGAGACCTCTTTCTACAGCCTCCCCTCCGGTCCCCTGGGCGGAGGGTGGGGGCGGAGGCCGGGGGACTCTAACCTTCCCGAGGCCCTGGTACTGTGGCTTGGTGGCTTGGTGTCTGAGCCAGTTTTTCCGTGTCAGGAAAGATCGGGCACGGACATCCCGCTAGCTAGAGCTTTGCTCACATTCTGGAATGTTTCCTTAGGCTAGGTTCTCTTCTCAACGTGGACTTCTAAAGGAATATATAGACTCTATTTGTTCGAAGTTAAAAAGGCACATAGTATAAAACTTACTATCTCAACCATTTTAACCACTTAAAATATTCAGGAGTGATAGGCACCTTCACACTGCTGTGCAGCTGTCACCACTACCCACCCCCGGGACTCTTCTCATTCTGTACAACCTAACCTCTATGCCCACTGTCCAGTAACTCCCATTCCCCAGCCCCTGGCCACCACCATTCTACCTTCTGTCTCTGTGGATAGGATACTCTGTGTGCCTCATGTAAGTGCAGGCATGTCACCTTTGTCTTCTTGGGACTGGCTCATTTCTTCTAGTGTAACACCCTCAAGGGTTAGCCATGTTGTACGTTGCAAGATTTCCTTCCTGCCTAAGGCTAAATAATATTCCATTGCAAGAATATACCGCATCCCGCTTCTCTGTTCCTCCACTGAGGGGTACTCGGATTATCTCCGTGTTTTAGAGATTGCAAATAAGGCTGCTGTGAACCTGGGAGACTGCTTTCTGTTCTTTTGAGTAGATGCTCAGAAGTGGAACTGCTGGGTCGTATGGTAATTCCATTTTTAATTGTTTTGTGGAATCACCATCCTGTTTTCCACAGCAGCTGTACCATTTTTCCATGCCCACCAGTGGCACACAGGGGTTCTGATTTCTCCACATCTTTGCCGGTATTTATTGTTTTCTATTTTGTTTTGTTTTGTTTTGTTTTGGTAGTAGCCATCCTAATGGGAGTGAGGTGGTATCAGTCTCATTCTAGTCGGTTTTTTAAAAAGACTTATTTATTTATTTGAGAGAGAGAGAGCACATGTGTGCAGAGTAAAGGAAGGGGCAGAGGGAGAGGGAGAAACAGACACTCTGCTGACCTGGGAGCCTGATGTGGGGCTTGATCCCAGGACCCTGGGATCATTACCTGAGCCGAAGTCAGCTGCTTAACAGACTGAGCCACCCAGGGGCCCCTCACTGTGGTCTTGATTGTATTTCCCTAAGGATTGGTGATCCTGTGCGTCTTTCATGTGCTGATTGGCCGTTGTTACATCTTCTTTGGAGAAATGTCTCTTCAAGTCCTTTGCCCACTTTTGAATTGAGTTGTTGGTCTCGTTGTTGTTCAGATCCACACATTTAGTTTTGTTACTGAATTCTAGGCATTCTCTATGTATTCCGATGATAAATTCCTTGTCAAATACGTGTTTTGCAAATAACTTCTCCCATTCTGTGTGTTGCCTTTTTACTCTGTGGATAGTGTCTTTTGATGCTCAAAGTTTTAAAGATTTTCATGAAGTCCAATTTGTATGTGTATATGTGTATATATATGTGATTACCTGTGCCTTTGGGTAGGAGGCAATCATTGCCAAATCATCGTGGTTCAGCTTTTGTCCTGTGTTTTCTCCTCAGAGTCTTACTATTTTGGGTCTTATATTTAGGTGCTTGATCCTTTTTTTTTTTTTTTTTTAAGATTTTATTTATTTGACAGAGCGAGACACAGTGAGAGAGAGGACACAAGCAAGGGAAGTGGGAGAGGGAGAAGCAGGCATCCGGCCCAGTGGGGAGCCCAGTGAGGGGCTCAATCCCAGAACCCTGGGGTCATGACCTGAGCTGAAGGCAGATGCTTAATGACTGAGCCACCCAGGCGCCACCCTTCTTGATCCATTTTGAATGAATTTTAAATGGAGTGTAAAGTAAGGGTCCGAATTCATTCTTTTGCATGTAGATATCCCGTTTGCCCAGCATCATTTATTAGAAGGCTGTAAAAGACTGTCCTTTCCCCCACTGAATGGTCTTGGCACGTTTGTCAAAAATCATTTGGCCATCTATGCAAGAGTTTATTTCTGGGCTTTCTATTCTATTCTATTGGTCTATACCATATACCATTGACCCTGGAACAATGTGGGGGTTAGGAGTGCTGACCCCTAGTCAAAATCTATGTATAACTTTTGACTCTTCAAATACATACTTACTGATAGCAGACAGTTGACCAGAAGCCCTACCAATAATAGAAACCGTCATTTAACTCATGCTTTCTATGTTATATGTATTATATGCTATAGTCTTACAATAAAGGAAGCTTGGGAAAAATGTTATTAAGAAAATCATAAGGAGGGGCACCTGGGTAGCTCAGTGGGTTAAAGCCTCTGCCTTCGGCTCAAGTCATGATCTCAGGGTCCTGGGATCGAGCCCCACATTGGGCTCTCCACTCAGCGGGGAGCCTGCTTCCTCCTCTCTCTCTGCCTACTTGTGATCTCTCTCTCTGTCAAATAAATAAATAAAATCTTCAAAAAAATCATAAGGAAGAGAAAATACACTAATACATTTACAGTACTGTATTTTTTGGAAAAATTCATGTATAAATGGGCTCACACAGTTCAAACCCATCTTGTTCAAGAGTCGTCTCTACGTCTGTTTTTATGCCCATTCTACACTGTTTTGATTTAGTTGGTAGTAAGTTTCAAAATCGGGAATTATGGGTCTTACAGTTTTGTTCTCCTTTTTCAGGATTCTTTTGGCTAATTGGGGGTCTCTGGAGATTCCATATGAATTTTAGGATGGGTTTTTCTGTTTCTGCAAAAAAAATCATGGAGATTTTGGTAGGGATTAGGTTTAATCTGTAGATGGCTAATATTGACATTTTAACAGTATTAAATCTTCCAATTCATGAACCTATAATGTGTTTCCGTTTATTTATGCCTTTAATTTCTTTTGACAATGTTTTGTAGTTTTCAGTGTACACATTTTTCACCTCCTTGGTTAATTTCTAAGTGTTTTATCCTTTTTTTAAAAAAGATTTTATTTATTTCACAGAGAGAGAGATCACAAGTAGGCAGAGAGGCAGACAGACAGAGAAGGGGAAGCAGGCTCCCCGCTGAGAGAGAGCCCAATGCGGGGCTCAATTCCAGGACCCTGAGATCATGACCTGAGCTGAAGGCAGAGGCTTTAACCCACTGAGCCACTCGGGAGCCCCTATTTTATCCTTTTTGATGCTATGGTGTGTGGAATTGTTTCTGCAATTGCCCTTCCAGATTCGGCATCCTTTGTGTAAAGAAACACAACTGATTTTTGTGTGTGGGCTTTGGACACTGCAACTTTGCCAGATTCTTGTATTAGTTTTAGCAGTTTTTCTACATATAAGAATATTGTAGGGGCGCCTGGGTGGCTGGTCCTGGGATGGAACCCCGGGCATCAGGCTCTCTGCTCAGCAGGGAACCTGCTTCCTCCTCTCTCTCTCTGCCTGCCTCTCTGCCTACTTGTGATCTCTGTCTGTCAAATAAATAAATAAATAAAATCTTTAAAAAAATATATTGTAGGGCGCCTGTGTGGCTCAGTGGGTTAAGCCGTTGCCTTCGGCTCAGGTCATGATCTCAGGGTCCTGGGATCGAGTCCCGAATCAGGCTCTGTGCTCAGCAGGGAGCCTGCTTCCCTCTCTCTCTCTGCCTGCCTCTCTGGCTACTTGTGATCTCTCTGTCAAATAAATAAATAAAATCTTTAAAAATATATATATATATATTGTATATTATTTGCAAACAGATAATTTTATTTCTTCCTTCCTGATTTAGATGCATTTTATTTCTTTTACTTACCTAATTGCTCTAGCTAAAAATTTCACTACTGTATTGAATTGGGGAAAGCAGACCCCCGGCGTTGTTCCTTATTTTGGAGAAAAAGCTTTTGGTCTTCCAACATTGGGTATGTTATTTGCTGTGAGTCTGCATACTTGGCTTTCTAAATGGAGATCGTTTCCTTGTATTCCTATTTGGTTGAGGGGTTTTTTTGTTGTTTTTTTAAGATATGAAAGGGTGTTGAATTTTGCCAAATGTGTTTTCTGCATCAATCAAGATGATCACATGTGTTTTCTCTTCCTTTTGTTGGTGTAGTGTGTTCCACTGATCAAGTTACATGTGGTAAACCATCCTTACATTCCAGGAATGAGTCCCGCTTGATTATGGTGTATAATCCTCTTTTTAAAAAAAATTATTTACATATGTATGTATTTATTTATTTGAGAGAGAGAATGCACACAGGTATAAGCATCGAGGAGGGACAGAGGGAGAAGGAGAGCGACTCTCAAACAGACTCCCTGCTGACAGCAGAGCCCAGTGCGGGGCTTGATCTCACGACCCATGAGATCATGACCTGAGCCATAATCAAGAGTCAGACGCTTAACTGACTAAGCCACCCAGGCACCCCAGTGTATGATCCTTTTAACAGGCTTTGTATTCAATTTACTAGAATTTTGAGGATTTTCACATTAATGTTCATAAGGGATATTAGTTTATGGTTTTCTTTTTTTTTTTTTAAAGATTTTATTTATTTATTTGAAAGACAGAGATCACAAGTAGGCAGAGAGACAGGCAGAGAGAGAGGAGGAAGCAGGCTCACCGCTGAGCAGAGAGCCCGATGCGGGGCTCGATCCCAGAACCCTGGGATCATGACCTGAGCTGAAGGCAGAGGCTCAACCCACTGAGCCACCCAGGTGCCCAGTCTATGGTTTTCTTAAAGTGTCTTTGTCTGGCTTTGGTATCAGGGTTATGTTGGCCTAATAGAGTAAGTTAGGAAGTGTTTCCTCCTCTCTCATTTTTGGGAAAGTTTGGGAAGAACTGGTATTAGTTCTTCTTTAAATGTGTGATCGAGGGTCGCCTGGGTGGCTCAGTGGGTTAAGCCTCTGCCTTCAGCTCAGGTCATGATCTCAGGGTCCTGGGATTGAGCCCCGCATCGGACTCTCTGCTCAGTGGGGAGCCTGCTTCCCTTGCTCTCTCTCTGCCTACTTGTGATCTCTGTCTGTCAAATAAATAAATAAAATCTTTAAAAAAAAAAATGTGTGATCGAATTCACCAGTGAAGCCATCAGGTCCAAGGAATTTCTTCACTGGGAGAGTTTGGATTACTGATCTAATCTCCTTATTAGGTACAGCTCTGTTTCGATTTTCTATTATTTTTTAGTTAGTCTTGGTAGGTTGTGTGTTTCTAGAAATTTCTCCATTTTATCTAGGTTTTCCAGTTTGTTGGCATACAGTTGTTCATTGTACTCTCATAGTCCTTATTAATTCTATAGAACTGGTACACTTTCAGTTTTGATTTTACTGAGTTCTCTTTTTTTGTTAGTCTAACTAAAAGTTTGTTGATTTTGTTGATCGTTTTTAGAACCAATTTTGGTTTCATTGATTTTTCTCTATTGTTTTTCTGTTCTCTGTTTATTTCTGCTCTAACACTTATCATTTCCTTTTTTTCCCGATGGTCTCGGTTTTAGTTTGTTCCACCTTTTCTAGTTCCTAAAATTGTAAGGTTAATCTGTTGGTTTGAGACCTTCCTTGTTTTTTAAGATAAGCATTTGCAACAATTTTCCCCTTATAATCGCTTTTGCTGTGCCCCATAAGTTTTGGTGTGTTGTGTTATTTCATTTATCTCTGAATATTTTCTAACTCCCTTGTGATTTCTTTTTCGTTCTGTTGGTTGTTTAAAAGTCCGTGGTTTGGGACGCCTGGGTGGCTCAGGGGGTTGAGCCTCTGTCTTCGGCTCAGGTTGTGATCTCAGGGTCCTGGGGTCGGGCCCTGCATCAGGCTCTCTGCTCAGCGAGGAGCCTGCTTACCCCCCGACCCTGCCTGCCTCTCTGCTTACTTGTGATCTCTGTCTGTCAAATACATAAATAAAATCTTAAAATAAAAGTATGTGTTTTATGGGATGCTTGGGTGGCTTAGTCAGCTAAGTGTCTGCCTTCTGCTCAGATTGGGGTCTAGCCCTGCAGCCAGCTCCCTGCTGAGCCAGGAGCCTGCTACCACCTTTCCCTCTGCCCCTCCCCCACCCTGCTCATGCTCTCTGGCTCTGCTCTTGTTCTTTCCCAAATAAATAAAATATTTTTAAAAAAATAAATTCAGGGCGCCTGGGTGGCTCAGTGGGTTAAGCCTCTGCCTTCAGCTCAGGTCATGATCTCAGGGTCCTGGGATTGAGCCCCACATCGGACTCTCTGCTCAGCAGGGAGCCTGCTTCCCTTCCTCTCTCTCTCTGCCTGCCTCTCTGCCTACTTGTGGTCTGTCAAATAAATAAAATCTTTTAAAAAAATAATAAATTCAATTTAGTTAACATGTAATGTATTATTAGTTTCTGGGGTAGAATTTAGTGATTCATCCGTTGCATAGAACACCCAGTGCTCATTCCATCACCTAATGCCCATCACCCAGTTACCCCATCACACCCCCACCCCTTCTCCAGCAACCCTCCTTGAGTTTTGTTTGTTTCCTAGAGTTAAAAGTCTCTTATGGTTTGCCTTCCTCTCTGTTTTGCTTTTTTTTCAATCTTTCTCTTTTTGTTCATCTGCTTCAGTAACGTCCATTGTCCTATCTTGAAGTTCACGGATTCTTCTGCCTATCCGCATCTGCCTTTGAATCCCTGTGGTGAATTTTCCATCTCCGTGATTGTACTCATCAGCTTCAGAATTTCTTTGTGATTTCTCTTTAAGTTTTCTCTCTATTGATATTTTTATTTTGTTCACACATCCGTGTTCTTGACTTTCTCTTTCTTTACTTCTTGGAGCATTTAAAACAGTTATTTTTTAATTTTTTAAATATTTTTTTTAATATTTTTTTTTATTTGACAGATCACAAGTAGGCAGAGAGGCAGGCAGAGAGAGAGAGAAGAGGAAGCAGGCTCTCTGCTGAGCAGAGAGCCCGATGTGGGGCTCCATCCCAGGACCCTGGGATCATGACCCGAGCCGAAGGCAGAGGCTTTAATCCACTGAGCCACCCAGGTGCCCCTAAAACAGTTTTTTAAAAAGAGATTTTATTTTTGGGCACCTGGGTGGCTTGGTCATTAAGTATCTGCCTTTGGCTCAGGTTATGATCCCAGGGTCCTGGGATAGAGCCCCACATCAGGCTCCCTCAGGCTCCCTGCTCAACAGGAAGCCTGCTTCTCCATCTCCCACCCCCTCTCCCACTTGTGTTCCCTCTCTCGCTGTCTCTCTCTCTCTCTCTCTCTGTGTCAAATAAATAAATAAATAAAATCTTAAAAAGAAAAAAAAAAGATTTTCTTTTTAAGCAGTCTCCACACCCATTGTGAGCCTCAAACCCACAGCCCTGAGATCAAGAGTTTCGTGCTTGGCTAAGTGACCCAGGCGGGTGCCTCTTTGAGACCGTTGTTTTAAAATCATTATCTGCCATTAAGTCTCTCTCAGGGACAGATTCTGTTGATTTTTTTTTTTCTTCGAATGAGTCATACTTTCCTGTCTCTTCATATGCTTTGTGATTTTTTTTGTTGTTGTTGTTGAATCCTGGATATTTGAGTATAATAATGTGATAATTCTGGAAATCAGAATCTCTCTTTTCCCCACAGTTTGCTGGGGTTTTGTTATTGTTTCTGTTTCTTGTGTTGGTTTTTGCATTGCTGTGGGATGTCTCTGTGCCAAGGGTCATCAGTCTGAGGGCAAGCCTAACATCTTCTGGTATCTTTTCTGAGTTTTCCTTGGGCATATGTGGTCATTTTCTAATTTTCTCCTTACATTGTAGTCATTTTTGAATGTCCCAGTCTTTAGTGTCTAGCTCCAGAAAGGGGAAAAAGGAAGAATCATGATGGGAACAAAGGGATGTGGCCCTCTCAGTCTCTAGAGAGTTTAACCGGAGGGAGAGGGTCTTGCAGCAATGAGGGGAGACACGACAACAATGACTGCTTGCTTTTTCTTTCTCCATTTCGGTGATCAGAAGCAATAACCAGCAAGCAGAGCACAAATCTCCAGTATTTGGAGGACAGGGTCCTTTTCACTCACCCCGATCCTTGTACGCTGTGTGCAGGCTGCCCCAGGAACATGGGCGCATCTGTCCCCCATGTGGCTGGGTCTGGGGTATGGAAAGTTGCTCTGGCTTAGAGCTGGAATTGACCGAAATTAACCCCAGTTTACCGCCCACGTGTTTCCCTAGAAGTGGAAAGCATTCAAAGACTCCAGAGTTTCAGAACAGTTCTATCAGATAGATCGTTGTGCCCATGCCAGTTCTGGTCTCGGTGGGGAGACAGAGTCCTGGTGCTTCCTGCCATCTTTCCAGCACCGTCTCCCCGACCTTTATTTCTCAAGTATTTGAGACCACATTTCTACATTTCTCTCCCAAAATACTGTGCAGAGGTAGAAGCGGCAGGCCCCTGGGAAGTTGCATTATGCCCCCAGCACCCATCTCCTTGGTGGAGGGGTGGCACCCGTACAGTCACCAGACCCTCAGACCCACCCCCCCAGCCTCGTGCCTTGGTGGGTCTTTTTGCCCCTCATGGGAAAGGGAGGGAGCATTCAAGCCCTGGGGAGCTGTGACTCTGAGGCATTCAGATCTTGTCATGGCGTCTGGTTGTAGAGAGAAGTCGTCAGAAACAACTTGCTGACTTATGTGTCTTTGTGACAGCCTTTTTCCTGCAGTCTGGAAGGTGTCCTGTGCATCTCTGGGCCTCGGTACCCAGTTCTTGAAATGGATGGGTCCGGACAGAGACTTATCCAGTAGGAGTCAATGGGATGATTTTAGGAGGCGTGTAGTCAAGGCATTCATGTAAATTGAGTCATAAAGGGAGAATGTTATCTTCTTTACAGTTCTCTTATATCCTTCCAGATAAGTCAAGGAGAAAGTCTCAGCTGTGGCTGACCTCATGCTTCTCACATGCCTGGTCTCCTTTTCAGCAATGGGAGGCCAGGTCCCAGGCCAGAGATGTGCCCAGACATTTACTCTGGTTCCGTTTCAACAGTGTCATTTTGGTTTTGTTTTACTTTGTTTGTCTTTCTCTTTTTCGAGGGTTATCTTCTGTTCGTGGTGACCACCAGTTTAGGAAACGAAGCTCAATGCAAGATGCTTCTTAGAAAAATTTTAAGGAAATGGTTTTCTGAGTCTCAGATCAGGCAGACGTGGCCTCAGATGTGCATAGAACGACTTAGAAATCGGGTACCTCTCCCTAAAGGGCGAGATCGTGAGCTATAAACTTCAAGTTATATATTTCTGCGATGTTCAGAACTTTTCAAATGATTGATTCTATTTTATGAGCAAAAAATCATCAAGAGCTGTGGAAATGGTAACTTTGGAAAGAATTATTTATGAAGGTGGTATGGTGCTTCAGTTAGGAAAAAGCCTCTGGGGTCAGCATAGGTCTTATTTTATATATTTATTTAAAAATTGTTTCATTTGGGGGATGCCTGGGTGGCTCAGGCAGTTAAGCATCCAATTCTTGATTTCGGCTCAGGTCACGATCTCAAGGTTGTGAGATGGAGCATTGGGCTTGGTGCTGGGCATGGAGTCTGCCTGAGATTCTCTCTCCCTCTGCCCTACCACTCTCTCAAAAGAAATTTTTTTTTTCATTTTTCCCTGCAGTGTAATTCACACGTGATGTCATATCAGTTTCAGGTGTGTAACATAATGATTTGATATTTACACACATCGCAAAATGATCTGTGCAAGAGGTGTAATGAACATCTGTCGCCACACAGTTACAAAAAACTTTTTTTTCTGGTGTTGAAGACTTTTAAGAAGTATCTCTTAACAACTTCCAAAAACACAAGAGTATTGTTTTTTACCTTTTTTAAGATTTTTTTTTTTTTTTTAATTTTTAAGTAATCACTACACCCAGCTCGGGGCTCACAACTTGGAGATCGAGAGTCACGTGCTCTATGGACTGAGCCCGCCAGGTGCCCCTGCAATAGAGTATTATTAACTCTCGTCACTCAGCTGTGTATTACATCCCCATGATATATTTACTTTATAATTGGAAGTTTGTACCTTTGGGCCCCCCTCACCCATTTTGCCCACCCTCCTACACCCAGCACTCCTTGGCAATTCTCTGTGTCTTTTTTTTTTTTTTTTAGGTTGGTTGGTTTGGTTTTAGACTCCACATGTAAGTGAGATTATATGGTATTTGCCCTTCTCTGTCTGACTCTGGGCCCCAGAACTCCAAAACCATATTTCTCTGGGATCTTAAGCAACGGCATGGTTGGAGATAAAGAGGGGATTTCCAGACCTCAGCTTTGTTTCCATATGGGTGTAGCTGTGCTGAGGCAGGGCCTGTGTGACAGCCGTTGGCAGAGTCACAGAGCTGGAGCGTAAGGTGCCAAGGAACAGGGCAGAGGCGGAAGTGTTAGTCATTGGGAGACACCCACAGGGTTTCATCTAAATAAGGCCATCTTGGTGGCTTTCCTGTCCCCAGCCTTTTAGAGGGCAAGAAGCCCTTGGCTCTGGTTTGCTGGAGAGGCAGGGCGCCAAATGCAAGGGAACACAAAACCATTCTCCCCCTACTGGGAATGGAGAGCCGGGTGTCCTCGAACCCAGCCTGGAACATTCATTCCCAAGCTTGTCAGCACATGAGAGAGTTCAGATAGATGCCTGCGTTCCACCTGGAGAGATGATGCTATGATTGGTCCAGGGTGTGGCCCGTTGGAATTTCTGGAAGCCCCCCAGGATGATTCTAAAGTGCAGATGAGTTTGGTAGCCCCAGACCTGGGCCTGGAAGATCCTGGGAACGTGTTGGGTGAAAGTCTTCTCATGGGAGGCTCACTAGCCGCTTTGAGTGGGTGCGCGGCCCAATCTGCTGGGACTAAGCAGGAGAGGCAAGGCCACCACTTGGTCACCTGCTGGCTCTAGGGCATGCTGGTCCCAGAAGAGGGTGCATCTGGAAACCCTCGGGGGTCCTCTGGTGGAAGGACCAAGCCTTTTGTGCAGGAAGGCAGTGGGGGTGACAGAGGTGACTTAAACCAGTGGTATGGGCCGAGACCCAGATTCCCCAGTCTGCAGTGATGAGAAGAGAGAGACCTCCTTGGATGCGGGACAGGGACAGCCTGGGCCTGAGGCCCAGAGTGCAGATGCGGGCTGCTCTGCCCTCTCCGGGTCCCTCCCCACCCCCTTCCCCACACCCCAGCTGCTCACTCCATCCCCCCAGAGGGCTCCAGGGCCTGGAGATGTTTGGTCAACTGCCGGTTCTCTGGCTCTCTAGCCGTGACCTGGCCAGTCTCCTCGCCACTGGGAACCTCGGCATCGATCAAGCGATGTGACCGAGCGTGAGTCCTGGGGACCCTAACGCTGTGAAGACAATGAAGATGATGGTTTTCAAAGGCACAGTCGCCCACATCCTCCCGCTATGGAAATGTGCTGCATCCAGGCCCCCTGTTGCCTGTCCCACCAGCTTTTGTGGGTGAGGGCGGAAATGGCTGCTGACATCTCTGCAGCTATGTGCTCTGGGGCACCCCCCATGAGACGGGGGCCACTCATGGGGTGGGGCTGCCTCAGCCTCCTGGAAAAAGCCCACCTGGTCATCCGGTCAGGCCAGCCGTGCCTGTGCTGCCTAGTAGCTGTGAGGGCCACTCAGTCTCCCTGTCTGTAAAATGGGCCTGGCATAGACTCGCAGCCAGGCCTCTTCCAGCTCCGTCTCCCTTTGCCCCGAGGCTCAGGCATCCTCTGAAGCCTTGGATTGTAGCCAGCCACCCCTGGGGGAGGGCGGGGGCCCGGCCGCTGCCATCACCCCCGGCAGGGGTTGGCATGGGGCATTCTGGGAGGACGTGAGGGCCCCTGTGGGTCTGATTCACCCCAGGGTGGCCAAGCCTTTCATAGGGCCCCACCGAGCATGGCCTTTCTGGTGCTGACATTGGACGTGAGCCCTTATTACCTCTGTCCCTCTCTCCCCATTGGCCGTTCTCAGCTGCCCCTTCTGTCCTCACTTCTCCCACCCTGGCCCAGGAGCCAGGGGCAGAACCGGGCCTGCCAGTGCCGTGGGGACGGGGCTTCCATCGACTTGACCCTTCCCACCGGCCCTTGGGCACAGGAAAGGCAGGTGGGGTCCCCCTGGAGGAGATGGGTCCCAACAAGCCAGTCGACAAGTAGATAGGTCGGCCCAGCCTCCTGGGGGCTCCCCCATAATCCAAGCCTGGGGAGTCAGGACGAGCAAAGAAACAAAAGGAACAGCAATCAGAAGTCTGTGACCCGAGCCGTATCCTCTCTGCCATCCCTCCCTTCCTTCCTTGTACCCTGGGCTGGGCTTACAGCGGAAATAACAGCAGTGCCATTTGTAATGAGAGTCAGCATGTCTGAGCCTTTCTTGCGCGGGCCAGATGCCTGCTTCATCTCCCATTGACCTTGCCTGGTAGATGATTGTTCGTCCACAGCAGACTCTGATGGTGATCCCTCTTACTCACCTGCTCCCCCCTCAGTCAGCCAGCGTTCCCATCCCCCATCCACTGTGGGCCTAAGCCGCCAGCATCAGCACCCTTCTGGAAGGCTTACCGTTGGCTAATAGCAATGATCTCCTAAAGTGCCTCCCTCCCCATCCGTTGAGCATGACCCGCAGGCAACAACTGACCGATATGGGAGTGTAACAGCGTGTGGGATGGGGAGGTGGGGCCTTGCGTCCTATCCCATGGGCAGGGCAGCAGGTACGTGAGAGGGCTGGGAGGTGGCCAGCAACCCCATGGCAAAAGACCATTTGTTTATTCATCCTTTGAACCTTTCTTGGCCCCCTCATGTGGAGGTGGCACCTTCTTTGTGGCGGATGTATTAACGTGGTGTGACTTTATCTGAGAGGTGGTGGGAAGCTGATAGGCAGTTTCAGCAGAAACGAGACCAGGACAGACAGCGGCTGAGCGTTAGAAATAACTGTGGCCCAAGGACTATGCCTGCGTGTTACAAATGCCATTCCGTGTCATCCCATATCGCTCAGCCTTGTCCTTTTTGATGCCTGCATGGAATTCCACCATTCAGGGACATTTAGAGGTTTGGCAGTCTTTCACTGCTATAAGCAAGACAACACTAAGTGTTCCTGAACATCTGTTATTTTACACGTGACAAATAGATGCATCAGCGTGGAATTGCTGGTTGTGGTTCCGTGGCATTTGCGATCTTCGTAGATCAAGTTGTGTCGGTGTACACTCCCATTAGCAAGGCGTCCAAACGCTTGCTAATTCGCAACCTTGCCAGCTATACAATTCCCTTGACAATCTAAGAGCTGGGAAACTGTAGGTCTCTCTTAGTTTTTCACATGTGTTTCTTTCACTTCCTGTGAAGTTGAACATCTTTTCGTATACATTTCAGAACATTCGTGTTTCCTTTTCTGTAAACAGTTCAGGTTCTTTGCCAACGGTCCTATCAGGTCATTGGTCTTTTTCTTATTGATTTGTACTCACTCTTGATATATTAAAAGCAGTCGTATCTTTGTGATGCAGCGTGTAGACTTCTTCCCACTTTGCCATTTGTCTTCTTGCTTTATTTGCTGTGTTCTTTGACAATACAGAAGTTTCAATTTCATTCCCTTTTTTTCTTTTACGATTTCTGAGTTTTGTGTAATGCCCAGCTAGACCTTGTCTATTTTGAAATTGTTTTTTAAAACTTTTCCCCATTTTTTTTTCTAGCACTTAAAAAAAAATTTTAACGGCTTTGTGGTGAAATTGTAATGTAGAAAAAAATCAGAAAATTCAACGTACAGCTTCATGAATTGTTGTAAATTGAAGAGCTGTAGTCTAGTACTTTTATCATTTTACTTTTCACATTTAAATATTGGCCCTATCCAGACTTTATTTCGGCATAACTTGGGGGCTCAAAATCCGTCTTTATTGAAGAAGAGTAACTTTACAAATGTCATGGAATATTTTAAAATTTGTCATATGCCAAGCAAAAAAGGAAGATCTCAACATACTTCCCTGAAGCAGAAATTGCACAGGAGTCATTCTTTGTACAGCCTAGTAAAACAAAAGATTAATGGCAAAGGTTTAAAGAATAACTTAGCCTCCATTAAATGACTCACTTCAAAATTATAATTACCGGGGTGCCTGGGTGGCTTAGTCATTAAGCGTCTGTCTTGGGCTCAGGTCGTGATCCCAGGGTCCTGGTATCAAGCCCTGCATCGGGAGGGAGCCTGCTTCTCCCTCTCCCACTCCCCCTGCTTGTGTTACCTCTAACTGTCTCTGTCAAATAAATAAAATCTTTTAAAAAATTATAATTATAATTTACTTGTAAATTTGATATAAACTTGACAGAAATTCATGGAAATTGGCCAAAAGTGGTTTCTCTTATTATTTTTTAAAATGGAAAGACTAGAAATTATTTAAGCAAGAAACTCACTCATAAACTTAATGAATAACAGTCTCAGTAAATCAGGGAAGAGAAGTCAGGAGATAAAAAAAATTATAAAACTAAAAAAGAGAAATTTCCACAGAACTGATAAATGGAAATGAAAGTTTTGTTTTGTCTCTTTAAACATGAGAGACGGCAGCTGCTGGCCAATCTAATAAGGAGGAAAAAAAAACAAAGCAAAATAAACTAAATTAAATGTGAAGAGATGAGATTTCTAGGTCCAGGAAAAGATCATATGCAACTGTGTGCTTTACTGTTGGAACTTTTTTTTTTTTTTTTTTTTTTGAGAGCGAGAGGAGAGAGAGAGAGAGTGGGCGCGCATGCATGCTGGGGGAGGGGCCGAGAGAGAAAATCTCAGCAGATCCCCTGACCCCAAGATCATGAGCTGAGCCAAAACCAAGAGAAGGACACTCAACCGACTGAGCCACCCAGGCGCCCCTCACGTTTGAGCATTCTTGACAAAATGAACAGTTTTCTCAACTGTGAACATACAGCACCAAACATAAGATGCCAAAAGTTAATTTTTTTTAAAAAAAGGCAACAAATAAAGTCTTTATAAAAAGGGGGGGGGCGCCTGGGTGGCTTAGTGGGTTAAAGCCTCTGCCTTCAGCTCAGGTCTTGATCTCAGTGTCCTGGGATCAAGCCCCGCATTGGGCTCTCTGGTCGGCAGGGAGCCTGCCTCCCCCCTCTCTCTCTGCCTGCCTCTCTGCCTACCTGTGATCTCTCTCTCTGTCAAATAAATAAATAAAATCTTAAAAAAAAAAAAAGCAACAAATGAAATTTTAAAGTTGTCATGTTTGGGGGCGCCTGTGTGGCTCAGTCCATTAAGCATCCGCCTTCTGCTCAGGTCGTGATCCCAGGGTGCTGGGATGGAGCCTTGTGTTGGGCTCCCTGCTCAGTGGGAAGCCTGCTTCTCCCTCTCCTCCCCACTTGTGCTCTCTGTCGCTATCTCTGTCTCTCTCAAATAAATAAACTCTTAATAAAAATAAAGTTTTCATGTTTGTTGTTTTAAAAAACTGTTCAGACAATCAGGTAGCGTTGGAAAGGACTCTGGCTCTCACTTAGGGTGGGGGAGGGTGCTCTGCGTGATGGAGGCACCTGCCGTGGGCCACAGCCTGACCAGGACACTCTGAGCCTCCTTGGAGGATGTTGGGGCCGGCAGAAGAGGTACCAGGTCTCCTGGTCCAAAGGACCCAGTGAGAAATGGTGGCACCGCGTTCAGGCAGCAGCCACAGAGGAAGTGAGAGTCTGCAGTACATACAGAAAAGGTTAGCCCTCCTTGGCCGGAGCTCCAGGAAGCGGGAGGCCAACCTTCAGGGACGTGGGAAGGGTGATGGTGGAAGCAGGCAGTTCATGCGGGAAGAGGAAGGTCGGGATTGCCGTTTGGGACTTTGACACTTTAAAGTGCATACGGGGATGGGGCACCTGGGTGGCTCAGTGGGTTAAAGCCTCTTCCTTTGGCTCAGGTCATGATCTCAGGGTCCAGGGATCGAGCCTCACATCGGACTCTCTGCTCAGTGGGGAGCCTGCTTCCTCCTCTCTCTCTGCCTGCCTCTCTGCCTACTTGTGATCTCTCTCTGTCAAATAACTAAAATCTTTAAAAATAAATAAATAAATAAATAAATAAAATAAGATGCTCACAGGGCATCCGAGAGTTAGAGTTGTAAGAGCTGAAGTCGTGGAGGCCAAGAGGCCCTGGCCCGGCATCTAGCCCGTATTCTTTATGCTTGTCTGTTCACCTCCTTCGGCTCCTTTTCCAGTGCAAATGTCATTCTGTCCCCATAACAAACACACCAACGTCCAACTGAAACGTAGAATAAAATATGTCCTTAATAGGTGTGAATTACTTCTTGATTTGAATTTTTAGGCTCTCTCTGTCATACTTGACATATGTGTTTATCCTTATTGATTGCCTTCTAGTTCTATTTTAGTTTTTGTGGTTTTTTTTTTAAGATTTTATTTATTTATTTGACAGAGATCACAGGTCGGCAGAGAGGCAGGCAGAGAGAGAGGAAGGGAAGCAGGCTCCCAGCCGAGCAGAGAGCCCGATGCGGGGCTTGATCCCAGGACGCTGGGATCATGACCTGATCTGAAGGCAGAGGCTTTAACCCACTAAGCCACCCAGGCGCCCCTGTTGTTGTTTTTTTTTAAATAAAAATTTGCCTATTAAAATGTTTGCATGTAAAACTGGTCCGAAAGAGTACAGCGTAGAGGATTCTCCTTTGTCTGGGTACCCCATCCCCCGCTCCCCGGGCAAAGTCCTATCCCTGGTCTGTTGTGTAGCCCTAGAGTTGGTCTCTGTGTATACAAACACAGACAAACACGGACGGACACACACACACACACAAACATTTATTCAGTGATATACTTGGGAGCTTTTTTGCTTGGCCTAACATTTTTATGGTTCGTCCTTGCTCTAGTATCTGTGCTTTGCTCCTTTTTATGGCTGAATAATATCCCACCGTAGAGATAGACTGAATTTTACTTCTCCATCCGTGAGCTTCTGGACATTTGCATTGCTTTCACTGTTGGGCTGTTGTGAATAATGACCATTCTTGTACAGATTTTTGCGTGAATGTCCGTTTTTGTTGCTCTTGGAGAGAAATCTGAGGGTAGAATGGCTGGGTTCTGCAGTCGCTCTGTGGATAGCATTTTAAGGACCTCCACACTGTTTTCCGAGGGGGCTGCTTTGTTTTCTGTCCCCCCCTCCAGCAGGATATGAAGTTCCCATTTCTCCTCATCCGCACCAATGCTTGTATTGTCTTTTCCTTCATTATGGCCCTTCAGTGGGAGTGTGAGATGCCTCCTGCTTCCCAGACAGAACATTTTCATTCCATTCCTTAATTAAACAGTAATTCCTTAAATTTAAAACACTTGTATTACCATGTGTGTTAATACGATGTGGTTTTCCATATGTCTTATCTTAATACCATTGATTAATGGGTGTGTTTTAGGTGCGTGTGAAGCTACTTTGATTCCGTTCCTTTGGCCATTTTTTTTCAATTTGTAATAGTTTTACTGACATGTGTTTTAATAAGATGTCCTGTGATGTTTGAAAGCCTCTCCACTACCGCCTGCCTCTCCCAAAAAATAGTGCTGGCTAGACAACAAATTGTCTTCCCTTTCTCATTCAAACTTAAACTGTTTGTCATGAAATATTTGAGGTATATAAACACTTGTCATATCTGCCCTTTTCCGTCTAAATGACTATTGTTATAATTGGATCACGTCCTCCCAAGTATGCTGCTCTAGTGTAAACGGCATTGCCTTAAATCCACATGTTAACTCAGAGGGGGTTTTCTTCTTCTACTTTCTGTGGTCACAGGGAGGTTCGTCTCAGTCATTTCGGGCTGCCGTAACAGAACCACTCCAGGCTGAGTGGCTTACACGACACACATTTGCTCCTTGCAGTTCTGGAGGCTGGGAAGCCCCAAGCTCAGGGAGCCCACAGATCTGGTGACCAGCAAGGTATTTCTTCCTTGGTAGATGGCCACCCTCTCCATATATGGTGGCGAGGCGGGAGCCAGAGAGGAAGCAGGCTGTCCCCTGCCTCTATTTTGTAAGCTCCCTGAGCCCTCCCGAGGGCTCCATCCTCCTGGCCCTGGGGGCCAAAGACCCCACCTCCAAATACAGTCACACTGGTGATGCAGGCTTCAACACACAAATGCGGGGGGAGGAAGCGTGGGGGGGCACAAGCCCGTCTTGTCTTTTTTCTAACAACAGTGGTTAAGGGGCACCTGGGTGGTTCAGTGGGTTAAAACCTCTGCCTTCGGCTCAGGTCATGATCTCAGGGTCCTGGGATCAAGCCCCGCATCGGGCTCTCTGCTCAATAGGGAGCCTGCTTCCCTCTCTCTCTCTTCCTGCCTCTCTGCCTACTTGTGATCTCTCTGTCAAATAAATAAAATCTTTAAAACAAACCCCAAAACAACAGTGGTTAACCTCTCTCTTGTTTAGAAGGCTCGGTATTTATGTGGATTTATCCAAAGCGCCGGAACTTCGTGGTTCCCTCCTTCCCTTTGTAGATAGCGAGGCCGTGCACACCTGCTCTTCTGCCTGCCTGCCTTCCCTCTACTTTCCAGCCGCCGTTCTTCTCATCCATTCTGTATTGTTAGACAACATCTCTCTCAGGCCTGTGAGCCAGGGTGTCATTTCATTGTGCTCTTGGTGAGGCAGTGATCAGTGCCTCTGGGTTTTCTCGTAAAGAAGAATGTTTATTCTTGGGGCGCCTGGAGGGCTCAATTGGTTGAGCATCTGCCTTCTGCTCAGGTCACGATCTCGGGGATCAAGTCCCGCATGGGCTCCCTGCTCAGCGGGGAGCCTGCTTCTCCCTCTCCCTCTGCCCTCCCCTACCCCCCGCTCATGCTCACTCTCTCTCACGCTCTCTGTCTCTCTCTCAAATAAATAAAATCTTAAAAAAAAAAAAAGAATGTTTATTCTCAACTGACTCAAAAATTCTTCAGATGTAGTAAGAAACAAGATTGCAAATCTTACCCTGTGGGGAGTTTACTGGGAAAGGAAGTTGACATTGGTGGTGAGGATTACTCCGTTTTCATCCAGATGAATTAGCTGTCGAAAGTCTGCTAGATTCCAAGGGCCTACTCTGATGCCACAAGTCACTGGAAGGCAAATGTCCGAGTTGGAAGAGGAAGAAGGCCCCCTTGGGGCCACATGTGGCAGGAGGTGACACCAGCGAGGGTTGGGCTGTGCACAGTCCAGGGACAAAAGGAGATGTGGCTGGGGAAGGATTAGATCTGTGCTCGAGGGTAGAGGTCTCTTATGGGTCGAATGCCTCTGAGGTGTCTCCAGAGGATTTGGGATTTGGAATACTGAGGAAAGTGCCCTGTCTCCTCTCTTTAGGACCCTACCCAAAGAAGCAATGTGCAAATCCAGCTCAGAGCATAGGACTTGGCTCAGGAACTCATGAGACCGTCTCTGCGGACACCCTAGAACATCTATGATGAACCAGGAGGCCAAGTAGGTGACCTTGACCCTTTACCTCCTCTCTTTCCCTCCCATCCACTCCCTCACTCCCTTCCTAGTCCCTACCAAGACTGCTCCCTACCCAAATTTAGCTCCATGGGCTGCTCCTCATACAACAAACCTCCCCTTAGCCACCATTCAGCTTGAGAGTGAAGGTCATCAGACACAGAAGATCAGGGAGGGCCTTGAGACAGAATCCAATCTACCCATTTTATAGATGGTATGACTGAAGCCCAGCTCGAGAATAGACTTCCTCAAGGCCAGGCCATAAGTGAATCAGCTAGGATAGTCTAGTTTATGGTCCCATAACACCCACCAATGTCCTAGTAGCTTAGGACAATAAGAGCTTATTTCTGCTCCTGCTTCTTGACTCTTGTCAACCAACTAGGACCTCTCTTCCACATCATCCCCTTGCTGGGCCCAGGCAAAAGGAGTAGCCAAGATCTGGAATAGTGCTGGTCCCCAGGGTAGAGGAAAAGAAAGAACTTCGCGAATCGCATGTTGGAAAACTTCTGTGCAGACATGACACGTGTCATTCTTTAGCATATGTCATTGACCAAAGCAAGTTTTGTGGCCATGGCTGACTTCAAGGGGGCAGGGGCTGCCATCCAACCACAGGTCTAGGAGGAGGAGAAGGAGAATATATGTGACCAGTCCTAATACCTACCACAGAGAATTACAGGTACAGAGCTGGGTCAGAACACTAGTCTTCCTACTCTGGGGCTGAGGATCTTTCTACTGTAGTCCTCTGTCTCCAAGGTTCTTTTCCATAGAAGCCTCAATGACCGATAATAATGTAATAGGCTTTTTCTCTCGTGGGTGGTTTTCCTGAAAGGGCGTGATGCCTTACCCCAAGGGGACCGAGGCTTAATGGCAGAAGCAAAGGCATTGTGTCATACTGGCAGGGTGGACACATTTGGGGGTTAAGGATTCCCCCAGAATTATACCACCTAGACACTCTTCACTTCCACCTGACACCTGGCTGTCCTGGCTCATTTCTTTATGGGCATTGTGGACTTGGAACACCACAGCCCAGAAAAGCTGTGTCCTCAGCCATAACCACACCCTCTGACGAAGATCACACCAAGTCCAAGGACTTAGTCCTTGTCTGCTGCCATCTAGCGCTCCAAGGCCTCTGAAATTTACTGACCCGACAGGCAGCAAATCTCAGTTCTGAGCCTGGCTCTGCCATGGACCTGCATGATGACCTTGGGCACATCCTTGGCCTTCGTCTTTCCATCTGTTCAGTGGGGATGGTGATCCCTGCCTACCGCATGGATGTGAGCATGTTTCATGAATTCTAAAGCTCTGTGGCTGAGCGAGGAGCTATTAATAGCTACCAGCCCAGGTGCCAAGGGATGGCCAGAGGGGGCTGGGGACACATGCCCTTGCTGGGAGTCAAGGGGAGCAGATGCAGTCTGAACCCTGGGACAGAACCAGAGTCCTGCACCCCAGCCCCTGAGAGTTGGTAAGGCTGCTCCTCCTGGGTGAGCCTCCCACTCTTTTCAGATTTGGAAGTGGGGTCTCTGCAGTCATGAGGATTATATGAGACACATAAAGCACTTAGAACCGTGCCTCGCTCATAGTCTGTGCTTTCTAAGTGTTCGCTACTGTTCTTAAGTTAATAGTACCAGAAAGTAGATTTGGAGATGTGACAGCATTTTCCACCATATGAGGGACCACCAGTTAGTTAAATCCCCAGGTTTTGGACATTTAAGTTGTTTCCAGTTTTTATCTATTACAAATAGCCTTGCAGTGAAACAGCTTTGTAATTAAAATTTTTATGTACACTCATAATTATTTCCTAAGGCTAGAGTGCTAGAAACAGAATTGCCACATCATTTTTTAAGAATTTTTTAAAGCTTTGCTATGTAAGTGCCCCTTGCCTTTTATTGGTACTCCTACCAACAGCTTGTTTGAGTGACAGTTTAGAAGGGGAAAATCTGCTGAGAGAGAAGGAGATGGTTTGTATTAGCTAGCACTCAGTTTCACTGTAAGTAGCAAAATCCCTAAACAATAGTGCTTTAAACAAAAATGTATCTCTTTGTCATGTCAGAGAAGTTCAGCCTTACCCTCTGCCTTATCCTCCACCGCCTGCGGAACTGGATCCCACCTCATGGTCCTCTGTGGCTGCCCAAGGTGCAGCCATCACTTTGACATCCCAACTAACAGGAGGAAGCAAAGAAGGATATACAACACTTCTACCTTTATCCCAGTGGCCAAAACTTAATAAGATGGCCTATTCTAACTGCAAGGGAGGCTGGGAAATAGAGCGTATTCCAGATGAGCAGGAAATATTCAGGAGTTCTAATACTAAGGAAGCAGGGCATGTGGGGACAGATTGGGCATGTGGGGACAATGAGTTGTCTCTGCCATGAGCCGAGCTCAGAGAGCAGCACAAATAGGTCCATGGAAACGGGGAAAAATAAAGCCTCCTCAGGGAACCATCCACAGGGGATGAACTGGACCCTTCCAGAGCCAGGACACAGCACAGATAGGCGGTGGGTAAGGAGTACGAAAGAAGCCGGCTGTTCTCTGGGACCGATCCCTGGGCACAGGCAAGGAGACTCCACCAAGAAGCCATTTGTCTGCCTGCCCACGGCCCCCCAGATGCGGACGTGGTTCTTGACTACGCCTTTGGCTTCCTACCAGCTGACTTGTCCCCCTGTTCGCCTGCCCTCCAGCTCACCTCCCTCCCCTGTCCCTGCAGGGCTGGCTCCTCATGGACCCTGATAGCCTCCAGCTGGGCACCGAGCACCTGTGGAACTGGCTTGTGAGGCTGCTCAGCAAAGACTCAGGATGGCTGAATGCCAAGGTGAAGTTCTTCCTCCCCAAGATGGACGTGTGCTCCGGGGACAAGGCCCAGGATGCCACACAGGGGGTCATTCTGCAGCTGAGAAGACTGCACGCTCAAGGCCGGGCCACATGGCAGGCGTTCATCCACTGCGTGTGCATGGAGCTGGACGTGCCACTGGACCTCGAGGTGCCGCTGCTCAGTACCTGGGGCCACGGAGTCGGTAAGGGCAGGCGGGAGGGGCGCCGAGCAGCCGGCTGGCCCCTGTCACGGGGAGCCTGGGAGGCCCAGGGAGGGCCAGGATCCGCCTGAGTCACACGGGGGTGACGTGGTCAAGACAGGAGCAAAATTCTGTGTTTCTGAGCACTTCTCGAGTAAACTCCTGAGTTCCACCAAATTGGCTAGAGACCCAGAAGGCCCCTTCTTCCACCTTGCCTCACCCCAGGTGCCCAGAAAGGCTGGATACAATGACAAAAAGGGCCAGTGTCCCATTCCAGCCAAGAAATTCCAGAGGGCCCATCATTTTTTTTTTTTTAAGATTTTTTATTTTTTTATTTGACAGATAGAGATCACAAGTAGGCAGAGAGGCAGGCAGAGAGAGGGAAGCAGGCTCCCTGCTGAGCAGAGAGCCCGATTCGGGGCTCAATCCCAGGACCCTCGGATCATGACCTGAGCCGAAGGCAGAGGCTTAACCCACTGAGCCACTCAGGTGCCCCTGGCCCATCATTCTTAACGTGGTCAGGAGCAGCCATGGGCAGAGCCCTCCACCCCCTGCTGACGGGCACCCTTGTTCGGTTCTGGGCATGTTTCTTGGCAACTTCTACTTACACAGCATCGTGGGGAAACAGCACTGAGGGCCAGTGGTGTTCCTGGCGAGGAAGTGAGAACCCGCTTGGCGGCTCTAGCTCGAGGCAGAGTGTAGGGAATGCAGGGGGGTTCACAGTGCATGCATGTGTGTATAATCACACACGTGTGCACCAGCACACACGTGCACATGCCTAAACACATGTGCACATGTAGACATGCACACATGTCCCTGTCCCTGTACAGACCTGCATGTCCGCGCACATTTCTGCCCACAGCTGCCTTCCCTGGTCGGGCTGAGTGTCGACCTCACTTCTCTCCTGCTGGGGACTCGCCCTGACAGATGAGCCCTGAGCCAGACACCGGGCCACAGCCGGTCCTGGAGCTGGTCCCAGAGCATCCCCCCACATCCCTACAGTGTCTTCCATTCCCCCTCTCTTTCAGCGTTTCCCAGCCAGCTGGAGGCCGGTGAAGAAAGCCAGCCTGCCTCTCAGCTCCAGCACGGTGAGACCCCCGGGGTGCAGAGTAGGAGGGGGGCAGTGAGGACGCTGAGGCCCTACCTCGCGCCCTGAGGAGGCAGACGGTGGCTGGGGACAGACATTTCCCTTAAACCAGCCTCCTCATTCCTCAGCGCATCTGCACGTATCCCCTCCCTGCCAACATGGATCCTAGGCACCTGCGCCCCTCCCCCATCTCTCCCTCTGCAGCCCTGAAGGCTTTGGCCTGTCCTGGTACCTGTTCCCAGAGGTCTAAGCTGGAGTGTCCTGAGCAAGCAGGAAGGTGTCAGCCCTTGGGCAGTGCCGAGATCCCAGCCACTCTCACTAGGGGAGGCGTGTTCTCACCTTGTTCCCTAGCCATGGGCTTCATCCACCAAACCCACAGACTCAGGCCCCGCATCACTGAGATGCCCTGGGGCCTGATACTGACCCACAGACCACTGTCCACACCTTGGCAACCTTGGACTGATTTTCGGGTAGAACACAGAGAGGTCAGCGATCAAATGGTGACCACCTCAGGATTCATGAGCCAACTTCTTTTTTTTTATATAGTGGCAAAATATACATATCCATTTTTAAAGACTTTATGTATTTGAAACAGAGAGTGAGCTCAAGCAGTGGGGAGGGGCAGAGGGAGAGGAAGAAGCAAATTCCCCACTGAGCAGAGAGCCTGACCTGGGGCTCGATCCCAGGACACTGAGATCATGACCTGAGCCGAAGGCAGACACTTAACTGACTGAGCCACCCAGGTGCCCCTATCTTAACCATTCTTAAGTGCACAGTTCGGTGGTATTAAATTCACTCTTGTGTGACCATCACCACCATCTATCTCCAGAACCCTTTTCATCTTGGAAAACTGAAACTCTGTCCCCACTGAACCATAGCTCTCCAGTCTCCTCTCCCCCAGCCCTGGGGAACCACCGTTTTACTTTCTGTCTTTATGATTTGACCACTCTCAGTAGCTTTTATAAGTGGAATCATCTTGTGACCGGCTCATTTCACTCAACATCTTGTCCCTTTTCTGTATTGTAGCCGGTGTCAGGATTTCCTTCCTTTGTGAGGCTGATGGTTCCGTGGTCTGTGTACACCACCCTTGGCTTATCCATCTATCCACTGCTAAACTCTTGGATTGCTTCCACAGTTCAGCTCTTGTGAATAATGCTGCTATGAACATGGGTGAAAAAATATTTCTTCAAAATACTGCTTTCAGTTCTTTTTGAGTATATCTCCAAAATCCAGGGTCATATGGCAATTCTATTTTTAAATTTTTTGAGGCACTTCCGTACTGTTTTCTCATCCTCAGCGCCATTTTGCCTTCCCACCAGCAGCGCACACGGGTTGTGATTACATCCTCGCCAGCCCTTGTTTTCTGATTTTTTAAAATATAGTAGCTATCATGATGGGTGTGAGGTGGTATTGATCTCATTGTAATTTTGAGATGTACTTCCCTAATGATTGGTGGTGCTGAGTGTCTTTCATGTGCTTATTGCCCATTCTTATGCCTTCTTGGGAGCTGTGTCTCTTCAAGTTCTCTGTCCATTTTTTTTAACCACTTTGTTTGTTTTGCTGTTGTTGAGGTTAGGGGTTCTTTATATATTCTGGATACTAATCCCTTTTCAGATCTATGTTTTGCAGACCTCTCTCATTCTATAGGTTCTCTTTTTATATCGTGGATAGTGTCTTCTGATGCACAAAATGTTTTTCACTTTCATCAAGCCCGTTTTTTTTTTTTTCTTGTGTTCCCTGGGCCTTGATGCCATATCCAAGAAATCATTACCAAATCCAATGTTGTGAAGCTTTTGCCCCATGTTTTCTTCTAAGAGTTTTATTGCTAGGGGTCTTATATCTAGGTTCTTGATCCATTTTGAGTTAATTTTTGTATATGATGTTAAGAAAGGGTCCATCTTCATTCTTCTGTGTGTGGACACCCACTTTTCTCAGCACCATTTTTTGAAAAGATTGTCCATTCCGCATTAAAAGGATTTGACACCCTTGTCAAAAATTATTTGATCATATATGTGAAGATTTCTTTCTGGGCTCTCTATTCTATTGCATTGGTCTATATATCTGTCTTTATGCCAGTTGCCACCCTATTTTGCTTACTGTAGCTCTGTAGTAAGCTTTGAAATCAGGAAGTATGAGTCTTCTAACTTTGTTCTTCTTTTTTCAAGAGTTTGTGGCTGTTTGGGGTCCCTTGGGATTCCAGACGAATTTTAGGATCCATCTTCCTATATCTGCAGAAAAGGTCATTGGGATTTGACAGAAATTGTGTTGAATCTGTAGACTGGGGTAAGATTATGTTTTTTTTTTTTTTAAAGATTTTATTTATTTATTTGACAGAGAAAGAGAGATCAGAGGTAGGTAGAGAGTCAGGCAAAGAGAGAGAGGGGGAAGCAGGCTCCCTGCTAAGCAGGGAGCCTGATGCGGGGCTTGATTCCAGGATCCTGAGATCATGACCTGAACTGAAGGCAGAGGCTTAACCCACTGAGCCACGCAGGAGTCCCAGTGTTTGTAGTTTTCATCATGCACGTTTTCCACTTTCTTGGTTAATGTTTAAACATTTTATTCTTTTGATGCTTTCGTAAAGGGAATTATTTTTGTAATTTCCCTTTTAGGTTGTTCATCTGTGCAGAAATGCAGCTCATTTTTATATGTCAACTTTGTATCCTGCTACTTTGCTGAATTCATTTATTAGTTCCGAAAGATCCTTTTGTGGAGTTTTTAAGGTTCTCTACATATATGACCCTATCCTCTGCAAACAGGTTTTACTTCTTCCTTTCCAATTTAGATGTCTTTTATGACTTTTTCTTGCCTAATTACTCTGGTTAGGACTTCCAGTACTATGTTGAATAGAGGTGGTGAAAGCCGTTACCCTTGCCTTGTTCCCAATCTTAAAGGGAAAGCTTTCCATCTTTCACCATTGTGTCTCAAGATGGCTGTGCACTCAGAACCTTTATTTCTATGGAAGTATGGGCTTTTTACCATAGCTGTGCATGGCAGTAACATCAACAGGCTTTAATAGAAAACATCCACCCCGTAATCCCAGCTCCCCAGCAGATCAAAACCATTTAGTCCTGGTCCCTTCTGGCCTGTACCATTGAGCTGGTGTAATTATCACATAGTTGTGACCAGACCTGAATGATGCTTAGCCAGTGGGTCCTTTATTAAGAGAGGACTTGGGGAATATTAAAATACCCTCAAACTGGTTCCAGTCCCTCTCAGGGGTCCCCAAATCTCCCTGCAGCCCAGCACTTTAACAGCCAACACCTGTCAGGGCGAGGGTCCTGCCCGGGGGCTGCTCTGACTGGTCACTGATGCCCGGCTGGGGGAATATCTCACTTTACTTCTTCACATTTTTCCCTAAATCCTCTTTCCTTTCTTCTTCCCCTCTGTTCTCTCTCCTCTTCCTTCTTGTTTTCCTTCTTCCTCTTATCCTTTCCCAGCCTCTTCGGAAAGGCGTTAAAGTATCTCTTATGAATCCACAAAACAGATAAGAATCTGAGAAACCAGTAAGGGAAGTGAGGAAACATGAGAGATGTGAAGTAAGGGTGATGAAACACACTGAACCCAGGGGGAGGGCGCAGCCCTGGCCTAGCCCATTGAAAACCCCACTTTTCTAACCAGCAGTGGCCTCGACAGACCTCCATCTTTCCCAAGCCATTCAATGGCCAAGGCTGAGTGTTTCTGAGGCTGCTGGCTGTGGGCCCAGCTCCCCGTATCCTGGACTGGGAGATCCACCATTCCAGAGCCTCCGAGTCTGTCACCCAGGCCTGGGACCCCCTTCTGCCAACAGAAGCTGGTGTTGATGATTCAACCTCTGCCCGCGGCCTGCCTTTGCCTTGGCCCAGGCCTGCCTTTGCCACTGCCTTTGCAGTGACACTTGTCTGTTTGTGACCTGGAGCTCACCAAAGGTGCTTGGTGACCCCTCAGCCCAGGCCCCCAGACTTCACTCCTTACTCTTCTCTCATTCTTTCCAGGCCTCAAGCGGCCTCATCAGAGCTGTGGGTCCTCACCCCGCCCGAAGCAGTACAAGAAGCAGCAGCTAGGTGGGTGCCAAGGTGGGGAAGGACCCAGACATCAGGACCTGCCCTGGGGCCAGGACACAGATCCTGGACTCCGTGCCCTGCTGATAAGCTCCCAGGGGCCCAACAACTCTGGTCTTCCTTCCAACAGAGATAGACTGGACGTCCTGGGTGGGCAGGGGAGAGGTGACCAGCATGACCTCAGACTTGGGGCCTTATTGGCCAGTTTAGAGATGGGTAGAATACCAGGGAGACCTCCCCCTGCCACAAGGCATGGGGGCTGCTGAGGACCGGCCAGGCCAGAGGGAGTAGAGTAGACAGAACTTCTGTCACTCTCCACCCATTGTCCAGAAGAATCCTTGTTCTCAACCAGCTGTCCCCAGCATCCCCTGACAGTGGCCCTAGTTCTTCCCCTGGACCACCCATGCTTTCCCGGGAAGCCAACAATTAAAAAGTCAATGCCCGGCATAGTAAGGGCCCAGCTTCCAGTGCCTAGGCCTACAGGTGGCTAGCCCTCACCCCCGGGGAATCGCAAAACTGAAATATTGGGTGGGGAAGAGGCTACTCAGATACAGAAGATGTTGCAATGGGAGCCCCCCTCTTCCCTTCCCCCATCTCACCAACAACTTTACACCATCTATATTGTTACAAAACAAACAGAGCCATGATCTGCGCTCCCCCAGCCGGACTTCTCCATTTGAATGGCCCCCAGAATCAAGGCTTCTGTGGAACTAGGAACCAGGAACTGGGGAACCAGTTCCTTCTAGGAATTGTGTGCTCTTGCCAATCCCCATGCCCTTGCACACACAGCTGAGGCTACGGGCTCCCAACAGCCAGTGCTGGGGTGAGGGGATCTGGGGGTGGGAGGCCCCCCACACTCATGCCTTGCCCTGCCCCCTGCAGAGTTGGCCCAGAGGTACCTGCAGCTACTGAAGACTTCCACCCAGCAACGCTATGGCAGTAAGATCCCCGGGCCAGGGCAACCCCTAGCCTTCCACCAGGCCTATATCCCCCCAGTCTTGCAGTGGAGCCGGACCCCGGCACCCTTCCGCACCCAGGAGGGGATGGCGCCGGGGGACCCCAAGGCAGAAGATGGCACGGACGTGAGCATCCGGGACCTCTTCAGCACCAGGGCCGACAAGGGCCCGAGGGTGACCGTGCTCCTGGGGAAAGCGGGCATGGGCAAGACCACCCTGGCCCACCGGCTCTGCCAGAGGTGGGCTGACGGCCAGCTGGACCGCTTCCAGGCCCTGTTTCTTTTTGAGTTCCGCCAGCTCAACCTGATCACACGTCTTCTGACGCTGCCCCAGCTCCTTTTCGACCTGTACCTGAGCCCCGAGGCGGGCTCCGACTTGGTCTTCCAGTACCTGGAGGAGAATGCTAATGGAGTCCTGCTCATCTTTGATGGGCTGGACCAGGCCCTGCATCCCCGCTCCAACAGAGGGCAGGCAGGTCCTGAGGACCCAAGTCCGGCCCTTGCCCTCTTCTCCCGCCTCTGCCGAGGGACCCTGCTGCCCGGCTGCTGGGTATTGGCCACCTCCCGCCCAGGGAAGCTGCCCGACTGCCTCCCTGCAGAGGCAGCCACAGTCCACATGTGGGGCTTTGACAGGCCGCGGGTGGAGGAGTACGTGGGCCGCTTCTTCCCGGACCAGCCGGGGCAGGAGGCAGCCCTGGCGGAGCTGCGGGGCAGCAGACACCTCCAGAGCTTGTGCGCCGTGCCCGCGCTCTGCCAGGTCACCTGCCTCTGCCTCCTCCGTCTGCTCCCGGGCAGCCCGCCAGGCCAGTCTGCGGCCCTCCTGCCCACCGTGACTCAGAACTACGTGCAGATGCTGTCCACCCTCGGCCCCCGTGGGTACCTGCCTCCCGAGGCCCTGCTGGAGCTCAGTGAGGTGGCCCTGGGCGGCCTGCAGACCGGGAAGGTCATCTTCTCTGTAGGAGACATCCGCCCGCCCACAATGGCCTTTGCGGCTGCCCTCAATTTGCTGACCACCTTCTGCATCTGCACGGGCCCGGGGCACCGGGACACAGGCTACGCCTTCACCCACCTCAGCCTACAGGAGTTTTTTGCTGCCATGTACCTGATGGCCAGCCCCAAGGTGGACAGAAATGCACTTGCCGGCCATGTCACCCTCAGTTCTTGCTGGGTGCTGCGGACCAAAGCTAGTCTGGGCCTCCTAGACCACCTCCCCACCTTCCTGGCGGGGCTAGCGTCCCGTGCCTGCCGACCCTTCCTCAGCCTCGTGGCCCAGCGGGACGAGATGTGGGTGAGTGCCAGGCAGGCTGTGGTGATGCAAGCCTTGAGGAAGTTGGCCACCCGCAGGCTCACGGGGCCGAAGATTGTGGCGCTCTGTCACTGCGTGGGTGAGACCCAGGAGCCTGAGCTGGCCGGTCTCATGGCCCAGAGTCTCCCCTGTCACCTGTCCTTCCACAATTTCCCACTGACCTACGCCGACCTGGCTGCCCTGACCAGCATCTTGGGGCACAGGAACGCCCCCATCCACCTGGATTTTGAGGGCTGCCCTCTGGAGCCCCACTGCCCTGAGGCCCTGGTGGGCTGCGAGCAGGTCGAAAATCTCAGGTGAGAGTAGGATCAGGGGAGGACAGGGGAAGCCCTGGAGGGATCTGGGCTTCGGGAGGGTGGAGTCGGTCAGACCCTTGCCAAGGGAGGCTGGGCACAGATCTCGAACGTGAGGACAGAGTCCAAACTGCCCCTCGACCTGAGAGCCAATGCAGAAGCTCCCTTCCTCCTGAGACCTTAGGGTCCAGGTGTCCTTGCGGTTGCTGGGAATCTGCCAACTCTCCCTGTCCCTCTCAGCCGTGGACTGGAGCCTCTGACTCCAGAGGTGGTCTTACTTTGGGCAGGTTACTTAACCTCGAAGCCTGAGTTTCTTTGTCCCTAAAATGAATCAGTAATAATACCAACTCCATGAGGTTATTGTGAGAGCCTGGTAAGAGAATGCCAGGAAAACCCTCCTTAGCAGGCGCCTAGTGCACAGTAAAGGCTCAGTATGTGTAGCAGGAGTGAGAGAAAAGGTGAAGCTCAAAGAACCCCCCCCCCCACTCCCCAGTACAGTGAGTGAAGTAATGTTGAATTTTGTTTGCATGTCATGGAATGCTCAGAGGTATGCGGTCCAGATCTCTGAGCTGGCTGAGCTCCATGTGGTCATGCAGGGACCCAGGCCCCTCCCCCTGAGGCTCCATCATCCCCTTGGGCATCTAGATCTGCATGGTCAAACCCGGGTCATGGGCATCTCTGCTCCGGCTTCGGGGAAGGGAAGGGAGAGTGCATTAGATGCACCCAGTGTGTTAAAGCCCTCATACTTGGAGATGGGACACGTCCCTTCGGCTCACCTTACAGTGGCGAAAACATATCTGCATAGCCACTCTGAGCTGCACGGGAGGCTGGAAATGTGAGTGGGAAACTGTTCCCAGTTAGAGCTGCATCCGTGAAGAATGGGTTTCCGTGGGCAGTTAGCAGTCTTTGCCATACTACGTGTTTCTTATTTCTACAAACAACAGCTCCTGCTACTACTATTAACGTCACCATTCAGTTCCATCTGGCAGAGGAAGGGGTGGGAGTGATGGCTTCTAAGCCCTGCCCAGCACTGAGGCTTTGCCATCTTACCTCTTCCTGTGGCAGCTTTAAGAGCAGGAAGTGTGGGGATGCTTTTGCCGAAGCCCTGTCCAGGAGCCTGCCGACAATGGGGAGCCTGAAGAAGCTGGGGTGAGTCAGGGCTTGGGTCCTAGAGGGATCCTCAGCTGGAAATGCCTGGAACTCTCCCCTCTCCCTTTGACCCTGCACAAGGCAGATTCCTGGCCTACCCCCTTTCCCACCCCCATTCTTGCCCACCACGTTTGCTTACCCTGTAGGTTAGTAGGAAGTAAGATCACTGCCCGAGGCATCAGCCACCTGGTGCAGGCTCTGCGCCTCTGTCCACAGCTGGAAGAGGTCAGGTGAGTGATCTCCAGGTAGACCAGCTGGCTAGGGGGACAAGTTATTTTCCAGGTCCCTGGGCTCCCCACCCCGACCCCAGAGCCTGTAATGAGTCCTGCATTTTCCATCAGGAGTTGGCCTGTTTTTCAGTGGGACCCAGAGGGGAGGCTTTGGTCCAAAAATGGGGTGGGGCTAGATCCAGACACAAGGCTCCCCAAAACCCTGGAGCACTGCTTCCTTCATCTAGTAGTTGGGGCTGTCTCAAAGGACCTTGAGTTTTGAAGCCCTCCTTCTCTTTCTGTGACCTTGAGAGAAGGGATGGCTGTGTGTAGGCAGGTGTCAGGCACAATGGGTCCACACAAGTGCATGAAACACACACATACCTTCACACTTGTGCACATATGTGTTCACACGTGCACTCACCTGCTCACTTAAATACATTCCCCTCACATGCACATTCATGGCTGTGTGCACACTTATGCATACTTAGAGCCACATACCCATTTAGTTGCAACTTACATGCTAACTGATCTCATTTCTGCAGATATAGTCCTGCCCTGTGTTTGCAATGAGTAGCCCAGGAGGGGTGGGGACTGGGGAGCATTCTCAAGAGCTCATGGGCAGAACCACCACGAGCTTATATGGCACCTTTAGGAGATTTAGAAGGGCACCCTTTTGTCCAGACCCATGCAACCTGGCACTAAGTCATCCCACTTACTGAGTGGAGTGTTAGCCGGACCACAGCTCCTGGGTGCCTCAGCTGGGTGCCTTTCTGTGGGATCACCGGCTGGCAGGAGAAAAGACAAAGGTCACTGTTAATAATCAGGAGGTAAAAAAGTGTCAACAGGTTCACATTCCTAAACCTTTGCACTAACCGGAGCAATCATGCACAAAAGGACCCTCGCACTTCTGTCCCTTTGGCTAGGAACTCAAGCAAGGCTGGATCGGAGACTCAATTTGACAGATGGGGAATGTGAGGTCAGAAAGAAAGTGCTTGGCCTAAGGTTCTGGGTGAGTCAAGGCCAGAGCTGGGGTTGGAAGCAGCATCTCCTGTATCCCAGTCTAGACTCCACTTATCACCCAAGAGCCAGAAGGCCCTGATAAACTCTGGCCTCAGGCACATCCCAGACGTATCCCTAAGAGCAGTGTTCTGGGTGTCCTCATCCCACCTCATGAGGCCTTCACAGCCCGTTATCCAGATCTCTTGGGCCATTAGGCAGGAAGTCCCCCTTGGGGCTGAATAGGGACAGACGTGAGGACAGCAGAGGGCCTCTCCTAGCTGGGCCTACTGGGTACTGTGGAGCAGTTCACCAACATATTGTGGGCCTATGACAGAGCAGCCATGTCACCTGCCAACTGGGGCCCCCAAGCCCCCCAGCTCCATGGCTGAGGGGCTGGGGTTCTCAGCTTTCAGGACAACCAGCTTAAGGACTGGGCTGTGCTGAACATCGTGGAGGTACTTCCTTGTTTGCCACAGCTTCGGAAGCTTGAGTAAGCAATCTTTCCAACCCCTGCCTGAGCCCCTCACCCCCAGCCTGGGAAAGCAAAGAAAGTCTGGGGCCCCTTGGATATAGGATCCACTCCTGATACCCTCGCCACAATCTTGCAGCCTGAGCCGCAACAATGTCTCCGTGTCAACACTACTCTGCTTGACAAAGGTAGCAGTCGAATGCCCTACTGTTAGGACCCTGCAGGTCAGGTGAGCAAAAGAGGTGGAATCTGGGCCTTCAGAGGCTTGAGAAAAGGGGAGGGGAATGTAGGGAGTGGGAAATGCAGCACCATGTCTGCAATACGTACGCATGTGGACCTGAATGTCTTTTATTCACTTCAGTATCTCCAGAGCCCAGCTCAGGACTGGCACCTGGTACTCAGTATATAGTGGCTGAGCAGAACGATGCATGGATAGATGGGCGAACGGTTGAAGGAGTAGGGTCAGCACATCTAGGAAGCGTAGTTTTAGCTGGGGAATCCTGAGCCCCATGTGTGTCGCTCTCCATGGTGCTGAACTGGGGGGTTTCCCCGTTCAGATTACGGAGTGGGTCAAGTGCCATTGCTCTTTACCCTAAAATACGGTAACTCCCACAAAAGCTCTCTGCATTCCTAATTTCAAAAGTCCTCTCTGTAAATATTGTTTTCCTCACTTTTAAAAATACTCTCTCGGATTCATCAAGCAACGACAGTCACAAATTTTACTTGTCTGATTTGGGGCATTTCTGCCAGTTGTTTCTCTGTTGGTTATAATAAATTAGACTTTCTCTGGATGTCTGGGGCTGCAAGGGGAGTGCAGGTAGTGGGTGATGTGCTGCTTTCCAGTCCACTGGTTTCATGGCTCAGTGTCTGACTCTTGCAGGGAGGCAGACCTCATCTTCCTTCTTTCCCCGCCCACAAAGACTGCTGCAGAGCTTCAAGGGTAAGAACCTAGAGAGGCGGTGGGTCTGGGCTCATTCCAAGGAGCAGTCTGGGCTCAACTATTGGCAGGGTAAGATGGCCAAGAGAGCCTATGGAGAGCTGGAATGTGGGGCTGCCCTGAGAAATACCTTTCTTCTCAAAGTTGACAAAGGATTTTACCTTCCTCTAGCATATCTGGACCACATCTGGTCCCTGTGCTGGAGGGAGCATCCCCAGAAATCTCAGAGCAAGTCAGGCCCTTAGGGAAGGTCTGACTATAGATTGGTGTTAGTATGTGGGAAAAGCTCTGGAAAACTCTTCCATCTAAAAAAAAGTGTGTGGGGGGGGAGAGAAATGGTGATACCCACATCTCCGAGTACTCTGAGGATGAAATGAATTAATATACCGAAAGTGCTTAAAACACCGCTGACATCCCGGTGGCACTCAGATGCTGGCTCATCCAGCTGTGCATGGATTCCAGTTTGGCTGGTCTTGCATGGGCAAAGAAAGGGAAGCAACCTTTCTGTGAGAGAACATTCCAACTGGGCTTTCTCTCACTCCTCCTCGGCTGACCAAGACTCACAGACAAATGATGCTGTATGTCCTTGGGCAAGTCCTTTCCCTGCTCCGATCTTCTGTTTCCTCGCCCATACAATGATCTAGTCGGACCAGTATCTTTTTCCCCTCTGGCTGTATGGAGCTGAGATACCCAGTATGGTAGCCACTAGCCACATGTGGCTATTTAAGTATATGTTAATTAAAATTAAGTAAAATGAACATTTTAAGTTTATCAGCCACATTAGCCGCATTCCAGGGACTCAATGGCCATGGGAGATTAGTGTCTCCCACAGTGGATGGCGCAGATATAAAACATTCTCTTCATTATGGAAAGTTTTGTCAGATGGTGCCAATCTAGAGGTCTGCGAAACCTGGCCAGTAACATGCCAGCTTGTCTGCAGCCCCGACTCGTCCCCTGGCCCAGTGGGAGAGAGCCTGGAGGTGGCACAGCCTGGACCCACACACAGTCCGTGCTCCCAGCCGTTAGAACCACAGGCGGCACGTGTACAAATAGAGAGCTTCACAACATAGAAATAGCAACTTCTTTTTGCTGAGCTTCAATTCTGTGCCTGTTCTGGGTGCTTGGCCGATCATTGTCTCATTTTCAGTCCTTCAATCATTGTGTGTTAGAGATTGTCATCCCATCTTGGAAAAGAGACCACGGAAGCTCCGATCGGGGAAGTGACTTGCCCAAGGCCACACAGCTCTGGCAGAGCCAGAATTTGAATAAAGTCTATTTGCCCTCAAACATTTTGCTCTGGCTGCTTTGCTGAATAGCACCTTTAGCTCCTCCAAACAACCATCTCTGTTACTCATTCCTTGTGGGTGGTGCCCTGGGCTCTTCAGGCCTGGAACCCAAGATAAGAGGTTTGGCCCTTCAGGCCCTGGACTCTAAGACGGCCACTGTTGGATTTGTTCTTGCCAGAGCGCCAGACCTGCAGGGAAATGCTGGCCAGAGGGAAGCGGCTCAGAGTAGAAGCCTGACACTCAGGTACCTCTGTGGGCTCCATTGCCTTAAGGGGAGGGGTATGGTAGGGGGGTGGGGGAGGGTGCCTTCCTAGGAGAGGCATAGCAGGGGCGAGGAGGCTAAAAGGAAAAACAGCCATGGGGCAGAGAAAGGACCTGAATAACCCATCCTGGCCTGAATAAGGAACTTCTGTCATAACGGCAATAATTACAACTAATTTAATGGGCCCTTGCTACACGCTGGGCACTGTAGTATTTGATATCCTTTTCTCACTGTAATTCTTTTGAAAACCCTGCCAAGTATACTTTATTATTCCTATTTGATAGAGAAGGAAAGTGAGGTTAAGGGCCTTGTCCAAGGTTGTCCAGTTACTAAGAAGCAGGACCAGGATGAGACCCTGGTCTGACTGCCTCCTGACTCCCCCGGCTCCCACTCCCGGCAGTGGCCCTTGGGGCCGGAGGAGGTGTGGTGTAGCTTCTTGCCCTGAGCGCCCCCGCATCTGCCCTCACTCCAGGCTCCAGCAGTGTCAGCTCAGGGTCCATGATGCACAGGAGCTCATAGTCCAGCTCCAGGAAGGCCCCCGCCTGGACAAAGTGGAGTGAGTATTACAGAAAGTGTTGGGGTGGGAGATGGGTGGGGGGCAGGGCACTGTCTGAAGGGCCTCCACTTTGGGCGCGTGATGTAAGGAAGGGCATGCTGCCTCATTAAGAATCTGGGGAGGGGCGCCTGGGTGGCTCAGTGGGTTAAGCCTCTGCCTTCGGCTCAGGTCAGGTCATGATCTCAGGATGCTGGGATAGAGCCCTGCATCAGGCTCTCTGCTTGGCAGGGAGCCTGCTTCCCCCTCTCTCTCTGCCTGCCTCTCTTCCTACTTGTGATCTCTCTGTCTGTGTCAAATAAATAAAATCTTAAAAAAAAAAAAGAGGGACGCCTGGGTGGCTCAGTTGGTTAAGCAGCTGCCTTAGGCTCAGGTCATGATCCCAGCGTCCTGGGATCGAGTCCCACATCAGGCTCCTTGTTCTGTGGGGAGCCTGCTTCTCCCTCTGCCTCTGCCTGCCACTCTGTCTGCCTGTGTTCGCTCTCTCTCCCTCTCTCTCTCTCTGACAAATAAATAAATAAAATCTTTAAAAAAAAAAAAAAAAAAAAAAAAAGAACCTGGGGAACTCAGACCACCATAGCAGCTACCACTGTTCAGCACTTGCCCTCGACCAGGCTTTTTTGCGTACATCCTCTCATTTGATTTTACCGTCTCTGAGATGTGTAAGTATTACTACTATGCACACTTCATGGAGGAGAAAATTCAACCACACAGAGGCTGAGTTTGCTCAAGGTCACACAGCTAGGAAGAGTCCAGGCCAGGGTTCAAACTCAGACAGTCTGACTCCCACCAGCCTCATCCTTGTCACCGGTGTCATTGAGAGCTGAAAAGTAGAGACCTCATCACATGTGTCTTCCAAACCACAGCCCTCAGGGTCCCCTTCCCCATCGTCCTCCCAGAGTACAGTGAGACTGCCTTCCCTTTTGGGGCTGTAGAAGTTCTGTTAATGCCCAGCTCCTTTGAGAGTAGGGCTTGGGGATTGGTAGAGGCCTTGTCATTTCCCCAGGACCGGGGACCCTTGCTAGGACTATCCCAGGAAATCAAGTGGGCATGAGGGTGGACTGATGGAATGCTGTAAGGTGGTGTGAGGAGAGCAGCCCCAACCTAGGGAAGGATGAATGGATGAGGACCTTGGTAACTAGAGCTTGAACCTTGACCTTGTCCCACTGAGAGAAGCAAGACAGGATTAGAAGTTTTTGCAAAACCCAGGACATCACCAAGCCTGAGCCTCCCCCGCACCTGCCCTGGTGCTCTCACCTGCAGTATGGCCCCATCACCCACCTGGCTACCCAGACCAGGCATCTCTCAGCTCCTGCACCCTCCCCCAGAGCCAGCCCATCCCACATCCACCCACCACTTACATAGCTCTCAACACCACCCTCTTTTCATCCACTCCCCCCGTCCAAACCACTCTCACTCCTCACCTGGATGACCCATCAGCCTCCTCACTGGGTTCCCTGCTTCGACACTGGCCACTTCCATGTAGCAAAGAGTGACCTGCATTTCACTGCCGCCTGCCCCCCCTTTACGCCTTCCCACTGCTTGTGGTGAAGCCCAAATCCTAAAATCCTGTGTGATCCAAAATGCTGCCTCCAGCCCACCAAGCCCCATCTGACCCTGTCCTGTCACTGAGATCTTCAGTCCTACACAGTGTCTTCCTTTCAGCTCCTCCAGTGGGCTATGCCCTAGGACCTTTGAATGAGCTGCTCCCAATACCAGGAACATCTTTCCCCCATCTCTGTCCCACCCCTTACCTACTGAGCTCCTGGTGTTTCAAGCAAGTAGTTCCAACATCAGGGAAACCTTCCCTGATGCCCATGGTAGATCTGATGCCCCTAAAATCATGGAGTTTATCATAAGAAGCAGTTACGCAGGTTGGAGCATAAAAAAGCAGCTGGGGTGGGGCCTTGAAATTAGGCTGCCTGGGTTCAAACCCCAGGTCCACCTTTCAGGAGGTGCTTTAACCTCTGTCTACCTCGATTTGCTCATCAGTAAGATGAGGATAGTAACAGGGCCTGCCCCACAAGGTCCTTATGAGGATGAAATGTCCAGCAATGGTAGAAGCAACCGGACCGGGCGCCTGGGTGGCTCAGTGGGTTAAAGCCTCTGCCTTCCGCTCAGGTCATGATCTCAGGGTCCTGGGATTGAGTCCCGCATCGGGCTCTGCTCAGCAGGCAGCCTGCTTCCCTCTCTCTCTGCCTGCCTCTCTGTCTACTTGTGATCTCTCTCTGTCAAATAAATAAATAAAATCTTAAAAAAAAGAAAAAAAAGCAACCGGACCAGTTGGGACTCTTCATACACAGCCTTGCAGTATCTATCATTATTAGGACTCATTTACCAGAGTGCTGCTTTGCCTAAAGTCAAGGAGGGACTGTGCGAGTGCTAAGGCCGAAGGGGGGGACCCCGCCCCAACGGCACAAGGCATGGGGACCCCTCTGTCTCAGCCTTTCAGGAAACCAGCTGGACGATGAGGGCTGTCGACTGATGGCAGAGGCTGCCTCTCAGCTGCACATCACCAGGAGTCTGGAGTGAGTCACCGGCGTCACTGCTGGGTGGCGGGGGGTGGGGGGGAGCCCCGGTGAGAGCCCCAGCTAGACCCTGGCACCCCGGTCTGCACACCTGCCGTGGCCAAAGATAGTGCTGCTCCACTGACCTGCTCTCCCGCAACAGCAGCAAAGCTGGAGCGGAGTCTGCCCATGACTTGCCTTTGCCTCTGGCAGGAGCCCCTGTCTGGGTTCCAACAACTAAAACCCCCGGTGTGCGTAGAGTGGTTTCCTTGTACTTCAATGGCTAGTGCTCCAGTTCATCCTTGCAACAGCCCTGGGGCGGGGTGGGTGTTGTACTGTGTGTTGCATTAGGGTTCGGGGTGGGTGGGTTTTAGGGTGTTGGAGTGGGAAGAGGCGTGTTAGGGTGGGGCTACGGTGCCAAATTAAGGGGTGGGTTGTTGGGGTGCTGGGATGGAAAGAAAGGGTCGTGGGCGGCTGGATGTGCTGTGGTGTCCCACGGTATCGGGTGGGGTGGGGTTTGGGTGGGGTGTGTTGAGGTCTTAGCATCCAGCGTGGGTCGGGTAGGGGAATGATGAGGTTGAGTAACAGTGGTTTGGGGTCTTGCCTTAGGAGTTCAGTCCTGACTCTGTCCCTTAGTAGCCTCAACATCATTTAATGTCTCTGGGCCTCAGTTTCTCCATTTGTAAAATGGGATGAAAATGGTGGTGATTTTTCAGACCAGGAGGCAGACCCAGAGAGGTGAAAACAGTGAGTCAGTTCTTCCCACTCAAGCTGTGGAACCTTGTTCTCTGAGTGGGGCAGCGAGGTCCTGAAGCTCTTGGCTCATTCACATGGGCCAGGATCCTTCAAGACACCCTGGTTAAGGACCCAGGACATCCTAAGAGTGACTAGCCAGCAAGCTACTGCACCAGGAGGAGGGGACTGGAGCCGTCTAGGCCTGGGGACTTGAGCTGCCTGCTGACTGCCACCTCCCCCTCCTCTCCACAGCCTCAGCGACAACGGGCTCTCTGTGGATGGAGTATACTGTGTGCTGAGTGCGGCGAGCACGTGCCGGACCCTGGCAGAGCTACACATCAGGTAGGACCTCCCAGGGGACCCCAGTCACCCACTCCTCCCTCAAGCCTGGAGCTCTGGGGCTCTCCCACCATCCTCTTTAAGACCTTAGTTAGCATTCTTTCCGGGCCCAGGCCTTTGGGACCTAGAGGAGATGCTGCTGGTGCCCTGTCACACCCTCTTTTCCCAGCTGCTATGAATTGGCTGCTTACAGCTTAGACCTTCTCCAGGAAACTACCTTGGGCTAATAGGAGCCACAGATGACACCTGGCCGGTTGTCCTCCCAGTTCCCTCAACCAAGAGTGGCCAATGACAGAGCCAGGGGCATCACTCTCTAGCCCCCTTGCCGCAGGTGGGACAAACCTTTGGTGCCCTTTACGCTCCAGGGCTCCCTGTGGGATCAGGCTGAGGACCTGCTCTGTTCTGCTTCCCTTGGTCCCTTACCAGCTTCTCCTGAGAGCAGGCCCCCAGGACATCACAGACAGAAATGATCAGGTGAGGCTTGGCCCTCTACCCCATTCGGAGGCTCAGGCTCTGCTTCTAGGAAACCTGACCCGAGGCAGTGCCCAGCCTTACCTTATTTCTGTAAGTCTCCGGATTCAGTCTGGGGAGCTGAGGCCAGGTGCTATTACTGTCAATGCAATCCCCACCCCAAGGGGGCTCCTAACCAAGTAGGGTGGTCCCTGCTTTAAACGCCCCTTGAAGGAGGAGAGAGACACCGATTAACCCAAAAGAGAGATGAGGGGACCCTGATTCACTGTATATAATGATCCAATAAAGGATCCTCACCTCGTTCCAAATGGTGCTCCGTTCATTTCTAGGGATTTACACTAAAGAAATCAACTGGTGCAAACACATTTAGATACAGGAATGTTCACCTCACTGTTGGCTATAATAGGAGACAATGAACATGCCTTAAATATGTAGCGATTAGGTAGGAGGTAAGTAAACTAAGTTACCTTCATAGAGAAAAACTCAATGAAAATGATGATATAGCTACAGTCTTAGTCTAGAGGGTTGATTGTGGTATAACTTTAATTCACCATTTCTATAGTAAAGCTTCTGAAACATACAAGAATGGCCAACACTCCAGCTCGCACCAATAATTATCAACGTTTTGTCACCCTTGTTTCACCTATCCCTTGAAAAACTACTTTTTAAATAAGAATCTGTCCTTTAATCCTATTGATTAAGAAGAAGAAAAAAAGGAAGAGCATTCATTGCATTTTAAAAACAAAAGACTTTAAGACCCCATTCCCAAATGTTATCAGCGGAAGAGGTGGTGGGTGATTTTTCTTGATTTTCTTCTTTCTTTACTTTAATTTGAAAGTTCTCCACATGGAAGAAGTATGAGCTCTGCAATGAGCAATGTGTATTCAGGGGCGCTTTGGTGGCTCAGTCGATTAAGCCTCTGCCTTCGGCTTAGGTCATGATCCCAGGGTTCTGGGATCAAGCCCTGCATCAGGGTCCCTGCTCAGCCGGGAGTCTGCTTCTTCTTTTCCCTCTGCCCCTCCCCCTTGCGTTCTCTCTCACTGTCTTGCAAATAAACATAAACACATAAAATCTTTAAAAAGGAAGGGAGGGAGGAAGGAAGGAAGGAAAGAAAAGAAACGTGTATTTAACAGTCCATTTACACAGTCGAGGTTAGAGATGCTCCTGCTGTACGTTACAGCCCGGTGTGCACTGTCAGCACCTGTCCTGGAGCTGGCAGTGACCTCTGGCAGTGACCTCCCTGTGCTGGTTTGAGTGCCTTCACCTGAGGGTTCACACAGCAGAGGGAGGAGGGTTTCAGCCTGAGGCAGAGAAAAGGCAGAAGTGAAGTTTTCTTTCAAGGGCTTTCCAGGAAACGAGGGCTGGTTAAGTTTGCAAAATCTCTGTGGTAGAAAGATTCCAGGTGCCCAGAAGCTCAGGAAGTCACCGCAGAGTCAAGGGAGATGGCCTCGGCTAGAGGCCGGGGATGGCGCCTTTGAGGTCCCTCCGGGCCGGGTTAGAAAATGGCCCCAGGACCCCCTTCAGCTTCTTGTCTCCTTCCTGTCTTCTCTCTTGGCAGCCTGCTGCACAAAACTGTGGTCTTCACGTTTGCCCCAGAGCAGGAGGAGCAGAAGGGGAGCTGGGACAGGTAGGGCCGCACATCATCCGGGCCCTGTCCTGAGCCAGGCCCAGACCCTCCCCGACCTCCACAGCTGGACAGCATCACTCAGCTCACAGGGGACCGAGACAGACTCACAAAGGAGCAGGAAGCCAGCAGGCTTGGCAAGGGATGCAGCCCAGAGGAGGGGAGTGGCAGAGGACCGACTGCCCCCCCATTTCCCTGTGACGCGGAATGGCCTCCTGGGGTGGGGGTGGGGTAGCCAGGGAGCCTTTCGCCAGACACCGAGACCCTCGGGCATAAACCCCAAGGACCTGCAGATCGCTTGGCCCGTAGCTCTGATTTTGGTCAGGACCTTCTGGCTCCCTCTGGCCCATGCCATGTTAAAGCCATGTCCATACCTTGTCCCAGCGAGAGGCTGCGAGATTTATCCCGGGTCACACAGCCGGGACGCCAAGAACCCCAGGGGGAAGCAGGGTCTCCAGGCCTCGGGTGAAGACTGAACGGTGGGTGGTAAGGCTGAGGCCAGAGACTGGCTGGGAGTGTGCTCAGCCCGGCCATGGTGTGTGTCCCTCCAGGACTGCGCTGCCGGTCAGCCTGACGTGCCAGATGCCATCTGAGCCGCCCCCGCACCCCGCGGCAATCAGGTACAGAGACGGCCTTCCTCTGCTCAAAGCCTGTCACAGGCCTCCAGCCCCAGGGGCTCCCTGGAGGAGACAACCTGCCCGTCCAGGAGTTGTGGTCTGGCTTCCCTGCCTCCCACCTTCCCCACCTGGGGGCCCCCCCTTGTCTTAGCTCCCCTGGCCTCCAGCAGCAGATGGGTGGTGGGGACTCTGGATGGAGAGAATGGGGACATGTGTCACCTGCTTTCCTCATCCTGGGGCTGAGCTCAGCCCTTACAGGGCTCCTGTCGATGTTCTGGCTTCTCACTTACTCTCTGTCCATCTGAATCTGTCTGTCTGTCTGTCTCTGTTGTTCCTTATTTCTCTTATATTTTCTGTTTCTCTGTCTTTGCTTGCTGCCCCTTCTGTCATTGTCTGTCTGTCCTCCCCTGGTGCTGTGTGTGCAGGTGTGTGTGCATGTGTGTAGATGTGCACATGTGTAGGTGCCCTTGTGTACATGTGTGTAGGTGTGTGTGCATGTGTGTGTAGGTGTATGTTTGCGGATGCATGTGTAGGTGCGTGTGTGTAGGTGCATGTGTGTGGGTACCTGTGTGTAGGTACGTGTGTGTGCGTACGTGTGTGTGCATGTAGGTGCACATCCCTATGTATGCCTGCGTGCATAAGCACACGAGCGTGCGTGCGTGTCCGTGTGTCTGCATCTGTCTCTGCTGTCTCTCATCTCAGTGTCTCTCCATCTTGGTCTCCCTGTGTCTCTGACTGGCCCTCGGCTGCCTGTGCAATCTTGGGTGTGTGCTGTGTGCTGGTGCGTCTCTGTCTCTCTGGATGCCAGACACGTCCCTGTCCCTCTTCTTCAAGCCTCTCTGCCTGCATGCCTGGGGGCTGTGGCCGCTGTTGCCTCTGTTCTAAGGGGCCGCCCTTCCTCCTCTGCAGGCTGACACACTGCGGCTTGCAGGCCAAGCACCTAGAGCAGCTCTGCAGGGCGCTGAGAGGAAGCTGCCACCTCAGTCAGCTGGAGTGAGTGGCGGCTGCTGGGGGGTTGGGGTGGGGCTCACAGGCGGCAGGTGTTTGCCTGTGTGGTTTTGTTTTGACTTTTTTAAAGATTGTGATCAGCGGTGTTTCCCTGCTGCAATCAGGAACCCCTAAAGGAGTCCAGGCAGGGTTGTAGACCTTCCGCCTAAAACATAGGTCTCTACATATGACCCCCTCTGAAGCCCCTCCCTGACCCCCCAAGGGTCACGAGCCTCAGGATGGAAGTTGGGTAGGAGGGAAACTCCAGCAGACCGGTGAGAGATCTGCTGAGACCTGGCCTGGTCGCCCAGGGCCCTGTGCCAGTTTCATGAGAAGCAGAGTGACTGAGCCACAGAGGTGGAGACACAGAGCTCCTACAGCCGGGTGTGCCCACCCTCCGCTAACCAGCTTTCGCTGTTGCCCCTCCCAGCTTCTCAGGCAACGCTCTGGGAGACGAAGGCGTGGCCCAGCTGGCTCAGCTCCTCCCAGGGCTGGGAGCTCTGCAGTCCTTGGAGTAAGTAGCCAACTAGACGAAGCCTCTAGGCTTGTCCTCATCGGGAGGAGGGTGTGTGTGTGTGTGTGTGTGTGTGTGTGTGTGTGTGTGTGTCCTTCTGTGTCCAGTCTCATTCCTTCCTGGGGGTTTTGTAAAGATTGAATCAGAAAACACACCTCAATCACCCAGTCCCGTCCCTGGCACATGGGAAGTGCTCACAGAGGGTAGTTTGCTGTGGCGAGTCTCAGGAAGAGAGACTGGCCTCTGGCACTCAGTGATCCAGCTGCCGATCTAAGGTTTTACTTCCTGAACTTGACTTTGTGGCTCTGCACAGGCTCTCTGGGAGGCCCAGGCCACCTGGGACTATGCGAGCTTGGGTGAGAAGCATTAGCTAACGGTTAGTTAGCTACCCTAATGACTGGCAGCCCTTCTGGGCCTGGGTTGCTGGGAGGGGCTGTTGCTAGGCTACAGGCTGGCTGGGGAGGATGTGTACCAGACAGGACGCCCCGGCAGGATGCTCAGGGCAGCTGGAGAGCAGAGAAGGGGGAGATGTTCAGTGCAGGCGGGAAGCCCCGGGAGGTGACCAGGAGCCTCCAGACTTTGCCTGCAACAGACCAGAGTTTCCGGATGCTAGAAGGCCCCTGTGTTTTGGGCTCCCACATATCTTTCTCCTCCTCCTAAGTTCTTCGGGGCTGAAGTCAGAGGAGAGAGCTCGTACCTATTAGGTTCTCTGTGTGACCTTAGTTAAGTTCCATGAACTCTCTGGGCTCCAGGTTCTCAGGGAACACCTAAAGAGTGTGTGTGTGTGTGTGCGCGCGCGCGCATGCAAGCACATGTGCAAATGTGGTGGGGGGCTTTGGTTTTGGCTACAACTTTAGAATGAGTTCTAGCCTGAGGGCCCTGCCTGCTCAGTCTTTCTGGGGGATCTGGGAAGATGGGGTTGCCTCTGTTCCTGTTCCGGCCCGTTTGTGGGCAAAATCCCTGTGTGGCCTTCTCAGTACTGAGGAATCATCTGAGCCCCGGCCTGAGAGATCTGTGCTCCCCTACCCATGCCTGTGCCAGAGGAGGGCGGCATTAAATGGCAAATAGAAAGCACCCTGACAGCTTGACAGGCCCGAAAAAAGGAAAAGCTTTCTCCCTGCCTTTTGAACAGGGGCCTTGCATTTTTATTTTGCACTGGGCCCGACCTTCAGGGTGCCTTCAGCACCGGCCTGAAAGCACTCCCCAGTTTCATGCAGACCCAGAGAACCAGAGTTCTAATCCCAGCTCTGTTACCAACATGTCTCATAACCTTGAGCAAGACCTTGCCACTTTCTGGGCCTCAATTTTCCTATCTGTACAATGGGGAGTCAGAAGAGGTACCCTCTAGCCGTCTGGGGGTCATCGGGACTCGGGGACAGCCCTCCCCTGCCCTGGGCTCTGACCACAAAGAGGGTGTCTGTGAGTCTCAGGTGAGCTCCATCAGTGTCTCCCCTGTGATTCTCCAGCCTCAGTGAGAACGATTTGTCCCTGGATGTGGTGTTCATGTTGACCCCATGCTTCTCCACTCTGCCTTGGCTCCTTCACTTGGACATCAGGTCAGTGTGGCTCTGGGCCCCCTCCCTGCCCCCGACCCCACGGGCCATGGGCTCCCACCGCGCTTCCTTGTCTGTCCCATTCACAGTGTCGCCTCTCCGGGTCCTGCGTGGCACTAGGCCCCATGAGCATGTGGTAGGTGTCTGCTGAATGAATGAATGGACGATGAATGAAAGTAGCCTCAGGACACTGCTGTCTCTCCAAGTTTGCCATGGAGATCCAGCAACTCTCCCTTACTCACGCTCTGGATCCTCCTGGGAGACGCTTATGGAAAACTGCGGCTCCCTGATGGAGGTTGGGTGCCCGAGGACTGGTCTCGGTCATGGGGTTTCTGGAGCTGATAAGAACATAGAAGGGAGGCCTCCTGGCCAGGCAGCCTGGAGTCAAGCCATGCAGATGAGCCATAGTTTCAGTGGGGTCTGCCCCTTCCCCCGACTTTCTCCTTCCAAGAGCGGGAGGTGTGGGCACAGACAGATCAAGTTCAAATCCAGGCTCACCACTTAACCTGCTGTGCAGCTTTGAGCAGTCACTGGGCCTCTCTGTGCCCATTTTTCTCATCTGTCAAAGGGGAGTAAGACTATACCCTTTATCTGACAGCCTTATCGTAAGCGTGAAAGGAGGCCCCGGTGGTGGTGTGCTTTGTATGTGCCTCAGTCCGTGTCATTATGCTTAGTATGTTGTACGTTGTTGTATTTGCTGAGAGTGTAGGCCACCATCCAGGCCCTCCGTGGCCAGGCCATCTGGTCTCTCTCAGACGACTGCCTCTTCTCTGTCTGCAGCTCTGACAGCCAGCGTGTCGTCCTGAGAGGTGACAGAAGAGGCAGGTGAGAAAGGAAAGCTCCGAGGAGGGGAGGATGGGCTCCCCCTCCCCCTGGCCTCCATTTCCTACAGGTGCCCCCTACCCCAGCCCCACGCTGACCACTGTTGGCCCTAGAGTAACCCACTCAGGTCTGGCACCCCTTCTGCAGATGAACCCCTGTGTCCATCAGTTCACAGTAATCGGCCACTTAGCTCTGTTCAGAAAGGAGGCAGGGCAGCTGGAGAGGGAGACACGATGGCGGGGGTGTGGCAGAACAGGTGCTCCCTCAGGGCTGCTGAGTGGGAGGGAGGGTGGCCGGCCTCTGCCCCTCGGGACCTCTGCAGACTTCATATGAGTCACCGCCCTTCACACTCTGGGTATGGCGTTCGAGAAGCCAAGAACGGTTGGTGCTCTTAAAAAGTTTCCACACCTTTGCAGTAAACAAGGCATCAGTTCTGCACAGATGTTCCCAGCTGCCCCCTAGTGGGGCCGGGGCCCCCTGGTCTCTCAAGGGAGGTTGGCAGGCCCAGGGGCAGCCTAATGTGGAGCTGGGGAGCTTGGCAGCTGGGCAGATGGCCTTCCCAGCTAAGGTGTCAGTGGAGGCATTGTCAGACCAGCCGGGCTGCCTGAAGCTGGAGTGGCCCAAGGCCAGGGTGGTCTTGCGTCCTGGGCCAGGGTCTCGATTTCTGGGCACTCTCTGGGTTCTCGAAGCCTAGAGAGTGGAAGGCTGGGGATGATCAGAGGGAGGAGGGGTTCTGTCCCGGCCCCCCCTGACCTAACCAGGTACTGCCACCCAGACAGGTGTAAGCTCCCAGCTTTTCTCACTCTGGCATCTGTATAAGGAGGGACTTGATGGTCCCTAGGCCCCTGCAGTCCTGACCTCTGAGTCTTGTCTTCCCATGTGTGTGTTGTGAACTTTCCTCTCAAAAATGGTCTCCCGACTTCAAGGGATCTATTGGCTGGTGGGTCCTTGCCAGAGTTCCCAGCTGGAGCCCAGTTCTCGGCCTTTCATCAGCGCTGCGTCCCCAGGAGCCTCTGGTACTGTCTTAACCCACTTCTTTTTGGGGGGTAACCATGATACAGTGAAGAGTTGGGGAGTGAGGAGAGCCTGGGGCCTGGGGCTGGGGGAAGAGAGTTCGAGAGAAGGAAAAGAAAGGGGGCCAGTATGAGGGCTGCTGAGGGGGCTGCTGGGCCCAGTGTTCTCCCCAGAGAAAAGATTCCACGCTGTTTTTCAGAAGACATCCCAGCTCTGCCATGGCTGTGTGACCATGGCTGGGCCCCTCTCCTCTCTGGGCCTTGATTTCCTCACCTAGGAAGAGAGATGCCTCATCTGGGGCCCAAACAGGGTTATCCAGAGGAGAAGTGGGAGGAATGTCCTAGGCAGGTGGGTCAGCCTGGGCATAGGAAGGCCCTGAGGAGGGAAAGTTTAGCTCTGGAGAGGCACCTCAGTGTGGCTGGCATACACAGGGCCCGTGGAGGCAAGAGAAGCCATGGAAAAGGCCCTTCGCTTTTAGCCTGAGAGTAATAGGGAGCCACAGGGGGCTTAAGTGCCTGAGAAGCATGGTCAGATTTGCACAGTTAAAAAATAAGCCGCTGGTAAGTGGAAAAGTATTGCAGGGAGGCAAGAGCAGAATTGGAGGGTGTTAAAGTGGTCCAGGCAAGTGACAATGGTGGCCCGGACTCTGGCAAGGGCAGTGGGGAGGCACTGGATGGAGTGAGGGCAGCTAGGCACTAGGAGGCCTTTACCGTCACTTAGTGGTGGGGATCGGGCTGTAGGGGACTTGGGGTGCAGAGCGTGCCCTGTGAGGGGACGATCCTACAGCCTGGAGATTGAGAAGGAGGGGTGGAGAGAGAAGGGGAGAGTCCCTGGGGCTGTACACCCTGGGCCCTTTCTGACCCCCTGCCCCTGCCCGCTTTTAGCCTCAGGCAGTGTCAGCTGGAACCCCTGAGCCTCGCCCACCTCTGTGAGACTCTGAAGAAGTGTCCGGGGCCTCTGGAAGTCAAGTAAGTAAGGGGGGCACAGTCCTAGAGGGCACAATGGGGGCATCTGCCCAGTGACTTGGGTGGGAGCGTTCTGGTTAGAGGCCGGGTGAGTTCTTCCTGGTCCCCAGCCCTTGGAGCCCTACCCTGCCCCTCACCTACCTGTAGCAGGCTCCTTGCGTCCCGATAGGGCACCCTACCCTTCTACCACTAGAGGCTGTGCTAGGCCCAGGGCTCCCTCTACAGCATTTGCTCAACTCGGGGCATCTGGGAGCCCCAGGCTGCTCCCTCTACCCCTGGAGCCCCACCCGGCACCCCCTCCATGCCTGCCTCCATAGCTGGAGCATGTCCCTTCTGAGGGCCCCCCCAGGGCCTCCCTCTCCTGGTTACCCACTCACCCAGCCCAGAACCCCCAGGGTCTGTGACCAGAGACTCGACCTGCAGTCAGGAGTCCCGGCTCAGCCAGCTAACGGGCTGGGTGCCCTTGGGCACATGGCTCTAACTCGGTGTGCCTCCGCTTTGTCACCTCTAGAGATGGGCAGCCTTTCCTTTGTCCTCCTGCTTATCACTTTATCACAATTACCTTACAGTAAAGAAATCCAAGACAAGCCTCGCTCCCCTAAATCAGCCCTTCTCCACATCCAGTCCGTGTTGTCACTGGGCCCGTGACCAGTGTCCCCCACCCCCCGCCCCGGTCTAGGCACCTGATGCGTTTTTCCTGTTCAGAGCCACAGACCCCGCTGTGTTCCCTGGCTGCGCTTGACACGGTTTTCCCTTGACGACGGTCATTGTTCTTGCTTTCCCGCTCGCATCTCTGGTGCCCTCCTGGCCCTTGCGAGCAGCTCATCTATGGTCACCCAGGGTCCATCCTTCCGTGCCTCTCTCCATGTGCGCGCACATGGGGACCCGGAACAAGGAGGCTTTAACATCATTATGAGACACGGGATTTTACCGTGTCAGATCTCCACAGCTGGCTCTTGTCTCAGGACAGTACATCATGACTTCCCTGGAATGTGGAGTCCAGGAACTTTTAAATAAGCGCTTATTTTCGAATAAGTTAAGGCTTGATTTACAGAAAAGTTGCAAAGTTAGTCCAGAGAGTTCCTCCGCCCCTAGCCCCCTGTGGTTAGTATCACCCGTCATGGTCCGTTTGTCGCGACTGGGAAGCCGGCCTTGCTTGCCACATTCACCACACTCTAGGCTTTCCTCAGATGTCCCCGGTTTTCCCTCCTAAGACCCTTTCTCTGACCCAGCATCCCCTCCAGGATCCCGCATGGCGTTTAGGCGTCATGTTCTCAGCCTCTCTGGTCTGTGACGGGTTGTCAGTCTTTGTTTTGCATAACTTTGGCAGCTTTGAGGCGTACTCAATAGATACTTTGCAAAATGGCCCTCAGTGTGGGTTTATCTGATGTTTTTCTGATGGGTAAACTGGGGTTCTGGGTCTGGGGGAAGAAGACTGCAGAAGTGAAGTATGCTTCTCGTCCCATCTCAGAGGCACGTGCTGTCGACTTAGGACTGTTGAAGTTGACCTTGACTGCCTGTTGATGTTGACCTTGACTGCCTGGCCGAGGAAGTGTTTGTCAGGTTTCCCCACTGTGAAGTTACTTTTTAATTAAAAAAAAAAAAACCACACTTCTATTATGGATACTTTGGAGCATATATGAAAGCAGAGAGAGTAGTGGAATGGGCCCTCACTTCCCGTCTGCCTTCCTCAGTAATTACCATGCTGTGGTCCCAGCACACACCTGTACACACAGTATTTTGAAGCAAGTCCCAGACACCTCTTAACTTCATCCATAGTTATATGTAGCTCAAAGATAAGTGCCCTTTTTTTAAAGGTTTTATTTACTTATTTGAGAGAGAGAGAGAGAGGGAAAAAGAACCTGAAGCAGACTCTGGGCTGAGCGCAGAGCCCGAAGTGGGTCTTGATCTCACACCCTGAGATCATGATCTGAGCTGAAGCCAAGAGCTGGCCACTTAACTGACTGAGCCACCCAGGCGCCCCTGTTTATTTTTTTAGTATAACCACAAAACCATTATCAGACCTAAAATATTTGGGGGGGGGGTCTTTTGTTTCTCTATCTATCTATCTATATATATATATACTTTTTATTTAAATTCAAGTAATTAACATAATGTATTACTGGTTTCAGAGGCAGAGGTCAGTGATTCATCCGTCTTATGTAACTCCCAGGGCTCATTACATCACGTGCCCTCCTTCATGCCAGTTTATTTTTTCACATCTGTGCCTTTGAATATTAACCCTCCATAGGGGCACCTGGGTGGCTCAGTGGGTTAAAGCCTCTACCTTCGGCTCAGGTCATGGTCCCAGTGTCCTGGGATTGAGCCCCACATCGGGCTCTGTGCTCTGCAGGGAGCCTGCTTCCACCTCTCTCTCTATCTGTCTGCCTCTCTGCCTACTTGTGATCTCTGTCTGTCAAATAAATAAATAAAATCTTTTTAAAAAAATATTAACCCTCCATAGTTTAGATGTGCCACAGGCTCCTCAGCCGCAGCCGTCTAGAGTTTAGGTGGACGCCCAGGCTGCTTCCAGCAGTGAGGGAGCCAGTGCTGCAGAAAGCGCTTTTCTGTCGTGTAACTGCTAAGCACCTCCTATATACCAGGCACTGGGCCAGGCCCTGGAGGGGGCACAAGGATACAGCTGGACGTCCCTGCCTGCTGTGGCTCCCCTTCTGCAGCTGGAGGCTTTGTGTCAGCTGCCCCCAGCAGCGCTGGGTGGACTGAGCACAGATGGGGGTCTGAGGGCCCCCCTCCCTCAGCTGTGGCTGGAGAAAGTGGGATAATAGCATGAAAGCACTTTGCCGACTGTAGAGTGCCAGGACTACGTACCAGAATATTGTTATCAACGTGCTTAATGCTGAACTCCAGTCACCGGATGCTGGGGAAGGGGATGGGGAAGAAGACCACAGAAGTGAAGTATGCTTCTCGTCCCATCTCAGAGGCGCGTGCTGTTGACTTAGGACTGTTGAAGTTGACCTTGACTGCCTGTTGATGTTGACCTTGACTGCCTGTTGATGTTGACCTTGACTGCCTGGCCGAGGAAGTGTTTGTCAGGTTTCCCCACTGTGAAGTTACTTTTTAATTAAAAAAAAAAAAAAAACCACACTTCTATTATGGATACTTTGGAGCATATATGAAAGCAGAGAGATTAGTGGAATGGACCCCCCCGAATTCTACCACTGCAGGTCTGCTCTGCCTGGGCACTGCCAGCATTCCATGTGAGATGTTGTAATGGGTTAAGTTGCTATTATTGCCTTAAAAAAAAGAAAAGTGTCAAGCCCACACTGACCCAGCCAGAGGTCATGACACTGTGTACTGGGGGACTGGTGGGATAGGAACAGGGACAGCAAAGGGCAGAAGGGGAGAAGGCACAAGGAAGACACAGCTCAAAAGCCTCTGGGAGTGGGGAGGTTGCTCCAGACCCCTGCAGAAGCTCTATATGTCGCAGGGTGCTTAGACACTCTACTGGTCCTGGGTCTGCAGCTCAAGCAGACCCCAAAGGCTGGATGTCGGCAGTTTCTCCCAAGTGGGCTGGGTTCTGACAGATTATCCTGACAAGCAATCAGCTGGTTGATCTGGTTTTGACGGACAACCCGAGACCCCAGCTAACCTGCACCTCAGCCCCTTTGCTGACCAGCTGTGGACCGAGTGGCCGCCATTGATCTCACCATGGGTCAAGGTGTCGTGCTCTTCCTAACAAGTGTCTTCTGCACAGGGCCCATCTCCAGGGCCCTTGAGAAAATGCTCCCGTGAGTCTGTGACATTCAGGGAAAAGTATTAAGAGTTCCCTGGGAAAGTCACAATGCCCAGCAGCGTACTCAAACTCTTGAGACGTCCTGCCGCAAAGGAAAACAATTTCCTTTGGCTTAACCAGCACTTTCCAGACTTGTGTGACCTTCGTTTTCCTCCAGCCTCAATGATAATGCAAGGGCCTGGCATTTGGAGGGAGCGTGCTGGACAGCTCCTGTCCAGAGGGCTCTGGCTGCGAGGGTGCACTCCTAGCTTTCCCCGAGGCTCCCCCGCCTCATTCGGTTGCTTTGTTTCACAGATTGTCCTGTGAGGTCCTGAGTGACCAGAGCCTGGAGACCCTGCTGCACCACCTAGCCCGGCTCCCCCAGCTCAGCCTGCTGCAGTAAGACCGCTTCCCCCATCTCCCTATGCTAGGCTGAAGGTCTTAGCTTGCAAAGCCGTCCTCTCCTTCCCCGCCACTCATTTTTCTTGGGCTTTTATTTTATCTGGGAGCTCTTCCCTAATACCTCTCTCACCTTGGGGTGTGTGTGTGGGGGTGGGTGCTGTGTGATCAGTTTCCTCATCTGTGAAATGGGACTCCTGTTCCCCAACCCCTCCCCCAGGGCTGGGGCTCCAACAAGACAGGTGTTCTCTGGGCACGTCGAGGAACAGAGGGGCTATGGCAAATGGGCTGTCGTACTTCTCACCCATGGAAAGGTCACCAGATCCTCGAAAGGGACTTGACAGATGTAGGTGGTGTCTCTGTCACACGCCAGTTTTTAAAGGTCACCGTCTAACTCTGCCAAAGGGGAACTGAAGCAGCATCCTCCAAAGTATTTAAAACTCCACTTTCTAATTTCAGCACAGACTGGTTAGAATTTAAAAAGGATTTACTTTAAATACTCTTCCAGCAGGGGGAAAGCAGCTGCAGCTGGGATGGAAAAATACAACGGGAAATTAAATCATACCGTTAATAACAGCAACATAAGTACTAAGGCTAAGGCTCTCTGGGACGCCCGAGGCAGCTCACTTCGCAGCCGGGATCTTGCTTGTCCCCGAGTCCTACTGGGAAGGGACGGAGGAGCCGTGTGACATTCAGAGGTGGGCAGATGTGGCAGAGCTCGTGTCCACGCACGGCCCCCACGACGGGAGGGGCTCCTTTGAACATACAAAGTGGCAGGCGAAAATGACCAGGTGGGAAGCCCCGGACCAGTGAAGGACTTCTCCGTGCCCACATCACACAGCCCCTAAAGCTCTTCTGTCTTTGGAATGAGGTGGCCAGCCTGCTTTGTACTACTCAATCCATACACTGTTTGGAGGGCTGGAGACACAGCCAGGCAGGGGGAGAAAAGAGTACGTCCTCGTCATCTTGGAGCTCACCTTGTAATAGAGGTAGCTGGACGATAAGCAAGTAAGACAAATTCAGACAGTGATAAGGTATTTGTCTAGGTGATGTGGAAAAGAGTGCCTGCAAAGGTGAGGGCATCAGGGAATGCCTCTGAGAAGGGATGCTAAGGTTCAGCCTGGAAGACCAAAAGGACCCAGGCTTGTGAAGAGCAGGGAACAGCATTCCAAACAGAGGGAAGAGCATGTAGGAGGCCCTGAGGCAAGATTGAACTTGGTAGGGTCAAGGAACAGCCAGAAGGGCACTATGGCAGGAGGGGAGGTGGAGAGAGGGACCTGGGCCGGGTCACACATGGCCTGGGAGCCATGGGGAGGAGTTTGGGATTTTTGTCCAAGGGGACTTGAAAGACAAGAGGTGTGATGTGTGTTTTCTTTTTCTTTTTTCTTTTTTTTTAAAGATTTTATTTATTTGACAGAGAGAGCGCGCGCATGAGCAGGGGGAGCAGCAGGCAGAGGGAGAGGAAGAACCAGGCTTGATCCCAGGACCCCGGGATTATGACCTGAGCAGAAAGCAGATACTTAACCGACTAAGCCACCCAGGCACCCCTGTGATGTGTGTTTTCAAAAGCTCAGTGTGAGGGCGCCTGGGTGGCTCAATTGGTTAAGCATCTGCCTTCAGCTCGGGTTGTGATCCCAAGGTCCTGGGATCGAGCCCCATGTCTGGCTCCCTGCTCTGCAGGGAGCCTGCTTCTCCCTTTCCCTCTGCCTGCTGCTCCCCCTGTTTGTGCTCTCTCTCTCTGTGTCAAATAAATAAATAAAATCTTGAAAGAAAAGGGGCGCCTGGGTGGCTCAGTGGGTTGGGCCTCTGCCTTCGGCTCGGGTCATGATCTCAGGGTCCTGGGATCGAGCCCCGCTTCGGGCTCTCTGCTCAGCGGGGAGCCTGCTTCCTCCTCTCTCTCTGCCTGCCTCTCTGCCTACTTGTGATTGCTCTCTGCCAAATAAATAAATAAAATCTTTAAAAAAAAAAAAAAGAAAAGAAAAGCTCAGTCAGGGTGCTGGGTAGAGAACAGGTTGGGGGACAAGCGTGGAAATGAGAGCAGGGAAGAGGCTGTGTAGGGTCGGAGATGGTGGGTCCAGGATTGGTGGGGCTGGGGCAGAAGCAGGTCGATTCGGGATGCGTCTTGAGAGTAGAATGAACAAGACAAGTGGAGGAGGGTTTATGGGGCAAGGGAAGTGGAGGGGCCAAGGACACCTCCAAGGGCAAGACAGAGCCATCTCACTTTCGCTAAGACAGTGGTTCCCAGCTGGGGGGCACTTTGCTCCCCAGTGATACATGGCCGTGGAGACATTTTTAGTTGTCGTGGCAGTGGGAAGTGGACAGGGACAGGGAGAATTACGAATGAGTTTAGTGCGTAGAGGTCTGCTGTGCCTCTGAACACCCTACTGGACAGCCCCAACAACGAGTTATCTGGCCCCAAATCTGATCGATAGCTAGCCCCAGATTTGGGGTTGAGAAACTGCTCCAAGGGCCTAAAGCTTCCCGCTCCCTGTCAGGAGGACTGGGCTGTTAAGTCTGTGCTTGGGGCCAGAAACAATATAATCATAAAACGAGCATGGGTATCACAGGTATCACGCTAGGCACTACACCAACTTGATGTATTTAAGTCCTCACCACACCCTAGAGGAAGGTATCCCACAGGTGGTCCTGTTTTCCGGGTAAGGAAGCTGAGTCTCAGAGAGGTTAAGTGACTCTTCCAAGGACACACAGCCAGTAAGCAGAACTGGAGCTCAAACCTAGGTCTGCTTGACTTGAAGTCTCTGTTTTTCCCCCTTGAGTCCCTGCCTGCCTTCTTACTGCCTCGCTGACCTCCCTTTCCTTCCCCTCCGGCCCATCCAGGCTACTTGCCCACTCTTGGCTTGGCTCCAACTTGCCTACATAAGGCCCCGCTCCTTTCCTTCTCAGGCTAAGCCAGACGAAGCTGTCCCCGAAGAGCCCCCTCCTGCTGGCCGACTTCTTCAGCCTGTGGCCACGGGTTCGGAAGGTGGATCTCAGGTGGGCGTCACCCTAGGACAACTGGCTCTAGCCTTGGAGGGTTGTGCCCTGTCTGGTGGGTGGAAGGGACCCAAGTCAGGGGCATGGCTTCTGCAGGAAGGGGCGCCTGCCCCCAGGGGCATCCTGAGGCTGTGGCCAAGGGCGGCTGACTCAGGTCCTGTCTGCTCCAGGTCCCTGTGTCACGTGACCCTGCACTTCAGGTCCAGTGAGGAGCGGGAAGGCGAGTGCTGTGGGTAAGTCCCTGAAACCGTGCCCAGGCAGCTGGTAGGTACTGGGGATCTGCCTCTTGGATGCCTAGAGCAGAGTACAGCTTGCCTCCCGTGGGCCACTTCCTTGAAAGGACCCAGCAGGGAGCCTTGTTTCCTTCAACATGAAGAAGCAGAGGTCCAGAGAGGGCCGGGCTTTGGCAAAGGCACATAAGGAGGACCTGTCAGACTAGGCCAGAGCTTACGGGCCTGGTCCAAGGAAAATGACTTTGTAACAGGCTCACTGGGCTTTAATCCCAGCTCCATGGGGCCTGGCTCCTTGCACGAGCTCCTTAACCTCTATGTTCCGCGGCTTCCGCAGAGAAAAGGGAGCCAGCATATCGCAGGCTGTTTGCAAGGATTAACCAAGACGATGTGTAAAGCAGGTCGCACTCCCAGACACGGGTGTCCTTGCCCAGCTGGCTCCCGGATCCGTGCTCCATGGCTGCCTGGTGACAGGGAGGAGGTGCTGCCCCAGAGGCAGGATAATGGGGTGGAGGGCAACCTTCGCCTGAAGAGATGACGTTTCTGGGAGCGGATGCCACTGGCTCGCCAAGAGGCCTCGGACCAGACCCTTCTCTCGTCGGCCTCAGCCTCCTCAGCTGTGAAGTCACAATAAATAGGAGAATAAAGATATGTTGAATATCTGCAGGATGCCATTCTAGAGCCTTCTACGCGTTGTGTCCCATATGCCTCACGGCTGTGATCTCACAGCAGGAAGGGGGCCATCGGGACTCGAACCCAGGCCATTCCACTGTGCTCTTCAGCCCAGGGCAGACAGACTTTTCCCCATAAAGGTTAGATTGGAAGGAGTTTGCGGTTTGCAGGCCACACGATCTCTCTGACAGCCACCCGACCCCGCCATTGTAGCTCGAAAGCAGTGCAGACAGTAGGTGAAGCGATGCTCCCACGCCCTCCGTGCTGGTGAGACACGTTCATAGACGTGGAGACTGGCATTTTGTGTGTCGTGCATGTGTCAGAAAGTCGCCTTCTTTTGATTTTTTTTTCTCCACCATTTGAAAAATGGAAAAAATTATTCTTAGCTTTGCAAAAACCAGACGGCCCTGGGCCATAGTTTCCCACCTCCTGCCCGAGGCCAATGCTACCCCTGACTTCTCGAATGCCCGGATTGTTTCTAAGCCCAGAGTTTCCAAAATGCAGGACAGAGACCAGGATGAGAGGGTTTTTCAGGAGGTTGGGCACAAGTATGGTAGTACAACATCACCCGAGTCCCTTCGTGAGGTCATTATTCCCTTTTTGATTCTCAATCTGATTAAGGCCAAGCAGAAGTCTGGGTGGGGGGTTGGCCTGACTTCAGCGTGGTTCTAACACTTGCTGAGTCCCGTTCTTTTTTTTTTTTTTTTTTAAAGATTTTATTTATTTATTTGACAGAGATCACAAGTAGGCAGAGAGGCAGGCAGAGAGAGAGAGGAGGAAGCAGGCTTCCCGCTGAGCAGAGAGCCCGATTCGGGGCTCGATCCCAGGACCCTGGGATCATGACCTGAGCCGAAGGCAGAGGCTTTAACCCACTGAGCCACCCAGGCGCCCCGCTGAGTCCCGTTCTTAATCAAGGGGGAGAGCTGTCAGCCAGGACATTCTGGCTCAAACTTAAGGATGATATTTGGCTTTCATTTCACACGTCCTTATCCCTGTGGTCTGTTTGTGGCATCCATGCCCCTTTTCCACCTGAGTGAATGATATGAGGTTTCCTTTTGCAATAAATGCATCCAGTGAAAAGAATGAGCTGATTTAAAAATAGGAAGTAAATAATAGTATAATAAGGAATTTGGGAATGGGGGACAATCAGGAAGGAGAGGAACAGCAATTAAAAATTTGAGATACTGGGACGCCTGGGTGGCTTAGTGGGTTAAGCCACTGCCTTCAGCTCAGGTCATGATCCCAGGGTCCTGGGATCGAGCCTCACATCAGGTTCTCTGCTCAGCAGGGAGCCTGCTTCCCCCTCTCCTTCTGCCTGCCTCTCTGCCTACTTGTGATCTCTCTCTCTGTCAAATAAATAAATAAATCTTTAAAAAAAAATTCGAGATACTGATTTTAGGTACTTTCTGATTTTAAGATTCTTCTTCTTTTTCCCTGTTTTTTGGGGTTTCTTTTTGTTTTTTTTTTTTTTTAGTTGTTAGCTGGTGATGATAGGTCCTTCTTTTACCTTACTGTGTAGTCTTAATTTAGACCTTCCAAAGGCAGATTTACTGTTAAATCTGTGTGTGGCTATTTATTCATTTTTATTAGAGTAGAGGTGGCCTACAACATTGTGTTAGTTGCAGATGTACAACCTAATGGTTGGACAGCTCTGTGCGTTAGGCATTGTTCGCCATGATGGGGACAGTCGCCGTCTGTCACCGTACAATGTTATTACAGTATCGTTGACTATATTCATGATGCTCTACTTTTCATCTTATGCTTTACATCATCCCCTTGACTTATTTTGTAACTGGAAGTTGGTATCTCTGAATCCCCTTCACCTCAATTCCAATGTCAAAGGCAAGAGCAGGCATCACACTTCTTCTCTCCCTCCCCACCCCGCATGTCTGTTCATTAACGTGACCCCCAGGGCTGGAGCTGTCCAACTTGAGCTTGAATCAACCACCAAGAGATCCTTGGCCCTACGGTTTCTGATTCAGTAGGTCTGGGCCCAGTTCTAGAATAGAATTTGCATCTGAAATAGTTCCCAAGTGATGCGGGTGCGGCTGGGATCCCTGTCTGAGAACCACCTCCCCAGAAGGAGCCCAGGGGGTGCCAGGTGGGATCTGCTGTGCCGGAGGGGAAAGTGGTGGATGACAGAGAGTTCCATAGAATCCAGCCTTGGCTGAGGTCCCATGGGAGCTGGAGGCCACACCCAGGACAAGCCAGGGTGGGCAGAGCAGGTTTGAGTGGCTCAGCGCCCCCGCCCCCCCGGGCTTGCTGCCCTCTTCCAGCAGGTTCACGGGCTGTGGCCTCAGTCAAGAGCACGTGGAGCCGCTGTGTTGGTTGCTGAGCAAATGTGAAGACCTCAACGAGCTGGAGTAAGTTGGGGCGTGGGAGGAGGGAGAGGAGCACGGGAGCACATGCCTGGGCGGCACCGGAGGGGAGTTAGGTGTGTGCGCGCGCATGCGCGCAGGTCCTCAGCACCTGATGGGGGCAGTGCAGAGCTGTTGTGTCCCCCAGGCGATTGTACTGGGGTGCCGGCGCTGACGGTGCGGTGGGGGTGGGCATGGTGGTCTCCAGTGGCGGTGATGGGGACTGTGGAGAACGGTCTCTGGCTGGACGGCACATCGAACTGCTGACGACCTCGTCTTGCCTCTTGCAGCCTATCAGCCAACATGCTGGGTGATGACGGGCTCAGGTGCCTTCTGGAATGTCTGCCTCAGTTGCCTGTCTCCGGTTCGCTTGAGTAAGTGAAGAGCAGCCTGGGGGACAGCCAGGAGGAAGAGCCCCCGCCCCCACGCTAGGCAGAGCCCCCACGAGACATCCAGGAGAGGCTGTGACTACAGCATGGTGACCCAGGCTGACTTTGGGACGGGGAAGTGACAGTGGCTAACCCGCTGACCCAGGGTCTCAGCTGTCCTGGCTTCTAGTAACCTCCTGTCCCTGAAGCCCCTCTGACTAAATCTGCAGGACACAGATTTAGAGGTGTCCCCACAGCAGGGAGGGTCCCTGGGAAGTCACCCATATTCTCAGCCGATCTCCCAGGTGATCTGGGAGACTAGTGACCAGAGCCCAGATACAGCGGGTTGCTAGGCAACTGAGCTTTGGACTCTGGATGTCCCTGAGCCCCTGAGCTGTCAGCCTGGCTCGGCCAAGCCTGTGTCAGCCCCAGTGGGTGTAGCTCCTGAGGACACAGGGCCGGGTGCCCGTCCTGCCCGTCTGGGGAGAGTGCCCTCTGGCCTCGCTCTGGACCTCCATGTCTGCTCCGGGAGAGTGGATGCTTGGACATTGAGGACTGTCCTCCCAGAGATGACAACCAGAGGAGAGGAGACAAGGGGGACTGGGCAGGGCTGCCCTGAGGTGCTGCCTCTACCCACCACTCATCCTGAACCTCATTTCTCTTCCAGCCTGAGTCACAACAGCATCTCCCTAGAAAGTGTCCTGGGCCTGGTGAAGACTCTCCCCTCCTGCCCACGCGTCCAGGAGGCCTCTGTGAAGTAAGACATCAGTGCCACTGCTCACGGCGGGGAGAAACAAGACTGCCGTGCTTAGCAGTCCTCTGTCTGTGTGACTTGAGGCAACTTGCAGCCTTCTCTGAGTCTCGGGGTTCCCTGAATGGAGGACCACGGCTTTCATCCTCTGAGGCCTGGGTGACGTGGGAACCGGGGAAGTCACCGAGTGGGAAAGGCCAGGATTCAGTGTTCTCACAGAATGGGTTGGGGGGGTCTCCTATGGTCTTGCCTTCTGCACCCACCCTTGTCCCTGTGGGCCCAGCCCCCTTCCCTCCTGCACCCCCTGGTGTCTAGGGCTCTGGAAGCTGGGCTTCCGGCTTCCCCACACCCTTCTTTCCGCAGCCTGGGCTCTGAGCAGAGCTTCTGGATCCACTTCTCCAGACAGGAGGAGGCCGGGAAGACCCTCAGGTAAGTCCTGGTCTGGGGTGTGGGGTCAAGGGGTGGGAGTGGGGAAGAGGAGGCTGACCCTAGGGCAGCTTCCATGCCTCTTTTTTCTCTCGGCCCTTTCCTCCTTTGGACACCCTGCTTCACGTTCACTGCCTGGGTTTACGACCCCCAGATCTGCTTCCGACACGCCCACACCCCCAATCCTTAGGCCAGCCTTCACGTTCAGGGGTACCTCTTAGCCTTGGCTAAACTCTAAGCCTGGAGGCTTCTGAGTATCATGGTTAAGAGCTCAGAATCAAGCCACTTGGGGGTAAATCCGAGCTCTACCATTTGCCAGCTGTGTGACCTTGAACAAGTGACTTAACTTCTCTGTGTTTCAGTTCTTCATCTGTAAAAGGGTAATAATAGTTAAGACCTGGCTCTTAGTGTTATTACGAGGCTTAAAAAAGTCAATATGTACAAAGGATCTGGCAAGGGCCTGGTTCACTTGAGCCCTGTGTCAGTTGCTGGGAGCCTGGGGTGTTCTCTCTCTCAGCCTAACCACCACCACCTCGGGTCACTTCCTCTGTATGTCTTTCTTCCTCTGTGATCATGGCCTCTGAACTAGGCCCCTGCCTCTAGCCAGGCCTCCTCCAATCCCTTCACTTCACGGCACCCAGAGGGATCTTCCCAGCACACTTGGGATGGTGTCACTCCAGCGTGCTAAGCCCTCCTGTGGCTCCCCATTGCCCCCAGGATCAGTTTCAGATTCCTTAGCTTGGTCTAGCTTGGTCTCTTCTCCCTCAGTCTGATCTGGGTGCCACTTCCTATCATGGTCCTCCTCACCCCCCCAAAATCGTACACAGATACACCACACCCCACCCCACCACACACGTAACACACACACTCCACATGCATGTACACAACTCACACACGCCTGCACACCGTACAGACACACACCACCCATACACGCCCACACATCCACGGAACACACACATACACACCCACAACACACCCATAACACACATGCACATACACACATTCAGCCCAAGGGACCTTCACTCCTTACTCACTGAACACGCACTGCCCGATGAAGCTTCCCTCCCGCCCGGGACTCAGCCCGATGCTCTCTTCGCTGTAGTTGCCAAGATAAACGTCTCCCAATCCTTCCTACCCAGCTGAAACGTCAGCCTCGTGGAAGTCCCCAAGCGCCCTGTCCCATGACCATGACCGGCCCTGTGAGGCCCGTCTGCAGGCCACCCAGGGCCACAGTGCCAGGAGTGTGGGGCCCCAGCAGGAATCCCAGGCCTCGTCCCTCCCAGGGAGCCTGCAGTAAAGGGGTACGGGGGAGGAGGGCCGCAGTGGAGGTTTGGGCCTGGGGTCAGGCCGACTTGGACTGAAATCGGATTCCGCCTGTAAATGACATGGTTGGAATTGCATGAGATGCTGTGTATAAGGCAAGCTCCTCCAGTTACCCAGACGCTGGCCTAGGGCCTGGTAGCATGGAGTCCGGGCTCAATAACGGACACACCTGCCCTTTCTTGCCAGTAGGCGGGGTGATCTCTCTCAAGAGATAGAAGCCCCCAGAGCCGGAGCTGCATCATGGGCCTGTTCTCAGGCCCTGATTCCAACCTTTGTCCTCTGTGGGGGGCGCCCCGCCAGCCCTAGGGGAGATGGGAGGAGGCAGGACAGCAGCCCCAGGAGCTCCAGCAGGCCTCACCTGGGCTCTGCCCCTTACCCCGTGCCCGCAGGCTGAGCCAGTGCAACTTTGGGCCAGAGCACGTGTCCAGACTGGCCACTGGCCTGAACCAGGCCCTAAAGCTCACAGCTCTCACGTGAGTCACCGGGCCCACCCACGGGAGCGGGGAAGGGGCGGGGGCTCCCGGTGAGAGCCACCCCGGTAACGACCTCTGTCCCCAGGCTGACCCGGTGCTGCCTGGGCCTGGAGCAGCTGACGCAACTGCTGAGTCTGCTGAGGTGGCCAGTGGGGCTGTTCAGTCTCAGGTACTGTCTCGCTCAGGGCCTTGGAGAATGGGTCTCCCCCAGGATCGTGCCCCCAGCCACATCCCGTACCCAGCCCTGCCACTTGGACCCTGCCTTTAGCCCCAGAAACCCCTTCAGGCCCACGGAGAGGCCGCCCTCCTTGAGGTGGGGTGTCTTCTTGGGCACTGAAGAAAAACAAGAACCCGCAGAGGACACCCCGCTGAGGTCAGCAATAACATAGCAGATGCCGGGTGTGCCTGCTCACGGGGATCATTTTAAAACTTCCAGAAGAGGGTTGCTGAAGGGGAGGGGGAAAGAAGAACGGGGACACTAGGTGACAGGCATTAAGGAGGGCATGGGGTGGAATGAGCACTGGGTGTTCTAGGCCCCTGAAGAATCACTAAACTCTGTGTCTGAAACAGTAATACACTGTAAGTCAACTATCGTGAATTTAAATCACAAGGCAAATAAATAAATAAATAGAAAATAAATTTTTCAGAAAAGCAGAGAAGTTACCAGCAGTAGAGAGTCTCCTGTCCTGAGCCCCTGGGCTTCACGGTTGTTCGGGGTTCTTCATGCTTGCTTCATCTTCTCATTTTTTTTCTTTTTTTTTGGCTAAATTTTCCTCAAGTTATAGATCTCATAAAACACGCCTCCTAAACATTTCACCACGAATTTTAAAAAAACAAGGACCTTTTGCACACAATCACGGTTGAATGAGGATTCCCAGGAGAATCAGATCCAGTCCGATCTAAAAGGTCCCACTGTCCCCAAATGGGGTAGCTGGTACGTCGGACCCAGGAGCCAGCCAAGCAGCACACTGGCATGGAGTAGTGATGGCTTTTAGGACTCTAAGTCCGTGTCACACACGCCCCCGCCCTGCTTTCCTCTTTTACATCACTGACCTGTGGACAAAAGTGCCGACTGGGCCGTGTCTACACTGGCTGGCTCTGTCTGGTAGCTTCCTCCTGACGTCACTGCGTTCGTTCCTCTAAACCCCTGACTTTCCCGGAACGGAACTTAGACCCAAAGGCTCCATGAGACTCAGTTACATATCTGGGTCCCAAACACTGAGTTCATGGCCGGGGCTCAGCACGTCTCAGCACAGCCAGTGAGGAGGCCAGTGAGGTCTCGTGACTGTCCCAGATGCCATTCTCCTTCAGATGTGGTACAACCAACCTAACAAAATCTATCCTCCTAACCATCTTCAAGGCTACAGTTCAGGAGTGTTAAATGCAGCCTCATCGTTCTGCATCTACAGCTCTTTTCTTGGAAAACTGAAACTTCACTACCATGACACACAACCCCACTTCCCCCTCCCCCAGCTCCTGGCAGCCACCATTCTCCTTCTGAATCCACAGTTGGGGCTGCTCTAGGGACCCCGTCTAAGTGGGATCGGGCAGGATTTGTCCTGTCTGTGACTGGTTTGTGTCACTCTGCATCACGGCCTCAGGGTTCATCCCCATTGAAGCAGGCGTCAGAATTTCCTTCCGTTTCCAGGCTGACTGATGTTGCTTTGTACATAGACACCATGTTCCGTTGATCCGTCCATCCGTCCATCCGTGGATCCTTGGGTGGTTCCACCTTTTGTCTGTGGTTCTTTATGCTACTGCGACCGTGGTGTCCAGATACCTCTTTGTGTCTCTGCCTTCAGTTCTTGTGGGTATCTACCCAGCATTGCTGGCTCACCCAAAATAACGCTTTAAAATAAAACTTTTCGTACTCTAAAAATAATCCGTCCTCATCGTAGAAATTTGTGGAAAATCCAGATGAACATAAGAAGATAGTACTTTGAAAAAGAAAAAAAACTCAACATAACTTCAAAAGCAGAAATATCTTAAACAACTCTCTTTTTTCCTGCTTCTAAATTAATGCACGCACATTGTAGAAAGTCCGGAAAAATATTGGAAACTAAGGAAGAAGGGGAGAAACCACTCGTGAGAATTCTACCATCTAAACAACTGTTGTTACCTTTTAATAGATTTTTCTTGAATCTCTGTCTTCCTATTTCTTTTTTTCAAAATATTTTGTTTATTGATTTGAGAGCGAGTAAGCAAGAGAGAGAGCACAAGTGAGGTACAAGGACAGAGAAGGTCAGAGAGAGAGAGAGAGAGAAGCAGACTCCCCACTGAGCAGAGAACCCAACGTGGGGCTCGATCTCAGAACCCTAGGATCATGACCTGAGCTGAAGGCAAACGTTTAACTGAATCAGCCACCCAGGCGCCCCTGTTTCCCTGTTTCTATCCATGTTTTCTTCTCTTTCCATACATATTTTTTTCCTTTTTTAAATACAAAATGGGGATGTTCTATATAGGATTGTTTTTCCTTGTCTTTGCCATGCAATGCTATATGGACCTTTCCTTAAGCCTAAAACTGCTGTTTAAAAAAAAAAAAAGAATATTTTCCATTGGGATTGTTGTAGTAACTGTCAGAGCAAGGGTGTTGTTAGTTTCCTGTTTGATGCTTGTGCCTAGTTGTGTAATTTTATAGTTTTTAAATAAGCAAAGCCAAAAAGCGTCTGAGCCCCGCCCTTGCCCCCCCACCCCAGCTCACCCCAGGGGAGCTTCATCTCCTTCTGTTTCTGCAACAGGGTGGAGGAGCCGTGGGTTGGCACAGCCGGGGTGCTTGCCCTGCTAGAAGTCTGCACCCAGGCCTCAGGCAACATCACTGAAATAAGGTGAGTGGAGGGAGAAGGCCCCTCAGAATTCTTCATCTTTTCATGACCACTGGGACTGTCCCTCACCTAGACGTCAGTGTCTGGCCTTGTGGGATAGTAGCTGTGTCACTAGCAAATTCTCTGGATCTCCAAGATGGCAGGGGCTACACATATTTGTTGGGACTTGTGCAGTAATCAAGCCACAGGGCCAGAGAGAGGAAGGCAGCCACAGAATTAAGACAAAGAGCTGCTGGATCCCAGGTAGACAGAGCGGGGCGTCCACACTGATTGTCTGGAAGTGACCCCTGGATTACAGTCAGCACGCACTGTGGCTCTAGGACTAGAGGTGACAGAATGATGTGGAGTAGTTAAGAGCAAAGGCTGTGGAGTCCCACTGACCTAGGTCCAGATGGCTCCTGGGTCTGGGAGCTCAGAGTCAGTAGACTGGCAGCCCCAGGTGGAGCTCAGCCTCCACGGGAAAGCTGCTGTGCACCTCGAGCTGGCTACCGGTTCTCTCCTCAGCATTTCGGAGACCCAGCAGCAGTTCTCTCTCCAGTTGGAGTTTCCACGTCAGGAGAACCCAGAGGCCGTGGCCCTCAGGTAGGACCTAGTACCTGGGCCCCCAGGGGGTAGCTGGTGATGGGCCAGGGGTGGGGATAACTGTTGCTTTTGATCAATGGGTCTCGTGCCTTGCTTAGAGTCCTTTGATATCCAGAGTGTCTACATGGCCAAAGAAGTCTGGCCCAGCCTGCTCAACCCCACCCCAAACCTCAGTCTCAGCTCTAGTCATCCGTACCACCTTTCAGTTCCCCCAACACCACCTTGCTCCCTTTGACTTCAGGACCTTTGCAGAGGCTATCACTGGACCAGAATGTTCTCTCCTTCCTTCTCCCTCCTTTACCTGGTTAGCTCTCCCTTATCCTTCAAGTCTCAGTGGAAATACGACCACCTCAGGAAAGTCCCTCTGAACTCCCAGACATAGTCAAGTTCTCCCATGATCCACCGTTACAGATGCCTGGATTCACAGCATCCTAATCCATACAGCTCATTTTGGAAATTAAAATGTCACCCCTTTTGAATGAATGCAGCCCTGCCTGTGTACATTCTGAGGATCAGACCATAGCTGGATATCAGCCCCAACTCACCTCCTTAGGTGGGTCCCCTTGTGCAGTGAACAACCTGCACAGCCATACCAGCTGCCTCATCTGGACTTCTCCTTCGTAGCACTTGCCATAATTGAATAGAAAATTGTGGGACTTTATTTCATTCGTGCTTATTTACCCCTCAAAGGTAAGCTCCTTCTAGGCAGTGACTGAGTCCCCAGCAGTGACCCAGGTGTTCAGAAACCTCTGCCTCCCTATGTACCTCCAGGTTGGCTCACTGTGACCTTGGGACCCACCACAACCTTCTTGTCTGGCAGCTGATGGAGACATGTGCCAGGCTGCAGCAGCTCAGGTCAGAACCCTGAAATACCAGCTAGGGCCCTGAGTTCTCTGGTCACCCCCCAGTGCCCCAACCAGGCCACATGGGAAAAGCTGACCAATCCAGGATATGGTCAGCATGGGAATGAGCAGAGCCTGGGGTAACATTACTTTCTCTGGCCTTCTTGCTTCCCCAAGCAGGAGAGAATCACACTTGGCCAGTGGAGGGAGAACCCCAGGGTGGCCTAGGTGCCCCCACTGCGAGCTCTTGGGTGGTTCTTTTCCCGATCTTGGGCTCCCCGCCTGTGTCTGCTGGATGATCCCTGAGGAGCATCCAACCTGAAATCCTCTGGAATGTGCTCTGGCCTTTGCAGCTTGTCCCAGGTGAACCTCTGTGACACCAGCTCTCTGCTGCTGCAAAGCCTCCTTCGGTCCCTGTCTGAGCTGAAGACATTCAGGTATGCAGATGAGAGCTGTGCTCTGCCCGCACACTTCCTGCCCTCCCCACCCCAGGGGCTGGGACTCCTTGAGGCCAGGAAATGATGGCAGGGTGTGTGGTCATCCACATTGCCACATGGCAAGAGTGATTTCCTCTTTTTCCTTTTTTTCCTTTATTATTTGCAAATAACTGCAAATGAACAGAAGACCTAGAAGCAGTTCCATATATCATTTTCCCAAATTCACCCCTTGTCAATATATTTTCTCCCTTCTTCCCTCCTTCCTGACCCCTCCCTTCTGCTCTCCTCCCTCCCTCTTTTTCTGAGCCATTTGAAAGTAGTTGCATAAACGTGCCCCTTCACCCTTTGCTATTTCAATGAATTGCCTAAGAACAAGAACATTCCCTCCTGTAATCCAGTAAACATATAAAATGCAGGAAAGTTAACATCCGTGCACTGTCGTTATCAAAACTACCGTTCATATTCCAATTTTGCCAAATGTCCCAGTCATGTTGTTTGTCACATTTTTTTTCCCCCAGTCCTGGATTCTACATAAGATCATGCGCTACACTTAATTGTCATTTGCCTTTTGTCTCCAATTTGGAACGGTCCTCAGGCCCTCTTTGTCTTGCACAATATTGTCATGACATTTACATCTCAGTGATTTTGTCGGTGATTTTCCCTCTGTTTGGCTTCAGTGTTCCCTCAAGTTGAGGTTTAGGTCCTGCCTCTGGGGCAGAAACTCACAGAGGTGGTGTGTTCTCCTCGGGGAGGCACACTTTGTCTCTCCCCCCCCCCCCGCCCCCACCCCAGACTGGCAGTAATAACTGTGATTCCCCGCTGAAGGTGGGAGTGTCTGCCGGCTTTCTTCCCCTGCAAAGCTCCTGTTTTCCCCTTTCTAATTAACCCGTATCTTGGAGGGAGACGCTTTAAGACGCTGTAGAAAATCCTTTCCTTTCTCACATTGTCGTCTGCCGATTTCCACCCTCGCCGAGAAGGCTTGCCTCAATCCAACGTCAGTACGATGGTTGCAAAATGAAGCTTTTCTCACTTTTAATTCTCCTTTAAACCAAGTGATTGCATCCGGGAGCAAGTGTCCTTTTGTGGCCAATTGTATCTTGAACACCTCTCTAATACTTGCTACTCAGCTTTGTGGTTTAAATAAAGATGCAGAGCTCGTGGTAAAAGCTAGCTAGATTTACAGTGAGGCCCGACTATGGCATAGGCGGTGAAGTTGCTATCTGAGTACGGTTTAGGGAAATACTCCACTGGTCCAGGCTGTATCTAAGCTTAATGATTCCAAGGTGGGGGAGATTTATGAAGGGAAGGAGGGTACCTTCCCCCCTGCCCCACCCCTCCTCCTTGGCCTCTGCTAGCAACACTTAGAGCTCTCAAGGCCTTGAGTCCCTGCCTGACCTTCTGCCTTTGACCCCCACCAGGCTGACCTCCAGCTGTGTGAGCTCTGAGGGCCTGGCCCACCTGACGTCTGGTCTGAGCCACTGCCACCACCTGGAGGAATTGGAGTGAGTCGCAGAGGTGGCAGAGGGGTGGGGGGTGGTTGGATCTGGGAAGGGATGGCCCAGCCGAGGGCAGGGGTGGCGCGCAGAGCTGGGCCTTTGGTAAGGTGGGTGGTGAGACTTCGGCCTGTCTCTTGGCTCCCTGATGAAGCCCAGCAATCCTGGATGTGGCCTGGGAAGGCTGAGCACTGCCTTCCTGGTCCCAGCTTACCGCTGGCTCCGAGTGATCCAGGATGAGTAACCATGCCTGTCTGTCTTTACATTTCACGTGAAATGTAAAATGGGGGTCATCGCCCTTCTCTGCCAGGGGGTCTATGGGGTCGAAGGGATCACTGCACGTGTGTGTCCGTGTGTCCCCTGGCCCTGGCTTCCTCTTTCACAGCCCTCACCTGGGGCATCCTTTCTCAGCTGGATCCTCTGAGACAGCCAAAGGCCAACAGCCATGCCCCCTCCTCAGGAACCCCAAAGCCCAGCCCTTGAGCCAGGAGTGCCCCAGTGGGGCCTGGACAAAGAGGGTGGTCCGAGATCTGCAGACCCCAAGTTGCCCCCACTGAGGGCACTAAGAGATGCAGGTGGCTAGTGAGATAGCTCAGCTCCAGGAGCCGGGAAGGCTTGGCTGACACTCACCTCGTACTTGGCCCCTCCAGCTTATCCAACAATCCATTTGTTGAGAAGGACACCGAAGTGTTGATGGCGGTCCTTGAGGGGATGTGCTGGCTGAAGAGGCTCGAGTAAGTGGTGGTGGTGGTGGTGGTGGTGGTGATGGGGAGGGAGGAAGGTGGGGAGGAGCTGGGAGCCTAGGAACCTTTTCCTCTCTTGTGAACACAAGCTGTGACATCCCTGGATGGATACAGGTGAGCCAAATTACCCTCTTTTACTCCCTTACCTGGCTGAGTGCCGTCAGAATGCTTGATCCCTGGAAATAAAATCCTCGCTCACGCTGACCCAAGCCAGACACTGACTGGCTCATGCCACAGGAAATTAGAAGGCAGCTAACTTCAGGCATGGCTGTATCCAGGGGTTTTGTATTTGTTCTCTCTCTCTGCCCTGTCCCCACCCCTATCTTGACTTCATTCTCAGGCAGGTGGTCTCTGTGGGTGGCAGGCTTCCTCTCTACCAGCTTCACAGAAAGGGAGCATATTGTCATGTCTCTGTAGTTATAGGCTCTAGATGATTCTCACTGGACCAGCTCAGATCACATGCCCACCCCTAAGCCAAGCACTGGGGATCTAAGCATACAATCTTCCGAGTGGCCAGATCTGGGTCACATGCCCACCCAACTGTCTGCACTTGGGGGGCCTGTGGTGTTTCTGGATGTTATTGTCAGAAATGGGGGAAACAGACTGTGGGCAGGTAAGACGCACAGCTGTCCACCGCTCTTTGTTTACAATCATTTCCTTGGGAACTGGCAGTGTTTTTATTCTCACCTATACTTTGGAAGTCACCAGGTTCCAACAAGAGCAGAGATAGTCTCAGTGTGAAGGACAGCCCCCCCGCCCCACACTGTGCCCAGACATATCAGTATCTAGACAGAACCTTTTACACAGTGTCTTCTACTGTTAATCTCTAAGTTTCTCTGATGACCAAAAATATACCCCGGTTATAGAAAGTTCCGTAATTACAGAAATATGTAACAAAGGACACGAAATCCTCTGGCAGTGACACCCCCTGGGGAAACTGCTCTGAAGGAGCAGTGTGTGAATTTGCTTCCAGATTTTTTTCAACATATGTGTTGAATATGGTTTAAAAGTAGCCTTCTGACTTTTTGCCCAGTAACAGTAGAATTCTCCCACTTTGTCCCTTTCTGCTTGTCCTGGGAACCGGGGCGTGGATGGTATCGGAGAGACGTTTGACCAGAGGACCCACGTGTCTTTCTCCCAAGCTGTTTCTTTGTCCTCCCCCCATGTGCCTTCACCTCTGCTCAGCTTTTGGAAGCTTTTGTTGGATGGGGACAGGGAGAGGGAGTGTTGGAGGCCCAGTGAGATCGTTGATTGGCTCATGCATGCATTTAACAGGTGTTTACCAGGACCCGGGGCTGGAGGTACCACAGAGAACAGGACAGATGTGTGACCTGTCCCTGGTTTCCCAGGCAACTAGTGCCACTCTCTTTACCTCTCACCTGCTCGGCCACCCCAGCTCTAAAGGGGCATAATGAAGAGAGGGGCAGACGCCTCTGCCCGTTTCAGATCTGAGTGTCATTTCTGAGTGTTTCCTCCCTGCCACCAGCTGACCTCTTCTACCTGCCCCATCTCTGGCCGAATAGTCAGGGGTATGGCCCCTGGTTAGGAGCCATGCCACCTGGGTTCAACCCTTGGTAGGGTGACTGCTGTCCCAGTTTCCCTGGGGGTGAGAGTTGCCCATCCTGGAGCCCCCCTCAATTCTAGGCAGACCAGGATGCCTCTGAATGTGTGAGCTTGGGCAAATTACTTCTCTGTGCTTTTCTCCCCGTCTTAACTTTGGCAATAATAGCTGTACCTACCTCCTAAGGGTGTGGCAAGGATTAAATGAGATAATACATATCAAGTCCTTAGAACAGAGCCTGGCACAGAGTTCACACTCTGCAAGTACTGGCTCCTATTATTATTATTATTATTATTCCCCTCTCCTGCCCCGGGTAGGGGCCTGAAGGAGTGTGATCCCAGGGGTGACACATGCTTGGGGTTCAGGAACGGGAGTCCTATGGCCTTGGGTTCTGTTCCGTTGCTTCTACTTTCTGTGTGGCCTTTAATAAGCTCTCTAGTCATGCTCTGAGCCTCAGTGTGCCTCATCTGCAAAATGGGGATGAGAGAGTTCTACTTCTCAGGATGGCCCCAAGCTCAGTGCTCAGCCTCAAGGGTATGCCCCCTCTGGGGCTGCTAGGATGCCTGGTCAGCAGTCTGGGTCCCGTGTGCTTCGGAACACAGACCTGCTGCCTGGATGGCCTTCACTCATGCAGAGAAATGGCCTTTGGATGCCTCACGCAGTTTTGTTTTATACAATATGTCTACTCCGTGTGGATGTAAATGGCTATCTTGGAGGTCCTTGGGGATTGCCGAGCACCAAGGCCTGCAGACTGGATGGGGCCTTGGTCTCTACCGGGGACCCAACCCCAGTGATGTCCTCCTCTGGCCTCCTCTCCTCCAGCCTCAGCCATCTGCCACTGGGCAGCTCCGCCCTGGCCCTGCTCACCCAGGGACTAAGCCACATGAGCGTCCTGCGGAGCCTCCGGTGAGTGGCCCAGTGACCCCATGGGAATGAGTGGGAGGACACACCCGGAGTCTGTGGGGACCGCCCGCCCAGGGAAGCACTAGAGGCATTTCCCTGAGGACCCTCTGTGACTCCCGTCCTGGGCACCTTGCTGCCCCCCCAGGTCAGTGCCCACCGCTCTTGCCTTCCGCTGCCACCAGCTCCCTCCTGCTATAGGAGTGACCGCCAGGGGCTGGGCCCAAATCCTGGAACAGCCCTAAATGTGCACCGTTCTCCTGGTGTGCTCGTTCACATTTCTGATTCCACAAGCTTGCGCTGCCTAGATTCTGCATTTCTAACAAGCTCCCAAGTAATACCAATCCTGGGGGTCAGTAATGACGGTATGGTCTCTGATCTGGTGACCTTGACATTCTCCCTGTGGGCCCCTGGCCACCTTGATTAACAGATATAACACATTCTTTTCTTGGGATTTTGCAAAATATAAAATGTGGTGACTACAGATAAACCCAAGAGACTTTGTGTCTCCCCGAGCCTCCTCCCCCACCTGGCTGCCTAGAGTGCATGACAGACGAGGTCAGAGAGTTCGGAGAAGTGTATCAGATGGGACTAGGTCATTTCATCCAAAATTAATTCTCAGAAAGGCACTTCCCTAAAGTTTAATTTGTGAAAAGAAGGAAAACAAAACAACCTTCAGATCCTTGACACAGGGCCAAGACAGTTTGCCTCCTGTGGTTTGTTGGGTTTGGGTTTTCGCCACTCATGGGGGCAGGGCAAGGTCAGGGTGCAGAAAAGGTCAATAAACCGGTTTTATGGAAAAGCCTAGTGTTTCCATCGCTTAGAACACCTGTGCCAGGGAGAAATGATTTGCCTGGATTACGGAGCCCCATGAGACTGGTCGTGAGCCAGGGTGGCCCGGGCGTTCCATGACATGGAGGCTGAGGCAGAGACTGGCCAGGCGAAACAGTGTGGCCACGGCTCCTGGGCCAGGGGGAGCAGAGAGCTCTGGGCTTGCGTTTCCGCTTTGCCTGGGAGTCACCAGCAGTGTGTGGCCCGTCATGGTTCCTCCCTGGGCTCAGTTTTCTCATCTGGACTCCGGGTACAGTCATCCCCACCTTACCTGTCCCCCGCCCCAACCCCTGAAGTTCAACATATGGGTTCCTGGTGTGTAAAAGCTTTGCAAACCTAACCTAGCACCGTCAAAGGCCTGGGCCTCTGCTCCTGACCAAGGCCTCTGCTTCTCCAGGCTGAGCAGGAACGGTATTTGTGACGTCGGCTGCCTCCAGCTTTTGGAGGCTCTCAGAGCTGCCAGCAGCTTGAAGGAGCTAGGGTGAGTTGCCTTTCTGCCCTCCGACCCAAGACAACTTGGGCAGGGCGAGATGGGAAAAGCAAGGGGATCCTTGATAGAGTATGCTCTGCCCAGCCTCGTCCCCGTGCCTTCACCCGCTTCCCCCTTCACAACCCCAGGCCTAGACCGTCAGGAAACCCCAAGATGGGATGTGAGACTGTGGGTTGCAGCAAGAGGGATTCAGGTCAGACACCAGGGAGAACATCCTGTAAACAGAAGACAAGGGTCAGAAGTCCTCATCTCAGGCGGGCTGAGGGGCCTGGCTCAGTGTGAGCTGGGGCCTCTCTCTAGACATCACTGCCTCTTTTGTGCTGAGAGGGGGGCTGTGGACAAAATGACATGGGGGGCAGGCGGATGGTTCCAGTCCTCCTGTTGTTCTCTCCCCAAGCTTGAGCCACAACCAGATTGGAGACTTCGGTGCCCAGTACCTAGCTGCCATCCTCCCCGGGCTGCCCGAGCTCAGGAAGATAGAGTGAGTGGTCAGGCCTCCTGACAGGGGCCCTCAGTAGCCATACTGCGGACGGGGGAGACCCTGGCCGCGGCTCAGGCTGACCTTCCTGTGCCATCCTCAGTGTCCAAGCGGTGGGGCTGGGTTACGTGCGGTCCCCGCCAGCCGTGGGATCTTCAGCCAGCCCAGGCCCTGGTCTGGTCCTTCCTGCCGCCTCGGGTGGAGAAGGTCTATGGCGGGGGTGTGGTCTCTCGGGGCCCTAGCAGGTGCGCTCGGGTCGGGGGACCTGGGTGTCCAAGGGTCTGATGTCCACCCACCCTCAGCCTCTCAGGGAATGGCATTGGCCCAGCTGGGGGAGTGCTGTTGGTGGAGTCTCTCGCCCTCTGCGAGCACTTGGAGGAGCTAATGTAAGTGTGGGTCCTGCTGGCTGCCCTCTGCCCTTCGTATCCCCTAAGCCCTCCTGGCCTTTGTGTTCCCAGGGGGCCCAGGGCAGCACGGGGTCTGGAGCCAGCCGGCTCGGTGCTCACCCTCATCCCTGTCTTCTTCCAGGCTGGGCTACAACGTCCTGGGAGATGTCACAGCCCTGAGGCTGGCACAGAGGCTGCCCCACCACCTGAGAGTCCTACAGTGAGTGTCCCTCCACCAGGGTCTTCTGCAGGGCTGGCCGGGAGGGGTTCACAGGCAGCACTGGGGAATCAAGGCCTCCACTAACGGAACTGCCAGCCCTAGGTCAGGTCGTGGTACATGCTGGGACTGCCTGCCCCCACCCTGCCCACTCCTCCCCTGCTTCTGGAGTCTGGGGCTGGGTGGTCAGGAGACCCAGCCTCGTCCTGGGTTGTGACCAGCCCCTTCTGGGCCGTGGGCCAAGCCGCTACCCGTTCTGAGTCTCGGTTTCCTTATGTGCAAAAGAAGTACCATGGTCTGCACTCCGTGTGTCCCTGAGCCCGGCTCTGAGGGCGGGTAAGGCAGTGTCAGCAAAGGGCTGGGCCACAGAAAAGCACCGGTTTCTGCCCCCGGCCTTGCCAAAGCCTCCCAGCGGCCCCCAGGCCGTATTGCCAGCTGCTCCGTTTTCCAGGCAAGGGAAGCCAAGCCAAGAGACGCATGGAGAGCTTGCTTTACTGACACATGAAAGAGCCCCGCCTTGAACTTAGGATCTCACCCCCAAAAGCTGGGGGGCCTTACCACAGCCCCCCCCCCCCCGGAGTCCTGTGTGGATGGGGAGAGGTTTTGGGGTGACAGTGACCTGATGGTCTGATGGGGCGGCCTGAAACAATGCTGAGTGTGGGGGCTCTGGGAAGGCTCCTGAGCCCCACACCTGCCGCCCTCCACTCACCTTCTCCCCTTTCCCCAGCCTGCCCTCTAGCGGCCTGAGCCTAGAGGGGGCGCTGCTCCTGAGCCAGGCCCTGGATGGATGCCCATACGTGGAAGAGATTAGGTGAGTGCGGGCCATGGAGTGTGGGCAGAGGAACAGCCAGGGCGGGTCTCGGGGCTCCTCTCACAGGTGTCTCCCTATCTCACAGCTTGGCAGTGAACAGTCTGGCGACAGGGGTCCCACATTTCCATCAGGGGCTCCCGCTGCTCAGGCAGATCGAGTGAGTAGCCTTTCCTGACCACCTGGGGAGCTGGGGTTGGTGGGGAGGGAGGGAGGCAGCGTCTGGCACCTGGGAAGGCCTTTGAAGTGACAGAGACCTCAAGTATAAGGAAGCCTGGGGCAAAAAGGGGCGCCTTCCTAAGTCTCCCCGCACCCCCACTCCGGACCACTCCTTTGCCTCGGGCTCCGACTGCAAGGCGGGCAGAGGCAGGCTGGCTGGAGATGCCCCTGACTCAGTCACCCTTCAGCCTGTCCTCTTGTTTGTCCCCAGCCTGGTTTCCTGTGAGATTGACAATCACGCTGCCAGGCCCCTTGCTGCCAGCCTGGTGCTCTGCCCCGCACTGGAAGAAGTCCTGTGAGTGCTTGGAACAAGCCTGAGCGGGAAAGGGCGGGTGTCTGGGGGCTTGGCCTGGCTGCCCACCACCTTCCAGCCTAAAGCTGGTTGGCTTCCTCCCCGACCGGTCCCCGGTCTGTAAATGGGGAAGGTCATTCTTCCTTAAGCCTCCTCTTGAGGAAGTTTGAACATTGTGGCCGTGAGTGATGTCAGGCAAATCCATTCACCCTCTCCTGCCTGTTTCCCTCATGTGGGCTGGAGCAGGACAGGCAGGGAGGTAGACTAGCGGGTCTCTGAAAGCTCTTTGCCCCTGACCTTCCCTTTGGGAGGTGGTTGGGTAGATCCCCTCATCTGGTTTATGGAACCTCGCTTTGTACACCTCTTGCTCGTGGTGAGGCGTGGCTGAACCAGCATGCTCCCCACCGGCCTGCTGGCCGTGCCCACCCCCCTCCTGGCAATCAGATGCGCTCTGGCCTTGGGCAGCCACAGGGGCGAACCATACTAAGGACTAGCCTGGGGCCCTGACCACACGATGGAAGAAAATGCTGTTTCCTAAGGTACAGGACACAGGGGATTCCAAGAGGATATTAGGTTTGCATCTTAAAGGTGTTTTTTTTTACATTTTTTATTTACATTTAATTAATTAACATATAATGAATTATTGGTGTCAAAGTTTCAGTTTTTTTTTTAATTTTTTTAATTTTATTTATTTGACAGAGAGAGAGAGATCACAAGTAGGCAGAGAGGCAGGCAGAGAGAGGAGGAAGCAGGCTCACTGCTGAGCAGAGAGCCCGATGCAGGGCTCGATCCCAGAACCCTGAGATCATGACCTGAGCCGAAGGCAGAGGCTCAACCCACTGAGCCACCCAGGTGCCCCAAAGGTTCAGTTTTATACCCACTGCTCATCTCATCACGTGTCCTCCTTAAAGCCCATCACCCAGTTACCCCATCCCTCCACCTCCCTCCCCTCCAGAAACCTTCAGTTTGTTTCCTGTGATTAAGAGTCTCTTATGGTTTGTCCATCTTAAAGGTTTTAATCCTTCTCATTACATGACACCAAAGAGAAAGTCTCCAGATCCCTGCTAAGGCATCTTTAACACCTAACATTGGTGATTCTCCTGATTTATTTTTTACTTGATAAGCCAAGAAATAGTGTATATGACTATGGAGCAGATAATTATTTCATACCAAAGATAAATCAGAGATTAGCCAGTGCAACCTAATTGCTGCGGTCTTGAAATATTACCAGCCAGAGAGTGCTTGAATTTTTTTCTGCTTACGTTTTTCTTCGTGATTCTCCCTTTGTAACCAGCAGGGGGCAGGCCACAGGCTCGGCATCTTTGGAAGGACGTAGGTTCCAGCTAGAAATTACTATCGTCTGTGCTGTATTTATCGTTGTAACTGCCTTCTGTTTAGGATTGTCAACGCAGGTTTCCCATTGATAGTAGTGATTAGTATTACCTAAGATTAATCTCTTAAAGTAAAAAAAAAAAAAAAAAAAGAGGGGAGGACCACTTTAAAGAAAATGGGGTGCATGGATAGGGCAAGTGATGATGAAGGCACGTGCATGGTAGAAGTTTGGATCAGGACGTTGTTGCTGCAGACCATGTGCTCCGAATTCTCTGGACAGCCAGCTCTCAAGCTGTCTGGGTTCTTGAAAGATGACCAGCGTAACAACTGGGTTGGGGAGAGGAAGAGACTTACCTCCACCCTGAAAAGTCTTCTGGGCGGGCGCACAAGCACCCTATCAAGTGGCCTTTCTCACACCTGCGTGGCAACCTCCTTGGCCCCCAGCCCTCCGCACCTGCCACCTTGTCTCTACCCCTTGACCTCACTGTTTTCCTGCCACTGACCTTAGGACCCCTCCCCTGCAGGCTGTCCTGGAATCTGCTTGGGGACGAGGCAGCTGCAGAGCTGGCCCGGGTCCTGCCGAGGATGAGCAGGCTGAAGAAAATGGAGTATGAGGGGCACATCCTGGGAAACCAGAACTGGGGGAGCATGCCAAGGGGAACCCCCATCCTTGGGAAAACCAAGAGGCCACTTCCTGCCACAGAGCAGGAACTCACTGAGTTGCACATTCTGGTCCAAGCCCCTCTCAACCTTAGCTCTCCCTGGGCCCCGGCCTTCAGCCTTCCTGCTATACTGTGTTGGGTTCTGCAAGCATCTTGGCCTGGGGGCGGGGCATATAGGGAAGCCCATCCCCCCCACTCAAGCCATTTCTCTTTCCCCGTTCTCTGCTATCTCTTGGAAAGCTTGGAGAAGAACCAGATCACAGCTTGTGGAGCCTGGCTCCTGGTCGAAGGGCTGGCACAAGGGTCTGGCATCCAAGTCATCCGGTAAAAAGGGCTCACGGTGGGGGGATGATGGGTGGGAGGCCACACCAACCTCTATAATATAAGGGGACTCCCTGTACAAAGAGGCAAGACCTGGCTTGGGGATTATCAGAGGAGACTTGGTTCTCTCCACCAAGAATTTGGCTGCACACAGACCTGGATCAAATCCCAGCTCTGCCATTTGCCAATTATGGAACTTTGTGTCAGCAACTCAACCTCTTTTGACCTCAATTTCCTCATCTGTAAAATGGGCTCAATGATAGTATTTACCTCAGGAAGTTGCTGTGAGAACCAAACAGTTCTTTAAAGCACTGAGCACAATGCCTAGCACATAGTAAGCACTTAAAATGGTAGAATCAGAGCCACCACAGACGGCCATATAGGTTGTGCACTGCACAAGGGCATTGCTTCTACAGGACACCATTCATATATTGGCATGTCGGATTTCTAGTAAATGGTAGTGAAGTGGCTTATTCAATAGAAATGAATATTTCATGACAACTTCACATGATGGAAGTAAAGTGTCATGAAGAAGGGGAGTTTTTCCTTATTTGCACAAACGTGTCATATGAGTGTGGTCCTGGCTGGGATCATGAGCTCCTAGGGATGAAGACTGAGTGGGAGAAGTCAGGAGGTGGGTGGGGAGGATATCCATCTCCCTAGGGTAGCCATGCTGGTCTAACCTGCAGGTAGCTCTGGGCATGGCTCTTCCCCGTCTTGGGCCTGGGTCTCCCCATCTGTAGGGGATGGAGACAAGAGGATGAGCAAGCATGCCACTCCTGGTGCTCAGTGCCTGTCTCTGTGTCCTGCAGCCTCTGGAACAACCCCATCTCCCCCGACATGGCCCAGCACCTGCAGAATGAGGAGCCCAGGCTGGACTTCGCTTTCTTTGACAAGCAGCCGCAGCCGCCTCGGGGTAGTTGATGGCCCCCCTCAAGATCCTTTGAATTCAGTCAAGTGAAGCCAACTTCCACTCACCAGGACAGTGGGCTCAGGAGAAGAGCCTCAGCTGGGGGCCCCTGTGTGCTGCCCCAGGAGGGAGGGGCACATTGGTCTTGCTACGGTCTTCAGGAAGAGACCAGGAGCCTCGTGTGGCCAAAAGACTACCCCATGTTGCATGTGACATGCGTGACCAGTCAGAGACATGTCACACAATGAAAGTGTTGTGATGTGATGGGCAACACAGAAGATTACATGTGGCAGAATTCTATGTGACGTTACGTGGAACTCGCAGCGTGACCTGTGGGTCAGTGGGATAGGTCCTGGCACCACCACGTGGCAGCACACATGATCCGTGGTTTGCATATGACATGTGACAGATGCTCATATCATAGGACTTGTGGCTGGCCAGATACCCTCAGGCTGGTGGAAAATCTAATTTATTACTTTTTAAAACCAAGTATATATTTATACGTTGCACTTTCAGAACAGCTAAGCCGGGGAATGTTCTCCACCCAGAAGTGGGATGGGGAGAGTGTCCAAGCACTGACTAGCCCAGTGGCCTGAGGGCCAAGCCCTAGACTCAGCACGAGGCTTTGGGATGAGGCCCATCTTGCCTCAAGCCTCAGTTTTCCCATTTGTAAATGGGACGACTCCCTCCTCTTAAACCCCAGCTTCCAAAGACTTTGGGTCCAGATCTAGGGATGGTCCTCGGGAACGGATGGACCCAGTCTGACCTATGTCCCGGAAAAAGCCTTGTCTAAGGATGTGGGGTAGGTACTATTGGGATAAACAGGCAAGGCCACTGGGTTCAGACACTACCTCAGCAGGATCCGGGTGAACTCCCAGGGGCTGCACGTGCTACCTAACATTATTTCCAGAAAGGCCCAAGGATGGCCATGCCACACTTGAAGCCAAATTTGACCAATAAATGTGGATGATGTCCCAGCCTCTACCCTGAGTCTGATGTGTGCTGCTAACTCACCAAGGTCCGGAGTGGTTCACCCCCTGCCCCAGGGCCTGGAGAGCAAGACAGACCACAGAGAGGTAGACTGAGAGCAACACTGGCCCAGGAGTCAGAAGACATGGGGTCAAGTCCAGACTCTGTCTCTGCTTGGTCACAGGCTCGTGGGCAAGCTGCCTACCCACTCTGGAATCAGCAGTACCGTGAGAGTATTATAGAAGCTCAGAGTGTTAGAATGGTCCTTTGTTTGACTTGCATGCTATTTAAACTCTTTTCTGAATCAGGCGTCAATATTTAAAAGTGGGAGCTTTTTACATAAATCCAGATTTTCAGTTTTCAGTTAGGCGTTAGTCCCCACATTCCCCACTCAAGGGAAATTGGACCGTGCCCTTTAGGTATGGCACACATCTCTGTTTGCCACAGTCCTCACCACTCCCCAGTGTGTCCCCTTCTCCCTTTTGCTGCTTGCTGGGTCCTATTGAAGGCCTGGACTCGGCCCTGGAGGGGGCCGCTGATGGGTGGTATGTAAAATAACATGGCTTGGGAAGTCAGATGGGCATGGAGTGGACTGTGACTTGACTCCTTGCTGTTCTTTGAAAACAATTTCTGGACATGAGTTAGTAATCCCCCCTGGTCCCCAGGACTTTTGGAGCCGTCCAGGAAGCATGGTGTACAGTTTCTGGTAGGCAGCAAGTACCGGTTACATGCTAGTTTCCTTCCCCTTTTAGGGTTGAATATCATATGAGGTGAAGAGATGCTTGAAATGACAGGAGAACAGCACCCACTCCCTGTCACCGGCCTGTGGGCTGAACAGGTTGATGGCTGGAGAAGCTTTCCTCCAGAGCCGCACCCCGTTGCAGGCGGGGGTGCATTTACCGCCTACCACCACTAGAGGGCAGGTTGGCCCACTAGTGATTTCCTGAGAAAGCTTCCTTGGCCATTGGGCCCAGAATGAGGTTAAGAGTGATGCCAGCAGCGGTTCCCACCTGGCCTAGGAGCCTGGGATGTCCTGCCTGCTGGTGGCTTACCTGGGCAGCTCAGCCCTGACCTTTGCCGCCCTCCACGTTGTCTCTGGTCCTCCGGCAAGCATGAGGAGAAAGTCCTCTGGCCAAGTGCCAAGCATCCACACCCCTCAGGAGGACACACTTATCGGGCCCAGGTCAGGGCACACCTGGCTCCGGATGGTGTCATCCGCCTGGTTGTGGGGGAGGGGAGGGTCAGGCAGAGGTTCCAGCAAGTGTGCCCGGAAAACTCGAGCCCCAGATTCTGTCTTGCCTCCCCCAGGAAAAGACCAAGGTGACTGTGGGCCCTTGGGGTGCCCCTTCCTACCCAGGGGGCCCTGTGCTGTCTTCTCTCTTTCCCAACACTGGAGTAGGAGTCCCTCCAAGCCTGAAGATGACTTGCCCAGGGACGTCATGGCTAAGCGAGGAACAGAGCACCAAGCCGAAGCTCTAGGCCAGGTGAAATGCACACCGGGAGGGCCTCAAGCTCTGGGACACTCTCCATTTGCTGTTCATTCGTTTTACTTGTCCCTCCTCTCCCCTTCCGCTCTGCCCAGGTTCTAAAACTCCCAAGAAATGTTCAGCAGCTGCCCTGAGATTAACAGTCCCTTCAGCACACCAGACCCGGCTGGCCGAGCCCACTCACCTTGCCCATTTCATTCATTTTCGTCTTCTGCCACCTGCTTGCTGGGAGTCCCGGACTGCCTTTCTCCCTAGCACGGACGAGGTCCAGTCTCCCCACCTCCTTCCTCTGAAGAGTAAGCTGTTTAAATATCGACACAAAACCAACACAATTCAAAGAAAAGTAAGGCTGTGGCCAAGTGAGCAGTGAAATGAAAAGGGAGCCCCCAGGTTCCCAACGAGAACGTTCTCCCCTGGAATGTGATTGGGCCAGTAGGTGTCCATGTCTGTCTGCAAGGCTGGGAGAAGCCCGTTCTGTGACTTTGTCACTTGGTCTCTGTCCTTTCTGATGGGGGTCACCGTCTCCCTTCTTGTCCCCACAGGCCTCAGATCCTCCCAAACTGCCCCTTCCATCCTGTCCCCAAACACACGCATCTGAAATCCACCGCCCAGGCCAATACTTCTCGAATGATAAAGTCACAGTTACAGAAACTGTCACATGCGTGGAATCATCTGGGCATTTTGTTAACATGCGGATGCGGATTCAGCAGGTATCAGGCAGGGCCTAGGATTCTGCATTTCCAAGAAGACCCCCTCCCCAAGTGATGTCTGTCCTGTTGGACTACGTTTAGCTTCACGAGGCTGTCGACCAGGGAGTGGGGCTCACCCTGACTACAGGTTAGAATCACCGGGGGAACTTTTTAAAATCCCTTTTTAAAAAACAGAGTACTGGGGCACCTGGGTGCCTCAGTCAGTTAAGTGCCTTTAGTTCAGGTCATGATCCCAGGGTCCCGGTATAGAACCCCACATCAGTCTCCCTGCTCAGCGGGGAGCCTGCTTCTCCTGCCTGCTTCTCCTTCTTCCTCCACCTCCTGCTCCTCCTGCTTGTACTCTCTCTCTCTGTGTCAAATAAATAAAATCTTTTAAAAAAAGAGTATTTTGAAAGCCCCCCAGGCAATGCGAATGTGCAGCCACAGGTAGGTGGGGACTCAAGGGAAGGAGTAAGTGGCTTCTGGGGCAAGCTCAGCAGGGCTCTGCCCCTATCCCCCTTCTTTTGTACCGAGGATCCTGGTGACCTTCTCTTTGCAGAGGAGGACACTGAGACCCAGAGATTTTTCCCGACTTGTCCAAAGGCACGTAGCTAGTAAGGGGTTGTGCCAGGAATCCAGCCTGAGTTTCGTGACTTTATTTTCGCTCATTTTTCCCTCGAGTTTCAGTGAGATACACATGACATACAGCACCGAGTGAAATGATGACCACAATAAGTTAATTAACATCCAGGATCTCCTAGAGAGTTACAAAAGGAAAAAAAAAAAAGTGAGAAAGAAAAAAATGACTCTTTTTTTCCTTGCAAGGAAAGCTCTTAGGATCTACTCTCTTAACCACTTTGAAATTTTTTGCGACTCAGTTCCGCAGGGGAAGACCCAGTTTTTCTCATCTGCGCAGTGACAAGGCACAAGGACCCACTTTTATCAGCACTGAGAAGGTGACCTTCTGGCTAATTCTCCCTCGGGGAGGGTTTTGAACCCTCTGTCACCTGGCTTGCCTGGTTATTGTTCTGTAGGGCTTCCACCATCTGTGACCTCCTCTAGACCCATAGCCATCATCTGGGTAACAATCTACTGCCGGCTGACAAAGGAAAAAACAGAGGCTAAGGTCACAATAGCCAGCATTCAGCGAAGCCGCAATTCTAATCCTGCACTGAGCAGGAAGCTGAGGTGGTCCTGGCAGGGTATTTAACTGGTCTGCAGGTCCGTGTGTCCTTCAGGAAGCCCCCGCCAAGTCTGGAGGGCTGGGAATTCTACCCAGACCTGCTCTGCCCCCAACCCCCCTGCAGGGCCAAGGCCAGGCTGGAGGGAGGTGGCCCCACCCCAGCCAGAGCTGCACATGCCCTCTGGACACATCCTGGAGCTTCCTGGAAAAGAAAAGGACTTCTTTGGCAAAGATCCTCCCAGGGCTGGTCTCAGGAAGTTCTGGGGACAGCTGGTCTGCCTCCTGTTCCTGGCAGCCACCCTGGTGAGGCACCCCACCCCCACCCCGTGTGTCTCCAGGCCTCTAGCCTCCAGAACAGGTGTCTTCCCTGGCCCTGGGCCTGGGCAACTGTACCTTGTTGCTCATCCCACACAAACTCAAGCCCGACCCAGCTGCCCAGAAAGTGACCTTTTCCCTTAGGAGGAGAGGACTGAAAAGGAGCTTTCCCTAGAGAACAAAGGCCAACTGGGGTCCCCAGGTTGAGTGCCTAGGACAGAAGCATCCAGTTTCCTGGGCTGTGCCTGTGGTCTGCACCCCCACACAAATATTTCAGCACAAGGTTGGGGCTGATGGAGGTGTCTGGGGCTGACTGGAAGGGCAGGGAGTGCCTGGGCATCCTGACCCTAGAAGCGGGGCTCCCTGCATTTCAGCGACCACAACTCTGGAACTTAAAGACAGTTCCGATGTCTAGGAGTGCTTGGTACCCTTCTAATCACACAAGGGTCTCTCTGAATTTCCCACAAGCATCCCAAGAAGTGGATACCAAATCTATCCTCCCATTTTATTGAGCAGGAGACTGAGGCCCAGAGGAATGAGTGATCTCACCCAGGCAATAACAACAGCCACTGGGATTCAAACCAGAGCCATGGCTCCACGCCTAGAATCTGGCTCTGGAGTCAGCCATGTGATCCTACGGGGTATGTCTCCATCGCGGATATGTCTCCGTATCAGCTCCCTGTGGCAGACGGTGTTCTCCAAAGACAGCCACCGCTGTATCTCCCATAACAGTGACAGTCCTCTCAGAGAGGAGGGTCTATGGAGAGAGCTGGTGACTACGGCAGAATGACATCCTATGACTTCCAAGGCCAAGGTTGTATAAAAGATAACAAGGCTTCTGCCTGGTCCTCTTGGGATGCTCGCTGCTCACTCTCGGAAACCAGCCGCCATATCCCAGGGAAGCCCAGGCCGCACGAACGGTCATGGACCACTCCTGCTGAGGTCCAAGCCAACAGTCAGCGTCAACCGCCAAACATATGCCTTCTAGAGAACGCCAGCCCCTCTTGTGATCTGACTGCACCTGCTTGAGAAATCCTAAGCGAGGACCACCCCAGCTGAGCCCAGGTGAACCCCCACACTCAGAGCCTTGAGAGATAGATTATAATATATTTGTTAGATAGATATATTATATTTGTGGGTGATTTGTGATGCAACATTAATAACTGGGAGCCCCGCCATCCTCTACCCCCTCCCACACGCCTGAGGCCAGCCAGGGCCTGGTACGCAATACTCTTTTGTTTTTGGAGTGTCTTAAATTCACACTCAAGTGTATAGGCAACCCTGGTTGTTCTCATCTGTCTGTCCAGACAGCCTGGACTGTGGACATAAACACCCAGACAGCAGGTGTTTCATACACGTGCATACACACACACACACACACACACACACTTAGACTTATTTCAGGAAATCAAGGCCTTCTGCTTTTGCAGAGAGAACCCCAGCTAGGTGAGGAAAGACTCCCTTCAGCATTGTGCTGTGAAGGCCTTGCATTGTGTGTGCATCAAGTGTAGAATCAACACATGATGGTCACTTGGCCTTCATCGGTTAACCTCTGGCCTCTCCTGCTCCCTGGCTTTGTATTAGACATAACATTCACCCCTTTGAAGTCTACAAGTCAATGGTTTGAGTATACCTACAGCTGTGCAACTTCGTCATCTAAGTTCAGGACATTTTTAATCATCTCCCAAGAAATCCCTATTTTTTTTTTTAAGATTTTGTTTATTTCTGCAAGAAAGAGAGAGAGCACACGAGAACACGAGCAGAGGGGAGGGCAGAGGGAGAAGCAGAGTTCCTACTGAGCAGGGAGCCCAAGGCAGTCCTCGATCTCAGGACCCTGAGATCATGACCTGAGCCGAAGGCTGACGCTTAACTGACTGAGCCACCCAGGCGCCCAAAACCCTCATTAATAGCAATCACTCCCCAGTCTCTCCTCCCAGGCCTAGATAGCTAGTAGGCTTCCTTCTGTGCCTGTGGACTTGTCTAGTGTGGACATTTCATGGCAATGGAATCACACATATGCGCGGTCTTTTGTGACCAGCTCCTTTCACTTAGCATCATGACTTCAAAGTTCGTCCAGATCATACGCACACCACCCCCTTCTGTGACTGAATAATATCCCATGGTGTGGAGAAAGCACATTTTGTTTATCCATTCATTGCTTAATGGACATTGGAGTTGTCCCTACTTTTTGGCTTTTCTGAACATTTGCGTAGGAGTTTTTGTTTGGACACAGGCTTTCATTTCCCTTGGGTAGATACCTAGGAGGGCAGTTGCTGGGATCCCTGACCTTTATTAAATTCTGTCCCTGTGGCCAGGGATCCAGGATCTTCTTCACCCTGGGCAGACCCAACTACTTCATCCTTCGGGGCTCCCTGGGGAAGTCTGACTTCTGTGGCTGAGTGGGGTCTTCTGGGCCACCCCACCTCCAATCTTTGCACTTTTCACCCAATAATACAATTACCTGGGTCATGGGTTTGGTCCAGGGAGGTGAGGAACTCGAGGGGAGGGACTCTGCCTGTGTTCACCATAGTTCATCCCAGGACCTGCCACTCCTGTGGCTCTGAAGCCAGGAGAGGATAGGGATGCTGGGGGCCAGATCAATCAGGCAAGGCTTCCTGGGGGAGGTGGCGCTGGCGCTGGATGAAGTATGTCTATGGATTGGTTTGCCCCAAAGCTGGGCTGAGAGGTCTTTGAAGACTTAGGTGGAGGAAAGGTGAGGAGAGCTAGGAGAAAGGAAGGATGGATGGGGGACAGGCAGGCAGAGAACAAAGCTCAGAGCCCTGGGGTTTCTTAGTGGCCGCCCCTCCAAGGCTGCAAAGTGCCTGTGACTCAGACTGAAGGGAGGTTCACAGGCTGCAGTGTGAATCTCTTAGTTAACCCTCTCCTACCCAGAACGGAAAACCCACAACCCAAGCACGAGGTCCTTGAGCCGCAGGGCCAAGGGCTTTGGACTTGGCCATGAGATCTCCCACAATCTGGTTAAATGCGGCTGAGCCGCCGGAGGCCCAGATTTTGGGGTGTGTGTGTGCAGATAAATACCGCTGAGTGGTCTGCAGCGGGAGCGCCCGGAGGCGATAAATGCGTTTCTTAAGAATTGATGCTTCTTCTAGGGTAAAAGAAGGCCTTCACAGAAAAGGGGGACTCAGGGCCAGGGCCTCAAGGCCCCCCCTTAATTACGCGCCCGCTAACTATCCCCAGGCACTGTTGAAACTGTCTTTATCTTAGCGTCTCTGCCAGAGAAATATGTGTCATCTTCCCAGTGTCTGGCGACAAGAAAATGCCGAGCTCTTTTACTACGGGAGGAGGGGGAGACTCTGCGGTCCTAGCGCGGCTCAACGCAGCCCAGAACCCAGCCCTGCCGTGTACCCCCCGAGGGCGCAGCTCGGGGCCCTGGGGGCTGAGCTGAGCTGAGCCCACCCCTCGGTTCCCGCGTCCGCGGCCCTGAGCGCACGGTGCTCGGAACTCGGAGGTGCCCGCGGCTCGCGGCGAGGCCGGCCAGGGAGGGTGCGAACCAGCCGCGCTCCGATCCGCGGAGTCCCAGCCTCGAGCGTTCGGACCCTCGGATTCCGGCCTCGAGCGTTCGGACCCTCGGGTTCCGGCCCCGGCCGTTAGGCCCCCGCGGCGCCGAGAGCCCGGAGCGCTAGGGCGCGCCAGCCACGGGCTCCGAGCTGCGGGCGGCGGGCGGGACAGCGCTCCCGCTCCGCGCGTGGGGAGTGCTCGCCCCTCCAGGAAGCGCCCGCCTCGCCTCCCCACCTCCCTCCCACCCCCGCCCCTCTAGGCCGGAGGGAGGAGCCCGAGCCGCCGCCGCCGCCGCCCGCCCGCCCGGGAGGAGCGCCGGACCCCGAGCGGCTGGGAGCGCACGCGAGCTGGCCGGGGCCGCGCGGGCAGCTCCCTGAGCCCGTCTCGCGCCCGCGGGCCCTGCCGAGCAGGGGAGCGCCCCGGGATGTCCCGGCGGCCCGGAGCGCGGGCAGCGGCAGCGGCGGCCGCGCCGTGAGGGCGGCGGAGCCCGCGGGACTCGCGGTGAGTGGGGCCCGGGCGGGCCAGGGGCGGGCGGGGCGCCCTGGCGCCAGAGCTAAGTTCGGCCTTCGGGCTCGGCTTCTGGCGCCGGTGGCGGGCTGGAAGGAAGCTGGGTTCCGCCTCGGGCGCCGTGGCGCCCCAAGCCCCCGTCACCCAGGAGCACCCACGCTCGGGGGCTTGGGTGACTCAGCTGCGACCCGGCCACGCGGGGGCGCTCCGGCTGCGCCCCGGGGCAAAGCGGGGAGGGTGCGGGAGGAGGGTGGCGCCCCTCGGGGTTCGAGCCCAGCTGTTTAGGGACTCGCCTACCTTCCCCGAGGAGTCTGGGGGCGTCCGAAATGTAGAGTTCCCGCCATTGTAGTAGCTGCTGAAGACTTGGGGTCGGGCTGGACCCTGGCCCCCGCACCCTGCTCTCAACCCCCCAGTACCCCCGCCCCAGCGCCCTGCCGGAGAGCCAGCTCCCAGCCCAGGAAGAGGGAACGAAGGGAGGGAGTGGAGCTGGGCAGCTTCCCAGAAGTCGAAGTGTGTTTGCAAACTAGTTTTTTTTTTTTTTTCCCCGCAAAATCTGTCTGGCACCTGTGTGGTTAAGGGGGTGGGGTGGGGGGACATGGGGAGAGAGAAAGAGCGAGGCTCTTGCTTCCTTTCCTTTCTCCGCAGCCCTGCTTTTCTGAGAATAGAGGTGTCTTACTCCCCTCTTCCCATCCCTTTCCCCAGCCCCGCCCTCCGCCCCCCATTCCTTGGACAAACTCCCCGGCGAAGGGGGCTGTGATTTTGCCCAAGATCAGGAAGGGGAACTGGAATCCAGGGCTATGGTAGCCAGGCTCATGCTGATGCCTGTGATTCTCCCAGCCCTGTTATGTATTTGGGGAGAGTGACACCAGCAAGGGATCTGGGAGAATTACAAGCGGCCCTTTGTTTTGTCTGCCCTTAGTTTTTGCTTGCCTTAGGGGTGTGGGCTATCACCCATGGGTGGAGTGCTTTTTCTCTTCCTTGGGCCCCCCACAGCTTCAGTAATTGGGGGGGATGAACTCCTTTGTAACCTTCAGCAGCCGCTGTGGCCAGTCTTGCTGGGGTCTGAATGGCCTCGGGTAGGTGAGCTGGGGGGCCACTCCTCCCCCTCCGAGTCTCCCCCGCTTATCTGTAAAATGGGCTAATGGTCAAGGACCTGTGCGCCTGGAGGCAGGGTGCAAACATAAGGAGTGGTTTTATTGCAGTCCCTCTGGCATAGGGCCCAGTGTGCTCTGGTACTGCCCCAGGCAGGCAGCCCTGCTGGCCTCTGTGGGAGGGGTCCCCCTGGGGCAGGTCTGGCCGAGGAAAGAACCAGGGACTAAGAATATTGACTAACGGATTCTCCTTACCCTCTGCCACTTCCTGTGTGTGTGCCTTCTCACTCGCTGGGCTCGGGGGGCGGGGAGGGGGTTCCATCATATGGCTCCATAAAATGAAGCACACTATGACACATTCCAGTTTATAGGGTTCCTGGGAGGCTGCAACCGGAGAACAGGGGTTCTGCAAAGTGGAGTGTGCTTCATGAATGGCATATGCGGTGTTTCAAGGTACCCCCCTCCCCGGCACCGTGAAAATTAAAAACTCAGGGAGAAGAGGGCCAGGGATCGAGCCTCAGTGTCTCTACCTGTAAAGTAGTAAGAATGATACTCTGTATACCTTTGTCATCTTTTAGGGTAGTTGTGTATTTATTTAAAGGGAGTTGTGAGGATTAGGCGACAAAGGGCTCATGTGCCAGCGTTGTGACTCGTCTGGTGACAAGCACTAGGTCACTGTTAACTGTCAGTGTTGTTATTCCTGGGAATATCCGTAAGCCTGATGAGGGCATTTAGGATTCCTTCTGGGGTTTTCTCAGGCCAGTCTCTTCTCCCTTCTCCTGCATCCTTCTTGGAGAGAAGAGAAGAGCCAAATGTCAGGCTTCTGGACTGTTCAAAGTGCAGAGTCCCGAGTGGGCAGGTTCTGCCCAACGGAGGAGGAGGCTGTGAGGGATGGTAGATCTGATTGTGTTCCCATTCTAAGGAGTGACAGAAAACAAAGAACATTCTCTAAGAATTCCTTCACTCCTGTCAGAGCAGGGAGCATTGTCCCCAGGCAAGGTCCCCTACTGAGAAGCCCCCAGCCCAGGTCCAGCTGCCCGATGGAAGTCCCCCACCCTTCCCCCCCCATCCCCAACCCTTACAGGGGCTGCTGGATCAGGCGCAACCACTTCAGGACTCCAGCCCCCTCTCCTTTGGAGACTTGGCCTCAGAAAGTGGGCAGGGTCCCCTCCAGTCCTGCCCAGTGCCCTGCAGAACACAGGATGGGGTCCTTGGGAGCCAGGAGGCTGGGTCACCCTAGGATCTCGGCAGGCAGCAGCTGGAGAAGAGGACGGTCTTGTCCCACCCCCACCATCCAGAGGGAGACTTGGGGGTCCTGAAGGAGTCACAGCTTCCTGAGGTCCTGTACTGCCTAAGAGCTGGGTGGGGGTCTAAGGTGCCTCCTCGTTCTCAGCTGGCCTCTGCTCCCGTGGTGGGGTCAAATGGACTGACTGTGCTGTTCGGTGCTGTTTGGTGTTCTGGAGTTTTCTCCGCTGCTCTCCCCTCACCTTCTTCCTCTAGAGTCTGAGATGAGGCTAATTAGCTGCTAATTGCTCACTCCCTGGGTATCACCTCGCTTAATTTTTCTCGGGGTGGCATTAACCACCTTCTACGGTCACCTTATTTATTCGTTTGTGTATCCACTTATTATCTCTCCTATTCCCGAAGAGTGGCAGCCTCATGGACGGCGAGGACCATGCCCATCTTGTTCAGGGCCCTCTCCCTGCCCTGAGAGAGGTGCTCCGTAAATACACGATGGATGTCTGGGGCTGCCCCGCACTGTAGCCTCCCGTCACAGGGGCCTGTGATGTGCGCTGACAGAGCCCCAAGGAGTCATGACTTTGCCCTCTTGCGTCTCTGGAGGCCTTACTGCTCAGCCCGCTAAGTGCTGGGGGAGCGGCCCAGGGCTGCGGGCTTGCTGATGGACGAGGAAAGGCACACGTCCGGAGAGGGTAGGATTATTTGCCTGACACCCAAGGACCAGGGGTGGAGGAGGTGGAGGTAGCTGCTGCTGCCATGGGCTCCCTCCCCAGGGGACTGAGGTGCGCTGGGGAGGGTCACCCACTCCCCGTGTGACCTGGGCCACAGCTCTTAACCCCCCTGACCTCAGTTTCTTTGTCTGGGAAATGGCGCTCCTTGCCAGGAGCTCTCCCTGCTGTTTTCTTTATGGGGTTCTTCGGGCAGCTTTGAAAGGGCTTGTAACCTAAAGAGGGCTGCTTGTCCTCTTCCACCAGTGGCATTGGGCCCCATGTTCCATTCATTGTGGTGCTGCCTGGTTGTCATTCAGCAAATGTTTATTGAGCAGCTCTTCTGGGCCAGGGACAGCACTGAAGCCAGGGCAACGCCATGGAGCTCAGAGTGGAATGGGGGATAGAGAGAGGCCGCCAATGACGAGCTGGCAGGCAGATTTCACATAGTTGGTGGTGGGGGGGAGGCACTCTGTGAGGCGTCAGGGAGGCCATGACATTCGAGCAGACATGCTAATCCATGGCCATGGTCTCAGGTTCATGGCTGTATCCCAGCTGTGCCTGGTGCCCAGCAGGTGTTCTGTGGGTATTTTTGAATGAATAAAAAAGGGAGGGTGCCCCGACAGAGGAGACAGCACAAGCAAAGGCCCTGAGGTAGGAACATGCTTAGTGTATTCTAAGAGCCCTCTTTTTCCGTTGGTGGCTCTTGTATCTTGCTGGGAGCTGGGATCATCTGGCTTGTACGCTGTGCCTGGCTGGCCGCTCCCCGGGATGCAGGAGAGAGCATGCTCAGCTCCCCGCAGATGACGCCATCTGACCCCTCCCTCCTTTTGGGCCGCAACCATCTTTCCAAGTCACCCTTGTGGCCCCTCGGGGAGGGGTGTGCTTGGCACCGTGAATGCAAGGATCCCAGCTGCCTGGTGTCACACTCTGGTTTGCCACGGACTAGCCGGATGACCTTGGGTACTGTATTAGTTTTCTAGGGCTGCTGTAACAAAGGACCCAAAACTGGGCAGCTCACAACACAGAAATATCTTCAGTTTTGGAGGCCAGAAGGCCAAATTCAAAGTGTTGGCAGGGCCGTGCTCCACTAAAGGCTGAAGGGGAGGGCGCTTTCTTGCCTGTTCCAGCTCCTGGGAGCTGTGGTAGCATCACTCACTCCGCTCTCTGCCTCCTTCCCTTGGTGCCTCATAAGGACACCAGTCACATTGGAGTAAGAGCCCCTCCTCCTCCCGTCTGGCCTCATCTTAGCTAATTACATCTGCAGCCACTGTCTTTCCAGAAAAGTTCCCATTCTGAGGCACTGGGGAGTTAGAATTTCAACTTAGTTTTTAGGGGAACATAATTCAACCGCTAACAGGCAGTTTCCATAACTTCTCTGTGCCTCAGTTGTCCGATGTGTAAAATGGGGTGCTGGTGAGAGGTGCCGTGTCCTGGGACTGCGGGGGGGCCACAATGGGATGCCGTAAGCCTCAGGACAGGACCAGGCACACTCAGCCTGCGCTACTCTTTCCTTCTCAGGGAGGACCCAGAGCCCAGGAGTGGACCGTGATGCCTTTGACCAGAAGGGCTCATGGGGAGGGCTGGGCCTGGGGTAGCACTTGCCCTCTGGCTCAGAGAGGCCTATCCCCACTATCAGGCTGAGGGCTGTCGGGCTGAGGGCAGCCCTTCAGTGTGGCAGGGTGTGGGCTGGGCAGCAAGAAAGCTATGGAACTAAAGGAAGCTGTCAAGGAAAAGTGGGGGAGATCCCCACGTGCTGAGGGGTGTGAGCAGCGGTGCCTCACCACCCTGCAGGAACCCATGTGGGGACTTGGACCTGGGTGAGCCCAGGTGACTTTCAGGGTAAATCAGCCTGAGATTCCAGGGGGGTGGGGTGAGCAGAGCTTGGGGCTGAGGCCCAGAGCAGCCCAGGGAAGACTGAGGGCTATGTGTAGATTCCTCAAGACTGGAAGGAGCCCCAGCCCTTCACAGGCAGGGAAACTGAGGCACAGAGAGGGCAAGGAACTTGCAAGAGTTGACACACTTTTGGGGAGCCCTCGTTTCTAGTCTTCCCGTGGTAGTCCCTGGCTGAGCATGGGCACCCCAGGGAAGAAGGAAGGGCCCAGGGCTGCTCCCGTGCCTGAGGCTGCCCCTTCGAATGAAGCCAGGTGGGAATGACTTCGGCTGGTGGCCAACATCCCCATGCCCTCCATCCACCATTAGCTTGGTTTAGTCTCCGAGCTTGGCCCTGCCGACACCCAAGGTCCCTGAAGTACCCTGTGCACCCCAAGGTGCATCCACACCCATTCCCTGTCACGCTTCCTGGGAGGCGGGACAGCAGCCCGTCCCTTGCCTCGCTTGGTGGAAGAAGGAGCTGAGGCCTAGGAGGGAGGAGGTGGCAGGTGGCAGAAGCAGGACTTAACCCAGCGCCTGGACTCCCGGAGGGGGTGGGGAGGAGCATGGAGGCACCTGGCAGCCTGTTGTGCCCACTGCGGAGCCATAGGCTGGTGAGACGGGCCAAGGCCCTTGGACTAAGGTTGAGCTGAAGCAGGGAGGCCCCTTCCCCAGGGGCCAGAGCTTGGTGATTGGCGGGGGTGGGGGGAGGCTGCAGTCGGGGTGTGGTCTGGTGGAGGCTGGGGGGCTGGGGGGCATCAGACCCCTGTTGCAGCTCCCTCATGGTGCTGTCTGCTGCTATATTTATCCCTGTAATGGCCTGGCCGCCGCCTGTCGGGAGTGCCATGCCTTCGCGGAGATAGAGAAGTGATTGGTGTTGAGACGCCCCCCCCCCACCTGGGCGAGAGCCGGGGGCACTCTCTGGGGGCACTCTCTGGGGGCTGTGTGCCGCCTGGGGGGAGCAGTACAGCCCCAGGCTTGCAGGGAGGGCCCAGGGGTGTGAGCGGCTCGGGGCTGGACTCCCCCTTCCCCTCAGAACCGGGGCTGTGGCTAGGGTTGGTGTGTGCCTGGAAGGTGGGACCAGACCTGCCTGGAGCCTTTCAGCTGGGAGATTCAGACACAACTCATGATTCTGAGATCCCGGAACTGGCCCGTCGGGCATGCTGAGAACCTATGGTCCCCTTCCCCTTTCCTCACTTTCAGCAAAGGACGGTGACATTTCCTAAGCCAGTGGTGACAGTGGCAACATTTCTTAAGCCAGTGGTGACAGTGTCAGTGCCTCCTGCCCAGGACCAGGGTCTCAGGAGGGGCTTTGTGGAGGACTCCCTGAGTTTTTGGTTTTACAACATTTCACTGAAGTATAAAATGTCCAGAAATGGAGCAGATGTCCCATGTGTACAACTCAGGGACAGGCCACCAACTCAAGCATCCATCAGCAGCACCTGGGACCCAGGAATGGAAACATGACCATTTCCAGGGCACCCCCCATGTGTCCCTCCCGCCCGCCCTGTTTGGTCACAAGCACCCATCCCCTCACCTGTCCCACCACTCTTCTGACTCCCAACAGCATAGACCTGTTTTGCCTGTTTCGTTCCCTATAAAGGAAATCAGACAGGACCAGGTATTCCTTTCGTCTGGCTCTGTTTGTCCGGCCCCACGGTATAATCCACGGTGTGGGGGGTCCCGTTTCCTTAGCCCTCCTCCCGATGATGGGCGTTTGGGGTGTATCCAGTTTGGGGATCCTAGGAATAGTGCTGCTGTGAGAGTCCTTGTCAGGGGCCCTTTGGCAAACATACATGTGTGATGTTTCTGCTGGGCATTGCTGGGTCATCATGGGATGCGTCTGTTTACCTTCTGGAGACCCTGCTGTACATTCCTCCAAGGACGTTGTAGCAGTCCACACTCCCTCACCCCCGGTAGCCTCGTCCCCCTCTTGGTATGGACAGCCTAGGGGTAGCAATGGGGTGTGAGGGGGACACTGTGGTATCACGGTTTTGCTGAGCTGAGTTTGAAGAATGAAAAAGCCAAGTGAATGAGAGGGAAGGGTACTCCAGGCAGATGGAACAGCATATGCAAAATGACCAAGGCACGCAGACATCCAGCCAGAACTCGGTGTCATGGCCAGCGTAGCTGGAGCCAGGAGTGTAAGCATTCTGTTAGGGGCTTGGGTGTTGTACTGAGAACAGCCTGGAGCCCCAGAGAGGTTTTTCTCATCTTGAGCCAGCCCCTACAGTGTGTCAGGCCTTTTTTTTTTTTTTTTTTTTAATTTTATTTATTTGACAGAGAGATCACAAGTAGACAGAGAGGCAGGCAGACAGAGAGGGGGAAGCAGGCTCCCCGCTGAGCAGAGAACCCGATGTGGGGCTTGATCCCAGGACCCTGGGTTAATGACCTGAGCTAAAGTCAGAGGCTCAACCTACTGAGCCACCCAGGTGCCCTGTGTCACTTTTGTACTTTCTAGTCGATAGATAAGAAAAACTAAGATCCAGAAGAACCAAGGGGCTTATCTGAAGTCATCTTAGCAGAGGCTCTGGGATGTAGACCCTTCCACGCCTCAGTTTGCTCATCTGAAGAATGGGAGCGGTGCTAACACATCGCTCAAGGATGTCGTGGAGCTGTAGAAGTCCATACTGTGCTCCACACAGGGCTGGGGACAGGTGTGATTATTACTCTCAGTTTATTACTACTTCCATTCAGTGCAGCCGCACCTGCCTCCTCTCTTCCCTTCCAGCAGGCAGAGTGGGAGTAGGCCCCCCTAGCTCCTACATTCAGGAAGGGCTGGCCCAGAACTCTAGCCCCAGCACCCTGTTTTCCTGCCCCATGTGGGTCTCCTACAGGCTGAAGTTTGTGGTGATGGTTAATTTTATGTGTCACCTTGGTGAGACTTGACTAGTTGTTTGGTTAAACATTGTTCTGATGTCCCTGTGTAGGTATTTTTAAGATGTGATTAACGTTTAAAGCAGTAGACTTTTATTAAAGCAGATTATCCTCCATGATGTGGGTGGGCTTCATCCAATCAATTGAAGGCCTTTTATAAAAGCAAAGATCTTCTCCAAGAAGAAGGAATTCAGCGCCAAGACTACAACATAGAGGGACACCCAGCTGGCAGCTATCTCTGTCGGTAGAGCGTGCGACTCCTGATCTTGGGTCGTGAGTTCGAGCCCCACGGCGGGGGTAGACTTCATCTTAAAAATAGATCTATCCCGCAACGTGGAAGTCTTGTCTAGTTTCCACCCTGCCTGGCCTGCCCTGTGGATTTTGGACTCAAGACTGCCAGTGTCACCTCTGACTGACCTGAATTTCCAGCTTTCCGTCTTGTCTTACAGATTTAGAATTTGCAGCCCCCACAACTGCATGAGCCAATTCTTTAAAAGAAACCTCGTTCTCTATATATAGCTCTCCTGTTAGTTCTGTTTTCTCTGGGGAAGCCTCATACAGTTGCCATTTGTATTCTTGGATCGTCTCGTCTAGGAAATGGGGTGAAGGAGGCCACTTAGATCTGGACACAGTCAAGACACAATCTGACCCCAGTTCAGCCAGTGAAGCCATCAGGGCCAGCCAGCAGCGACCAGGCATCTGGTAAACCGAGGGTTCTGGCCAACAGTGTTACCCTCTAGATGGGACGTGGCAAACTCAGAGATCTGCAGAGACCTGGCTGGGAGCAGTTCTGGAAGGAGGACCAAGTAGAACATGGGCCTAATTACACCCAGGGCAGGCCCACCTAGAGCGCTCCCCCAACACCCGCCCCAGGACGTGACCAGCCATGAGGCGGCCGTATTGCAAGCTTGGATCCAGGAGCCCGGTGCTCGAAGTATGGTCTCAGAGGGGCAGCCTCAGCATCCTGGGGGCTGGCTGGAAACGCAGACCTGGAGGTCCCTCCCCAGACCTGCTGAATCAGAATCTGCATTTTCATGTGATGCCCCACCTAGCTACCCCACCGGGTCCTGTGTATACTTTAGCCCACCGCAGAATCCCCGGGAGGGCTTGTTAAAACACAGGTTGCTAAGTGCCACTCTAGGGATTCTGACCGAGCAGGTGTGGTGGGGCCCAGGGTGGTGCATTTCTGACAAGCCCCCGGGGAGATGCTGAGGACCCGGGGACACACATGGAGTCTGGGGCCACCACCGCTGGAGCCTCTGCTGTCAATGATCAGACCCCACGGAGTGGACTTCGCTGCATGGCTGAGAACCCTAAGGCACCATGTGGGGCCTGAAGCAGGTACCCCCTCCCTGGCCTCCCCATCCACCACCCTGCCTGCCACCGGCGTCCCAGCACCGTCCCTTCCGGTTGAGAAGGGGAACCTAGAGCCATATTTCTCAACCAGTTTTAACTCTCAGGCCCCTTTGACATAATCCGTACACTTGCAGGTCTCCCGAGGTTTCGATCTGCTCCACCTGCCCCCAGCCATCAAGGATTGCTCGTAAATAGCACCAGCTATGAGCTGTCATTCTAAGCGCTTCCCTTTGCGCACTCGCTGTCATCATTTTATAGATAAAGGGGGGAAACAGAGACCAGAGACTTTGAGTAACTTGCCCAAGGACACACAGCGGGTAAATAGCAGAGCCAGGGATTCAAAGTCCGGCGTCCTGAGTCCAGAGTGTGTGCTCCTCACTGTCGCCGGTAGCGATCAGAGGACTGAGTCCCCTTCCTTGTTCCTGCCACTGGCCAGACTTCATAGAGCATTACTTTCCATAGTGAGCATGGAAAATGGCGTTGCTTTATTTCATCTTCTAAATATCAAGGTGAACACGCTTTTTCAAGGGGCACATTGCTGACCTGCGCCTGAAGTCCTGATAGGTGGTCCCATGGTTACATTTGGCCCATGCTGTCTTCGAACTGAGAATCCCCGGAGTGAGGGCTGCTGCCTCCCGTGGCACCTCAGCCCCGCCCTTCGTCTTCTACCCCTCTTTTCCCCAGCCGGCTCCCCCTTTCTCCAGCTTGCCGTCTACCTCCCCTGCCCCACTGCCCCTCTCCCTGTGGCTGACGCTCTTGGTGTTTCCCTGGCACTGCGTGTCTCTGAGTTGGGATCCCTCCTGGCCTCGGTGTCCCCTCCCTGTTGTGAGTGGGGTGTGCAGCCCAGTTCCTGGGTCCTGTGCCGCTAGGGCCGATAGTGGGCGGAAGGATGGAGTTGGGCAAGCAGGCTTTTGGCCTTGAAATCATCCTTCCCTGTTTTAGAGAAACCACTGCCCCGTCTGGGGCCTCAGTTTCCACCCTTGTTAAGGGGGACGTGAGGCCCTCTCTTGCTGGTCTCTTAAAGCAATCATGAGGGTCTGCGGTTTGTGACATGTGCCAGGAAGAGGTGGTTGTGATTTTTCTGACATTAAAGAGCCTGCCTAGTGAGTTGTCTCCCTCCCTCGTTGGTACATACTTACTCAGTACTCATTATGTGTGCTTGCTGCCCAACGTGCTGGGGAAGCAGTAGTAATCCCTCCCTCCTGGACATTACATTCTAGCGTGGGGGTGGGCAGACAGATAGTACACAGACAGGTAGACAGGTAGACAAGTAAAGTGAGTGTACATTGCAGTGATCTGTAAAGGGAACTGTAGTGTGGGGCTGAGACAGAAATCACATTAGCTTGGGCGACCAGAAAAGGCCTCTGACTACTAAGACCCATCTTGTGAAGAGCATTTCTGGCAGAGTGGATAGCAAGTGCAAAGGCCCTGAGGCAGGAGAGATGTTGGCATGTTTACAGAGCCGGAGGAGGCCCATGTAGCGGGGACGGGCAGGGCGAGGGGGAAGGTGGCATGAGATGGGGTAGAAGCCTGGGAAGAACTGGGGTTTTGTGTGGCCTGGGAGGGGAAGCCACTGGAAGATTTTCAGGTAGAAGTGCGGTAGCATCTGCTTTGCACGTGTAGAGACTCTCTGGCTCTGGGTTGCTCAGGGAGATCTGGCTGGCTGGGCCAATGCAGTGGAAGTGGGGCAATGAGGACATTGCTCTGCATCCTAGAGGTGGAATCTGCAGCAGGTGTGGGATAGAGGGGGGTGAAGGAAAGACCAAGATCAAGGATGATGGGTTCCTAGGTTTCTGGCTACAACCCTAATGTTCTAGACCTGTGGTTCAGTACAGAGTTTCCAGATCTGTCCTGTCCTGCCTAAAGGGCAGGACGCATTAGGAGCTGGAGCCAGGGGACTCTGTGGGGGTTGGGGGGGTGCTGAAGCTTCTGTGTCTCCTTCATTGCTCCTCATCACAGGGCCCTCAGGGAGTATTTGTGGAGGGAATGAATGGGAATTCCCAAGCCCTGCCCTCTCTTTGCCTCATCTGTAAGAGGGACTGACTACTGGTTTCGTATCCCCGCCTTCCAGCTCCTTCCCTGGGGATCTGGACACCCTGGAAGGCCTGTGCCCACCTGGGCCAAGAGTCAGGACTATCTGCAAATGGGCCCTGGCTCCGCATGCCCCCCAGGCAGCCCGTAACCTCAAATTACCTGTGGGGCGGGGGCTACATTAAGGAGGTTTCCACTTGGCCCAGATGCGCATGGCAGGCCCAACCCTCCTTTAATGACACCTTGTCCGTCTGCCCTCCTGCTGGAGTAGGAGGGGAGCCCCCCCCCCCCCCCCCCCCCGGCCCCGGCAGAAGCTGTGATTTCTTTTTCCGTTGCGTCAGGCCTCAGGGTCCGGTCCGCCTGCCCGCTGCCGGGCTGGCACAGAGGGGCCCACTCTGACCCTTGCCTGCCCCAACTCCGGACATCATGTGCTCCCCATTTCGGGGATCCAGAAGCTTCCAGCCAGAGGGTGAGTTGGGGATGGGGAACCTGCCAGCTCCCAGCCTGGGGGAGAAGCACCCCTCTCCTTCCCACCTCTTGCCCACTCTAGCTAGGGCCTCCTGACTAAGGCTAAAGCAGGTGAAGCCACCGTGGGCTCCCAGAACTTGGCCCAGCCTGACCCTCCCCTGACCCTCCCCTTCGGGCCATGCTCTCAACCAGGCCAGAGCCAGCTTGGGGTAGGAGGACAGCACGGTGACACTGGAGTGATGATGGTGCCTTGGACGTGGGGGAGGGCAGGGGAGAAACAGCCCCAAGGCGATCATACACGTGTGTGCCTTTGCCTATATTCGTCTGGGGCACGCGTACACATGTGTATGTGACCATACGCATGTGTGCATGCACAGGGGGGTCCCTGACACGCCTCAGGATGAAAGCAGATGCCTCCGACTTGGCAGTGGGGGGAATGGGGTGTGAAGGGGGCCCGTCAGGTGGAGAGGAGGCAGGTCAGCAGGAACGCACCCCATCAGGGATGACCCCAGAGGTGGAGACAGTGTGACTCCAGAGGAACTAGGGTTCCCTTTGCCTGGTCTGACTCCCTTTCGTTCCCGCCCTAGGTCTGAGTTCCTCACCGTGCTCGGCCATCCCCCAGCCCTGCCTGGAAGGCCACAGATGGGCCTGGGGGGCCTGGAGACCCAGCTCATACCCTGCCTCTGTGGCTTCCTAGCCCTGAGACCTTGGGCAGGTGACTTCTACTCTCTGGGCCTGTTTCCTCCTCTGTAGAATGGGGGTGACTGTGGGAGGCCATGCCACCTCCAGGTGGTTGTGAGCACACATGGGTGATCCCTCAGCCACATGACGAGGTATCCATTTTGGACGTCCCTATCCCCTCCCTTTCCCTCCCCTCAACCCCCCTCCAGACTGGGTTGAGGATTTGCTCACCTCTCCACCATGGGGAGGGCCACCCAGCTGCACATAGGGAGAATGAGTGCAGTTTCCCCAGCCCTTCCAGTGGAAACTAATTTTTACAGGACAGGAATAAACCCTGCGGGCAAATTGCAGTGCTGTCCTGATGCTCTGGGCTCGCGTGACAATGATGAGGTTGTAGGGACAGACGGTGGGAGGGAGGGGATGATGGCTGACTCTGTCACTGACCCGGATCCTCCCTCATCAGGCGTGCCCTGGGGTGCGCTGTGTCTGGAGAGGAACAGGGGCCTCTGACGCCAGCCCCACACTCGCTTAGGCCTCCTGTGGACTGGGGCCTCTGTGTGCCGGCCAGAGGCGGGCGGGCGGGCATTCAGGATGTGGGCTGCGGCTGGGGTCAGAGGGAGAAGGCCAGGCCCAGCTGGCCCGCTGCAGCTTGGTCCCTCCCGCCTGGCTGACAGCCACCTCCCTGCCAGTCTCCCTGCTTCCTCTCCACAGGAATATCCTCTCCCCCTGGGGGCTAGAGTCAGCCATTCCAGACACAAATCAGATCAAGTCACTTCCCTGCTTCAGACCCTCCCGAGACTTCCATCACTTTCAGAATTAAGCCCCTTATGCCCCCCTCACCGCCCCCAGGACCTGGCTGCTCTCCCTGCACTGTCAGCGGGACTGTGAGAGCTGAGACTGTGCTGGGCAGCCTTCTTCCCGTAGGATCCCAGTCCCGGCCCGGGGCCTGGGACCTAGTAGATGCTTAGTAAATACTCTAGAGTGAATGACGATTAGTAGAGGGCGTGCTCAGTTTGTAATCAGCGCTCAGAAGCACAGTAAGTTGGATCCGCGTCCCCCGCTTGGGGGCAGTGCAGGGCTGGTCAGCTGCTCAGTAGTGAGGGGTGACATGTTAGTCAAGGAGTTGGAACCTGACCTTTGTGGGTGAGTGGGGGCTAGGCTCATCCACACAGTGACAGAGCCTGTGGGAACTACACACGAGCTGCTGGAAATAAGACCCAAGCACTGGGGTCTGGGAGGGCTGTGTCGTGATGTCTCATGAGCAGATGAGGAAACTGAGGTACAGAGGGCTTGTCCAGGCGCCCTTGTTATGGGTGGAGCCCAGAGCTCCCCTCCTCTGCCCCCTGAGATGGGTTTCTCTGCACTTGCTCCAGATAAACTTGGAGGATAACAGAACTGCTTTAAAGTAAGCACATGCCAGTAATTAGCTGTGACAGTGGAAGGGGTACAGAAGGGCTCTGTACATGGAATTTGGGGGAAGTCATGTGCGAGTGAAAGAGCAAATTCTGTGTTGAGGATAATGACCAACTCAGGCAGAATCTGAGCAATGTGGAGGGTCTATCCGTTCACTGATTTATACACTCATCTTTTTGATTCAACACGCGTACACTCAGTGCCTCCTTGTGCATCAGTCACCGAGCTCGCTAATGCCCGGGATACATAAGATGAATAAAACTGCAATGAACAAAGTCAGATTTCGGATAAGTTATCAGGAGTGAGCTTCCTAGTGGCCAAAGCAAAGAGGGAAACCCGAGCTATCAGAGGCTCCACTGTAGCCACAAGATGCCAAAATGTTAATTGCTTAGGAGAAGCCTTGGCTTTCCCAGCAAAATGAATGTCTTAGATGTGTGTGTTCACTGTGATTTGTCGCTAATCTGACAGGGGTGACTTGGCCTTGTGTGTGTCTCACACGTAAAGATTGACCGACACAGATAATAACTTCAAACTAAACCTGCCCACTGGAGGCTCATTTTTCTCCTTTGTTCAAGCTTTTGCCTTTGTCCTCCCTCCATAAACACACCAGTCCTTCCATCTCTCTACCCCCATCCTGAAGGTCAGAGGGTGACACCGCCTCAGGGTGGAGTGGTCCAGCAGATGGCTGTACCCTCTCTGATCCCCACTTCTATCCCCCTAGACTGCCAGGAACTGCTGCCACTGCCGCCAGCCCCCATGGCCTACATCCCTAGTGGAGGTGCCCCGGCAGCCGGGGCGGCCCCTGTGGGCTCCCAGTATTGCGTGTGCAAGGTGGAACTGTCAGTGAGTGGCCAGAACCTTCTGGACCGGGACGTGACCTCCAAGTCTGACCCCTTCTGTGTCCTCTTTACAGAGAATGATGGCAGGTGGATTGAGGTGAGGCCCCTCCGTGTGCTTCTGGGGTAGGTGGAGGGTGGCTCGGTTGCTGGGGAGGAACTCCCACTGGATCCTGGGACCTGGGAGGTAGTTGGAGGGTGGCCAAGGGATTACTCAGAAGATTGTTGCTTTTAAAATTGAATTTTAGAGGAGCGCCTGGCTGGCTCAGTCAGTAGAGCATGTGATTCTTGATCTCAGGGTCGTGAGTTTGAGCCCCGCTTGGGGTGTAGAGATTATTTAAATAAATAAAATTTTATTTATTTGTTTTTAAAGATTTTACTTATTTACTTGTCAGAGAGAGAGAGAGAGAGTGCAAGTGAGCACAAGCAGGGGGAGTGGCAGGCAGCGGGAGAAGCAGGCTCCCCACTGAGCAGGGAGCCTGATGTGGGGCTTGATCCCAGGACCCCAGCATGATGACCTGAGCCGAAGGCAGATGCCCAACTGACTGAGCCACCTAGGCGTCCCTAAATAAATAAAATTTAAAAATAAATAAATAAAATGTATGGATGTTACTATTTAAAATGATATTTGTGTTTAAGTTGTTAATATTTGTGTTTAAGTTGATAATTCAGAGACATATTTATAATTTTATTTTATATTGGAATATTTTTAATTACTATAATAATTATAGTTAAAACCTTAGAGTTTTATAAAATGCCTTCTTCCATTTTTTTTTTTTAAGATTTTATTTATTCATTTGACAGAGAGAGACATCACATGTAGGCAGAGAGAGAGGGAGAAGCAGGTTCCCTGCCAAGCAGAGAGCCCGATGCGGGGCTCGATCCCAGGACCCTGAGATCACAACCTGAGCCAAAGGCAGAGGCTTAACCCACTGAGCCACCCAGGCGCCCTGCCTGCTTCCACTTTTGTATTATTATTTTTTTAAGATTTTATTTATTTATTTGACAGAGAGAGATCACAAGTAGGCAGAGAGGCAGGCAGAGAGAGGGGGGAAGCAGGTTCCCTGCTGAGCAGAGAGCCCGATGTGGGGCTCAATCCCATCACCCTGGGATCATGACCTGAGCCAAAGGCAGAGGCTCAACCCACTGAGCCACCCAGGCACCCAGCCTGCTTCCATTTTTTTTTTTTTTTAATATTTCATTTATTTGACAGAGAGAGATCACAAGTAGAGAGAGAGAGAGAGAGAGAGAGGAGGAAGCAGGCTTCCCGCCTAGTAGAGAGCCTGATGGGGGACTTGATCCCAGGACCCTGAGATCACGACCCGAGCTAAAGGCAGAGGCTTAACCCACTGAGCCACCCAGGCAGCCCACCTGCTTCCATTTTTAAAATAACTTTCCACATTTACTCCTAAATGAATACACAGTCAGTGAGGAGCAGACAGAGAAATGGGGAACTCAGGCTTTGGTCCCAAAGCTGGAGCATGACCCAGGTCTGTCATTCCCTGCTGTGTGGTATTAGGCAAGTGGCTGTCCCTCTCTGAGCCTGTCTCCTCAGCTGTGAAATGAGGTGTTTTTTCTTCCCCTCCTTACCTTGCAGAGCCCCAGAACTAGGGAGGTGGATGGTACCAAGGACTTCTGAGCTGGAAGACTTTGGCCCGAGGGTTGAGGAAAGATGCAACTTGAAGACGGATTTTGAGAAATCCAAACCGTTAACACTTTCAAGTTCTAAAAGTTGCTTTGTTTTTCCTTTAAAAAGGGGTCTGTGTTCATTGTAGTAGATTTAGAAAAGATAGACCTAAAGAAAGCAGAATAGTGGGAAACCTGCATGTCAGAGAGAACTGGTCAGCAGTTTGGTGTCTAGCCTTTGAGGTGGTTTTATGTGTGTGTAAAATTTCCAGAATATGTATCTGTGTTTAATAATTCTTCAACCGAACCACAGTTGGGCATCCCACCGAGCAAACTATGGCTTACAAAGAGTGTCCACAGGCGTTGGCTCCTTACAATGCCAAGGAAATGGTGCCGAGGTTGTTGACCCATTTTACAGAGGGACATCTTGGGCCCAGAATGGGTAGGGACTCCTCTATGTCACCCAGTGCATTGGTAGTGCAGCTAGAAGTGGGAAGGGGTGGAGGACTGAAGCCAGTGTGCCTGGGGCATCCTGGTCCCCTCTGCCAGGTTTCTGGAGCTCCCCCTATCCCTCAGGGAATGGTGTCCTCCCCACTACACCCCACCCCTGGACAATCCCTCTCTCACCCAGGCTGGCTACCCTTGCTAAAAATAGCCCAGGGCCAAGACCTTTTCCATCCCTGCTGCTCCAGCCCTCGGAAATGGACAGGGTGGGAGGAAAAATCAACATAGCCCGGGCCCCAAAATAGACCATCACCCGGACTCTGCGGTTTGGGGCCTCCCTGTAGAGAGGCCAGGAGGCGGGGTTCCTGTCCCAGCCCCACCACTGACCCACAGGACAAGGCCCTGCCTTTACCCAGTAGATGGGGGGGTGTTGGGCTGTGCAATGCCCAGGTCCCCTCCTTCTGTCTGTTCTGCCTCTCAGTTTCCATGTAAGATGTGGCTTAAAAAAAAGGGTTCTTCCAAGATAAAAAGGATGGAAACCACTGAGAGTCAAACCCCATTGTTTTACAGAACTGGAAACTGATGGCCTGAGGGGAAAAGTGGCTTGTTATCTGTCACTTACCCAGGCAGACACAAGCCTAGAGCTCTTCCCCCAGCACCTGGTATGGTGCCAGGGCCAAAGAGTTCAGAGTGTCAGTGTTAGAGTCAGACCTGGGTTCAAATCTTGACACTGTGCCTTTAGCTGTTCAACCCTGGGTAAGTCCCTTAACCTCTCTGTGCATCAGTGTCCTCATCCGTGAGCTGGGGTACCTGGCCATGCCTAGTGTACAGCCAGTTTGTAGAATGATTCCGGGGAGCCTGGGAAGGCTCGAGCCAGCTGCCTGACTCGGGCTCCCGTTTCCCCGCCCTTCTGCCAGTATGACAGGACCGAAACCGCCATCAACAACCTCAACCCCGCGTTCTCCAAGAAGTTCGTCCTCGACTACCACTTTGAGGAGGTGCAGAAGCTCAAGTTCGCCCTGTTCGACCAGGACAAGTCCAGCACACAGCTGGACGAACATGATTTCCTGGGCCAGTTCTCCTGCAGCCTGGGCACGGTGAGCTGGGGGGGCCAAGGGCAAGGCGGTCCCCACCCCCCAACATCACCCTACTCCCAAGGCAAGGGCAGTCCCTTGGAGCGAGTCTCCCCTGCCGCCTGCTTTCCCTAGCCCCCTCTTCCTGGATGGCTTCCAAGGTAGCCCTAGAAATGCAGCCGGCCCTGGGGGCCCACAGGTGCCAAAGGGGGTCAGTAGCCTCGTGATTTGGGGCCAGGCTTAAAGAGTTCCCATCAGAAAACACAACACCCTGCCGGCAAGCTGTTGCCACACGGGAACGGGGACCCCGCGTGGCCAGAACTAAAGGTTCTTTTTTTTTTCCTTTTTTAAAAGATTTTATTTTTTTATGTGAGAGAGAGAGCAGAGCAAGAGAGAGAGCACGAGCAAGGCCAGGGGCAGAGGGAGAAGCAAATTCCCCACCGAGCAGGAAGCCCGACGTGGGGCTTGATCCCAGGACCCTGGGATAATGACCTGGGCCAAAGGCAGATGCTAAAGTGCTGGGCCAGGCCCCCGGAACTTGTGATTCTTAGAAGTAGATCAGATGTGGTCTTGGGTTCCTGGTACGGGAGCATCTGACTGGCAACGAAGGCAGCCATGGGAGTCCGTTTTGGTGGCTGGCTTACTGTGTGAACTCGGGCAGCTTCCTGTCCCTCTGCGGGCCACGCTCCCCCGATCCCGCTGCCCCATTGTGTTCTTGGTGAGCATGTGGAGTCAGGAGGTTGTGGGGCTAGGAGCCCCTCGCACTAACCATCTTGACGGCTGTGTGTCCTTGGGCGAGCCCCTCACCCATGAACGTTACTTGGGGCTGATGATGACCACCTAGCTATGGGGCTGGTGGGGGAAATGGGCACACTGAAACGGCCGGGACCTTCCAGGAGAGGGGATGGAACAAGCCAGGGCTGACCGCTGTGACAGAAACAGAGGGTGTCCCTGGGGTTTCCTGCTGGGGGTCCCCCCTCTCCAGGGGTAACAGGGAAGGGGGGATGCTGCAAGGTGAGCCGGCCTCCCTGATACCCGCACAGCCACCCCTCGCCTGGAGAGAGGAGCAGGTGGCCAGGGCCTGGGGGAGAGCTGCAGTTTTGGAGGCGGGGCGGGGGGGTGCTCTGGAAGGGATTAGAGTTGGGGGTGCTCTGGACTAGAGCAAAGGCCCCAAGGAGCTTCACATGTGCCAATCCACAGCCCAGCCTTTCTCAGCTCCTGGTCTTCTGGCACCCTTGGGCACCGCCAGGGGCTGCATCCACAGGGCAGGGGAGCCAGCGATGGACAATGAAGGCATAGAGCAGGTGGTCAAGGGCGAGTGTGGCCTGGGGAGGAAAACCAGCATGGGGGATGGGGGGCATGGGAACGTGCAGAGAGGAGCACAAACACTGGCATTTCCCCCCCAGAAGCTGAGAACCAGGGTGGCCCCTGGAGAGTGCGGGAATGGGGTGTACAGAGACGGTGGAGGACCGCTCAACACTGTGTTCTGCTTTCCCCTGTCTATGTGGTCTTGCTGGCTGAGCACTGTGTGAATGTCTTCCATACGTGGAGCATGAAAATATAAGGGGAGTCAGGATGTGATCTCCATCAGGAATCACACCCTGCAGGGGTGGGGGGGGTCTGTAGATGGCTTCAGGGGAGGCTGTGAGGGGGCTCCACTCCCTGAGGTACCTCCAGAGGTGATCCTTGCAAGAGCCTTGGGGGCAACCCAGTCAGTGGGGGTGGTACTGAGGGGCATTCCAGGCCTGCTGTTGGCCCCCCGGGCAAGTGTCTTAACCTCTCTGGGGTGCCCAGTGGAGTTAGCAATGGTTGCTGGCTGCCTCGCGGGAGGACAGTCTCGCGGGGGGTGGGTAGCTGTTGCCTGCATGCTTCTGTCTGTGTGCTGTTAGTGGTGCCTGCTGAGCGGATTTCCTCCCAACCCTCAGGAGCACCACTCTCCTCTCTCCCGCCCCCCCCAGATCGTCTCCAGCAAGAAGATCACTCGGCCTCTGCTGCTGATGAATGACAAGCCTGCGGGGAAGGGCTTGATTACGGTACCAGCCCCCTCCCGCGCTCCGCACCCCTCCGCCTCTGCCGGCTGCCCTCCCCCATCAATGGGCTGCTTCCCTGGCAGATAATCACCAGCTTTGTTTGGAGTAAAAAGGCCCAACTTACAACTTAGCAACAGGTCTCTTAGCAACGGGCTCCAGGCTCCACAGATGATGCATTGGGGGCCGCCAAGCTGGGAGTAGGGGCTTGCCTGAGGACCCTGTGGCCTCCTCCTTGTCCCCTAAGGCCACCAAAGCCCTCCTGTCAGGCCCTCCCTTCCTGGCCCCTGCCTGCCCTCCCTAGGGGGTCTTTGAGAAGCTCCGCCAGCCCCTGGAGCTCTGTTTATGGTTGCCTTGATCCCAGCCTCACCGGACCCTTTGGGCAGATAAGTCCTAGGTCCTCGCAGACTCCTCCAAGGCCAGAACCCCGTTTTATAGACAAGGGACCTGGAGCCCAGAGAGGAAGTGGCCTGGGGCAGTTAGGCTAGTGAGGCTTGCCCAAGGAACTGGGCTGGAGGGGGGAGGCTGAAGCTCTAAGTGCTCATCTGTAGTCCCCCCCACTGCTCTGGGGCCTCCCCGGCCGGTGGAGCTTTGCATTCAAGGCTGGGATGAACCCCACCTTGCTTTACTCTCTGGGTTCCAGGAAAATTGAATTTTTTTTTTTAAGATTTTATTTATTTATTTGACAGATATTACAAGTAGGCAGAGAGAGGGGGGAGCAGGCTCTCCATTGAGCAGGGGGCCTGATGCGGGGCTCCATCCCAGGACCCTAAGATCATGATCTGAGCAGAAGGCAGAGGCTTAACCCACTGAGCTACCCAGGCACCCCAGGCAAACTGAATTCTTAGCATACCACACATATCCCAGATCTGATCTTCATCCACTGTTTCCGCCACCTGGAATGTTTCCTCCACCTGGAATGTTTCCTCCCATCCCCCACCCCCCACTTCTTGGGGTTCAGAACCTCCCCATCTATATACCTTCACTAGCCAGCTCCCTTCCACCTGGAAGCCAACCCAGTGGCTCCCTCTACCCCCGCAACACCAACCTGGTACAATGCCCCCCACCCCCTGCATTGCCACAGGGCCACTCCAGACCTTAGTTCCTTCCTCTGTGGAACGGGGCCAGTAATAGGACCTCCCGAGGTTATTGAGCAAGTCTCTGCTGGAGGAAAGGAAGGGGAGCCTAGCATCCAACCCGGCTTCTGTGTGTGGTTCTGGAGGGTCCAGGAGCCTGTAAGTGAGGCTGTCCTGCAGGTGTGAGGGAAGAGGAAGCCTGAGCCGAGAGAACCCAGCCCACTTGCGTTGCATTGGGCCGGAGGGCTTTCCCTGCCACTCTGTGGGGAGGGGTGAGAGAGGCCCAGAGAAGGCAAAGATGGCCCCAAGGTCACTCAGCTGGTCCATCCTTGGCTGGCTTGGAGCCACAGGCCCATGGCCGAGGGCGAAGGCATGAAAGACAGATGGCAGTATGAGCCGACAGGACAGCAGAGGGAGCTCAGGTGACTCCTGAGCCTCAGTTTCCCCAGCTGTCCAGTGAAGTTCCTGGAATACCCTGTGCCTTGGTGTTTTGAGGTGGCTATGTTCCCGGGGTCTGGAATGGGGGCCCGGAGGGCCTGTCAAGCTGCTCCCTGGCCAGCCCTTCCCAGGATTCAAGACCATCCCTCATGGCTGGTAACATGTCCTCCCATCTTGAGCCGCACGGGGTCACTTCTGATTTTTCAGATTCACATGGATTACCCCATTCTCCAGAAGGTAGACATGGAGGTTTTGAGAAGACGAGAGAGGCACATCCAGGGTCACCTGGTCCTATCCCTCTTCTCCTTCCCCTTCCCAGCCTGGAGAGCTGACCCCTGGGTACCTGTGCTCACTGCCTGGCAGGATGCCAGGGGGAGTCCAAGGGGCAGGTCCCGATCCTCACATTCCTCTGGCCTCACAGATTGCCGCCCAGGAGCTGTCGGACAACCAGGTCATCACACTCAGTCTGGCGGGCAGGAGGCTGGATAAGAAGGTGAGGCAGGCGAGAAGGGGGTTCGCCATCAGGGAGCGGTATCCATCCCCAGCCCAGGGTTGTGGGGCCTTGTCCTGGTGCTTCTGCCCATCACGTTTATTGCCCCCCATCCAGCAACAAGTCCATAGCTCAGGCCATCCCAAATTCGGACCTCTTTACCACTGAGGTAATGAGTTTGCCGTTATTTAGAAGTGTTCAGGACATAACTGGCAACCCACTCCTGGGACTCCATATCTCAGTGTAGGTGCTGGGGTAATTACAGTAACCTACAGGGCCCCAGTGGATGTGTCCTTGGCACCCCCTGACTTCATCCCCTCTGCTCTTCCCACCTTCATTCTGCCTCAGCCAAATCAGCCTCCTTGTTGTCCCAGGATTTCACAAGGCACCCTCCTGCCTCAGGACCTTTGCACTTGCTATTCCTGCTGCCAGGGATGTTCTTTCCCCTGAATATTCCCCGACACTTTCTTTTAAAGATTTTATTTTTATTTATTTGAGAATGAGCACAAGCAGGGGGAAGGGTACAGGGAGAGGGAGAAGCAGGCTCCCTGCTGAGCAAGGAGCCCCATGCAGGACTCAATTCCAGGATCCTGGGATCATGACCTGAGGCAAAGGTAGACATTTAATGACTGAGCCACCCAGGAGCCCCTCCTGAAACTTTTTTTAAACTTAAATAAATAAATTTTTAAAGGACATTATATCCCGGGCACTGGGTAGCTCAGTCAGTTAAGCAACTGCCTTTGGCTCAGGTCATGATCCCAGGGTCCTAGGGTCAAATCCAGCATCTGGCTCCCTGCTCAGCAGGAAATCTGCTTCTCCCTCTGACCCTCCCCCCTCTCATGCTTTCTCTCTTTCTCAAATAAATAAATAAATAAATAAAATCTTTTAAAAAATAAATCAATAAAGGACCTCCTGTCCCTTTTGTGCCATGCTGGGTTAATTTCAGTTTTTCAGATTCCCGCTAGAATAAATTAAAATCACATCCTGCCCCGGGCATCCCTGGGCACTGGGAACCACCACCCTTTTGAAATCCTGCCCCATCTGAGTTGTGGTACCTGTAGGCTCCAGGTCTCGGGGTCTCCGAGCATAGGCTTTGGTAACCCCAAGATGGGATGGGTTTTCCTGCCTGAGCCGGTTGGCCCCAGGGGGCTGGCGCTGCCCACGGCTCCCACCCCTGACAGGGTTGGGGGAGGCAGCGTCCCCCATCCCCCCGCCCTGTCTGAATCCGGTAGAGCTGTGCCTCCCTCACCCGCATCCTCCTGCTTCCTCCAGGACCTCTTCGGAAAGTCAGATCCATTTCTTGAGTTTTATAAACCGGGAGACGACGGCAAATGGATGCTGGTTCACAGGACTGAGGTGCGTGCACGGGACTCTGGGGGCTCTAAGCCAGGGGGCCTGTGGTCTGGCCACCCCTGCCTGCCCCAGGTCTCAGAACAGGGCTGTGAGGTCACTGCCACGCAGGGAACAGGAAAAGCTGTGAAGGTGCCTCCAGGACTTGCTCCCTCCCTGCCGCAGGAATGCTCATTGCCGTCCCCAGGAGCGTGGCCGTGGGCCTCTCTACCTTGCCCCCCCATGGGACCAGCCCAAGCCCAGAGCTCTGCTGCCCTGGGCCTGCGCTCACGCTTGGCCCTCCCCGTGCTGCAGGTGATCAAGTACACGCTGGACCCTGTGTGGAAACCATTCACTGTGCCGTTGGTGTCCCTGTGTGATGGGGACATGGACAAGCCCATCCAGGTGAGGGAGCCCTGCGCCCCACCCCGCCAGCCCCAGCCTCCCAGGCTCCCCTGGGCTTTCTAGAGATGCCTTGGCAAAGCTCTTTCTTCTTAAGGTGGAGAACCCAACCTAGGTAGTGGGGAGAGGCAGGGGACCTGGGCTCTCGTCTCACATGCGTCTGACCCTCTGAGCCATCGGGGCAAGGCCCCTGTCTCCGTGCGCCCTTCTGTGAAACAGGAGCAGAATGACTACCCAGTTCTCCCCAGAGGGCTGCAGTGCTGCCCGCTGAGTCTGCGAGTGTGCAGGCAACCAAGGGTTGTCACTCTGATGAGGACGGCGATTACTGGTCTCTCTGGAACCTTGGTCCCCAGGCACTGTGTCTGAGAGCAGATAAGGGAGAGGGAATCAGTGAGGCTGGGGCAGGGATCCCTAAACAGGGTACTAGGAAACCTGAATCCTAGTTCTGGGTCTTCTGTTGCTACTGTGAGACTTTGGGCCAGTGCTTCCCTCTCGAGGCCTCAGTGTATCCGTCAGTGGAATGGGTGTGATAATTCCTGCCTTCTTCCTGGGAGTGGCAGCTAGATTAGAGAGGATGGAAAGCTGGGATTTTTTTTGTGCCCATCTCAAGGAAAATAGCAGTTTAGGGAGACAAGAGAGATGTCCAGGGTTGCCCTGGGGAACGCCCCTAGGAAGAGCCCCAGGCCATGGCCCACCAAGGCAGGTGGGCCACAGCCCCAGACAGATGAGGAGCTGAGTGACAGGTATGTGTGAAGTCAAGCTTCCTGCTCCAGAGTGTATAACCTCCATTGCTGGGGTGCTCCTTTCCCCAGCAATCATGGAAGGCTTCCTGCAGGAGGCAGTTCAGGAGCTAACGGCATCATCCCAGGCCAACAGGGCAGATGGTGGAGAACAGGGGGAGGGACCAGCAAAAGGAAGACACGGGGTTTGCCCAGGCAGCTGTGAGGGGCTGCTCTGGGGTGACCTCACTGGACCCACCCCAGGTCATGTGCTACGACTATGACAACGACGGGGGCCATGACTTCATCGGCGAGTTCCAGACCTCAGTGTCGCAGATGTGTGCGGCTCGTGATGGCATCCCGGTGAGATGGGCCCGTGTGTGTGACCCTGAAACCTCAGCAGGGGCGGGTGAGGGATGCAGGCTTAGAATTGAGCAGACTGGGGCTCAGATCCCACCTCTCTGGCTGTATGACCTTAAGTAAGACGTCCAGTTCCTGAGCCTCAGTTTCCCCATCTGTCAAATGGAGCAGAGGGGAGAGTGGGAAATAGATGGGGTGGTCCTGGTAAAGTGCCTAGCATGTGGTGGCCACTCAGGAGCCGTCCATGTAACTCACCACAAGAAGCTGGGCCCTGGGTGATGGTTCTGGGTGTATGAACGGACGTGATGTGTGGATGAGTCATCATCTGGGGTGGGGGCCAGATGGAGGGCCTCCTACCTCAGGTAAGCACAGCTCCATGTGAGCCTGAGGTCACCAGAACCTTTCTGAGTGTGGACATCTAGGAAGGCTTCCTGGAGGAGGCAGCATGCCCCTTGGTCAGCACTGTGGAGGGGATCCTGGGGCCCAGGAGAGGGTCAGTCACCCAGGGAAGCCCCAAGCTGAGCTTCTCTTTCTCTTATGTTTTCCAGCTGGAGTTTGAGTGCATCAACCCCAAGAAGCAAAGGAAGAAGAAGAACTATAAAAACTCGGGCATCATTATCCTGCGTTCCTGCAAGGTGAGCCAGCGGGGTGGGCCCAGAGCCGGGGCCCGGCTTGGGGTGGGGATCATACAGGGAGCTGTCGCTACAGAAGGTATAGACAGAGCATTGGGTATGGAGCCAGCAAGGCCTGGATTCAAATCCTGGTTCTACCACGTCCTAACCCTGGGATCTTCTGAACTTCACCTCTCGGGGCCTCAGTCTCCTCCTTATCTGTAGAATGGGGATGTTAACAAGGTAAAAAGCAAAGGTGAAGGGTTAGTCTCCTGTGAGGTTCAGGAGGGCATGAGATGACCTTCCAGGGCCTCTCCTGGTTGGAAGGTAACTGCTTCCCATGCTGGCATCTTGCCCGTTGCGTGTCCGGCTCCCCAGGGGCAGAGGACGTCCGGCAGGGGCCCAGCCACCGAGGGCTCAGGTTGCTGTGATTCCTGTGCTACAGCTGGGGCCTCTAAGGCCTGGAAAGGAAGCAAAGTTCACAGCGGCAGTGGTCATGGCCATCCCTGGATGCCGGGTAGCCAGCATCTGCCGGCATCGGGCAGGGTGTTCGGGCAGGGAGCCCAGGCCCGGGCAGCAAGTCCCCACACCCTCCCCGTGACGGCTGCCGGCCCCCGAACCCCCGGGGCCTCTGTGTCCTGGTCTGGCGACTATGCGGTCTGCCAGGGGCTTCTGTAACCGCTTGCTCGGTGAGGTCACGACGCCAGAGTGCACTGGGAAAACTAAGCTAGCAGCTGGCAGCATCGTGGCCTGGGGTCCTTGTTCCTGAAGCTTCTGTCACTCCTGTTCCCTTTCATGATTTTTGTCACCTGCCCTGCCTGCCTTACTACTTTTTGTGATCAGCCCTTCTCCCCGCATCCCATTCTTGGTTTCTTTTTTTTTTTTTTTTTCCTTAAATACATTTATTTTGAAAGGAACTCCCTTATAACTCCACTCAGATGGGAGGCCAGTATCCTTCCCAAAAGGAGCAAAGACCATCAACACAAGCAGGGTGTGTTAGCATCTTATCACTTGATAGTAGAAGGCCTCGGCCTGGAGGCCTGGTCTTTCCCTACTCAGGGTGGAGGCCCTTCAGGGCTAAAGAGGGCTCTCAGGACTGAACAGCAACAAATTGAGACTTTCTCTGCCATGTAATTGGTAGGTACAGTGGACACTAGGCCCTGGGACCCTGCCTGGAATGAGCGTATGTGTGTGTGTGTGTGTGTGTGTGAGAGAGAGAGACAGAGAGAGACAGAGAGACAGAGAGACCCACAGACCCACCCTCACGTTTGATCTGAGGGCTTTGTTATAGAGAGATCTGCATTTGGTTGTAATCAGCCCAGGTCTTCCCTTGGTCTCCTTGACTCTACCAAGGTTTAGGGCCCCAAAGCAATCAGCTCCCCCAAGGTCATTCTTGGGAACTATGGCCAGGTGGAGGGCTAGCCCTCGGATACAGGCCCGGGACCCACTGACTCCCCTGATTCCTTCCAGATAAACCGGGACTACTCCTTTCTGGACTACATCCTGGGAGGCTGCCAGCTCATGTTCACTGTAAGGCTCTGCCTGACACCCCCTGACCCCCACCCCAAGCCTAGTGAGGGTCCTCCCTGAGGGCTTGGGCCACAGCTGGAGGGACTGGGGTAAACTTCAGGAAGGACTTCCCCAGGGCAATGGGAGTGTATAGCCCAGAGGAGAGGGCAAAAGTGGCTGAGCCTGAGTCGGGCTTCACTGAAGGTCAGGGCATGGCTGCCTACCTCCCCGCCTGGCCTCACCGCTGTCCGCCACCCTCTCTCGATCCCGTGGGACTGGAGGTCATCTGCACGACTCTGCGGAGTCAGGGGATTGGCCTTGTTGACCTCTGTGGGGCAACCACTGCCCCCTCACTCCGAGAGGCTGGGCCCTCCTGTTCCTTCTGCATGTATTTTCGTAAGTTCATCAAGTGGATACTGAGCACCTCTCTGTGCCTGACCCACCCCACGTGACCACCTTCCAAGGTGGCCATCCCTCTCCCTAGATCCCCCCCACTGCCCCGTCTGTGCTGGCCTTCCAGGGGCTGTGCTGAAGTTCCCTGGAGGCTGAGAGAGCAGATCTCAGCCTCAGCCCCAGGGAACCCCTTCTCTGGTAAGGTCTGCCTTGCCCTGGACCTGGCTCTTGGGGCATGTGTGTTGCCTACAGCGAGTACCCAATCTGGGGAGATGGGCACTGGCTTGCCAGGCAGCCCCAGGGCCCAGGGCCCCTTGGGGGTCTGAGGGACAAGGTGGAGGTGGCTTGGGGTGGGGGTAAGGTGTCTAGGAAGGCTTCAGTGGGACAGCAACAACTTGAATTGGGCCTGAATGATAGAGGAGAATGAGAGAGGGAGAAAAGATGGCCTGGCTCTTTAGGTAGAGGGAACCTCACGAGTAAAGGCCTGGAAATGGAAACGGAGCAGTGACAATGAGGGGAACAAAGGAATTTGGGACTGTGAGTTGACTTTGTATCACATCAGGGTAATAGACTTCATGCTTGGGCAGTAGGGAGCCACAGACAGCATTAGAGCTAAAGGAGTGATGCAGTTGCCAGGTTTCAGACCACCTCATAGAAGGGTGGGTTGGCACAGGGAGATGAGTGGCTTCCCATGTCCCATCAACCTCTATTCCCCAGGGATGATATAGGAAGCTGGCGTCTCTGGCCACACTCTGGCCTTTTCCCCCTACTCTGCAGGTTGGGATAGACTTCACAGCCTCCAACGGGAACCCCCTTGACCCTTCCTCTTTGCACTATATCAACCCAATGGGCACCAATGAGTATCTGTCGGCCATCTGGGCTGTTGGGCAGATCATTCAGGACTATGACAGGTAAGCTTGAGGAGGGACTCCGAAGGTCAGCTCAGCTGCATCCAGCTGAGAAGCTCGGCTTGTCAGAGCTGGAAGGGACCCAAAGATCCTCAAACCTGGGACTGGCAACACATGGTATATGTGCCTTATTGCCCATTCCTACACCTGTGGCAGACATTGCTGGTCGATTTTTGATCCCTTCCCTGTGGAGCCAGATCCACACTGGAATTCTTCTGCACATGGTACACCAAGGAGCCAGTAAAAAAAAGGAATCAAGATAGAGAATGAAACGTGTTTGCTATCGTTGCAACTTTTCCTTTGAGAGCTGGAGAAATGTAGGCCTGGGATGCAGGCCTAGAGAATTTATCCAGTCAAACAGATTAGGGGGACCAGTACCCAGGCATTCTGATTCCTGGGCCTGGGACCAAATGTCCTAATATTCTCACTCCTGCTGGGAACTTGGAAGGAACAGCCAGCAGGTGTGGGCCCACTTCCCATGACCATGCTTCCTGGAGATCTTTGGGTTAATGTGCGGGGTGGGGGTAAGGAGGACAGTGGAAAGTCAGTGAAGGAAAGGAGTGTAGGGGGTGTGGCCTTGGAGAATCAAAAGTCACTTGAAGGTGATGGCATCATTGCCACAGCTGGTGCTTACTGGGACCTCCAGGCTGGAGGGTGGACGAATCAGGAGACCGAAACACAGGACACCGGAGAGGAAGGTACAAGTACCAGAGATTTGGCAGAAACAATAGCAGGCTCAGGAATGCTGCGTGCACTTGGCCTCCTTGGGAGAGGAAGCCTGAGGACCAGGGTCTGACTCCTAGGGCCTAAGGCAGTTGGGGGCGGGGGTGGTTACTGTGATCCCCGGCCACATTAAGAGAGGTATAGCACATAGGGCAAGGGAGGTGAAAATCCTCATCTACATAGTTGGGTGGAGGAGTTTGCTGTTGCCACTTTGGAGTCCCTTGTATCCACCTGCCCTCTCAGTCCCTTCACCGAGCCTTCTCGTGGGCATTCAGACTTAGGAAGGTAGGCCTAAGTGAGCTCTGGACACCTGCCCCAGCCCTACCCCTCTGACGCTCTTCCCCATCTCAGTGAGAGCCACCATCACTCACCCAAAACCCTTCACTTTTTCCTTCCCTCATCTCCCCCATTGTTCTTTTCACAAATCCTTTCAAAACACTCCAGTCTAACCCCTTTTCCCACCACCACCACTACCAGCCTGTTCAGACCACCGTCCCCTCTTGTCCAGATCACTTCCGTAGCTCCTCACTGGTCACCCTGTGTCTATCCTAGCCCCTGGCAGTTTGTTCTCAAACAACAGCCAGGGGATTGCTCAGTATCCACCTTGAGTGAATGAACAGGTGAGACATGATCCCCGCCCTCAGGAGTTCCCACTCAAGGAGGAAGAAGGGAAAAGTCACTGGAGTCTGAGAGACTAGGTTACCTGTAATGTAGGAGCTGTAGGAGCACCAGAGAGAGAGGATTCTCAGGTCTTAGGGAAACCCACAGAGAGAAGGGGCCATTGGAATTGGGCCTTTAAGGATGAGTAGGAGTTTGTCACAGGGAACAGACTGGGGACAAGTAGTTCAAGAGGGGGCACAACATGATTGAAATTGGAGCGTGAGAGTGCCCTGTGTGTATGGGGCACAGCTAAGTGGTCTGTGGCCGGGACTGGGGCAGTGGGGTGTAAGGGAGGGGAAGGGGAAGCACGTGAAAGTAGATCCTAGGGCTGGATGATGAAGGGCCTTGAAGCTAGGCCAGGGTTCTCAGAATTTTCCCCAGCCACAAAAGGGAGGTTCAGAGACAGGCAGTACATTTCCATAACGACTGTGGTGTGGTGGATGCCCGAGGTCCCAGTGTGAGAAAGATCTAGAAGCCGCACCCAGGTCCACTTGTTAGAAGTGCTGTGATTGATTAGTCATGTCTGCCGCAGGTGTAGGTTGGGTCAAGCCCCATCTGGTACTTACTGGTGGGTGTGATCTCTGTAGATCATGCCAGCAGAGCTCTTTCTAGAAGTGGTGAGCTTTTTCCTTCTGTCCTTGGAGGTGTGCCAGGAGGAAGGGGCCCAGCCCTGGGTGGGGCCTGGGAGGGGTGAGTGTGGGCGGGTAAGGCCTCTGTCCTGCTCTCTCTTAGTGGTTTTCTTCTCCTCTCTCTGATTAGTGATAAGATGTTTCCGGCTCTGGGCTTTGGAGCCCAGTTACCCCCAGACTGGAAGGTGAGTGGAGCTGGAATGTTTCCTTTTGGTCAAGGTGGGATTTGTGTGTATGGCCTCTCTTGGTTCTGCTTTGGAAGGGGCTGGGGGTCCAGCCTCCCTGCCTTCTCTGGATTTACCACCAACCCACACTCACAGCTCAGCCTGAACCTCACGCAGGCACTGGGGCTGGAAGAGTGAGCGGAACAGTTATGGCCTCCGTCCCCTGGTATTTAGGTCAGGTGGCTAGACAAGTAGGATGCCAGATCTGTCAAACAAAAGTCTAGGACACCCAGTGAAGTTGAATTTCAGATAAACTTCTTAAGTATAAGCATGTCCTAAATATTGCCTGGGATATTAAAAAGTTACCTATTGCTTATCTGGAATTCACACGTAACGGGGCATCCTATATTCCGTCTGGCAGCTCCAAAGACAGGCAGGGTCATCAGTGCTGAGATGGGGCAGCATGGGCCTGGGAGGAGCCCAGAGGAGAGCCCCAACTTGGCCTGGGGGTAGCAGGGAAGGCTTCCTGGAGGAGGCAGGGTCTAAGGGAAGGGAAGGAGGAGTTTGCAGAATGACTAGAGGTGGTGATGGAGCAGGGAGGGTGTTCAGAGCAGAGAGAACCCGTGCAGAGCCTGGGAGGAAGAGGGGCAGGGAGAGGTGGAGGAACAGCAAAGGTGGGCGTGATGGACTCTCAGTGGAAGATGGAGAGAGCCATGACTAGCGGGGTGGGAGGCCAGCTGCGCAGGGCCTCAAACGCATGCTAAATAGCACTGGGCGGCCCCTGCGGGTCTGTGTGGGTTCTCAGCCGGCTGGCATTTTGCAGACCCGCTGCTGGGTGGGGACTGGCTGGGGTGAGGATGGGCAGGATGGAGAGATGAAGAGAAGGAGTCCTGTCCATTCTACAGGCGGAAAAACAGAGGCTCGGGTGACTTGCCTAAGGCCATGTTTAATTCCAGCTGGGCAAATGGACCCTTAAGTTTATTCTCAGAATCTGCTGCCTCTCCAGTGAGAAGCCTGGAGATGGGCACACCGGGCTCCTATGCCTGAGTGTCTCAGCTGGTGCCCCCTCTTGTCTGCCCTGCTGTGCCCCATGCTGTTTTCCAGAGTGAGCATTTCCTTCCCATTCTCCCTGGGGGAGGACAATCTTCCCCTCAAATTTCAGGGAGTGGCTGTGTGGCCTGCTGGCCATTGTATGGTGGGGGACAGGATCCTGCAGGACCAAACCCGGGCCTCTGGGCAGACAGCGATGGCATTGGGGGCGGGGCAGGCTGGTGGGGCCAGGCCCAGCAAGGCCCCGCAGGAGCCCGTTGCTAGGACACCAGCCAGCTTTGAAAGAACTCTGGTTGAATGAGATGTTTTCTCACTCAAAAGCCTCCTTGGAAATGTCACAGGGCAACTCTGGGGAGGCTCAGGGCTTGGCCAGGCTGGAGTGCCCAGTGGTGCCAGGAGGGTTGCCACAGCCAGGCTGCGTGAGGACAGATGCTGCATCCCACCTCCCCTGCCAGCACTTCACCTCCCTCCTGTTCTAACTTGCCTGGCTCCTGCCACTTGAGCCTTTTTTTCCATTCATTCCCACCTCCAGGCCTTTGCACACGGCCTTCCGCTGGCCTGTTGCTCCTTTTCACTAGAGGCCAAGAAGGCATTCCCTCTGGGAGGCCTTCCCTGAGGGAGCTCATGGGCAGCCCCTTCTCCTGTTCCTGTCCTCACAGAACTTGATGGTCACTTCTGTACGTGTGGGTTTGCTTGTTTGTCATCTCCCTCCAGAGCTTAACAGTCTGGGAGAGCCCCTGGTTTCCTGCGTCTGTGTCCCAGCTCTTGGCACACGCTGGGTGTGTCCTTGTTTGTTGACAGTTTAATTTGGGGCCTAGCAGCCTGAGGACACAGAGGTGTTGGTTCTCTGGGAATGGGAAGCTGGAAGGAACTTGCAAATCAGCCGCTTGCCCTTGGGACCTTCCTTCCTCCCTGGGGCTGGGCCGGGGGCACCCAAAAAGGACTCCTGTCCTGGTCTGCAGCTGAGGGACTCAGAAAGCCTTTCCTGAGGAGATGACATGAAGCCTGGACGTTCAGAATGAGCCACAGTTGGTTAAATGAAGAGAAGGGTCAGGTGGGAGGAAAGGGCTAGGGTGGGGAAGAAGAGCCCAGGCTATGTCCCTCCCCGATGTAAGGCTGGGATAGCTGAGACTGGGAAAGGACTGTCCCTCTGGGATCCCTTCAGCTCCCTTTCTCATGCCCTGCTCCCCCCCAACCCCCACCGGGTCCACAGGGAGCAGTGTTTTAAGTAACCCACTGACCAGGGCCCAGGCTGGGTGAACAGAAGCACTGATTGTCAGAAGGCAGCGGGGAGTCCCAGAACAAAGACCTGTGGCCAGCAGGTCCCCAGGGGCCCCTAATCTGGCTTAGGGCCTCCAGGAAACTTGTCCTGTTTACTGAGCTTTCTCAGGCAAACCAGGGAAGTAAGCATGGGGGGTGGGGGGGCTGGACTGCTGTAGGGGCATGCACCTGTCTCCCAGATCGGAGCCTGGCTCTGCTGTGGCTCACTGGTGTCACCTGGGCATTCCCTGACCCCTTCTGAGCCTCAGTCTTTCTACCTGTGAAGTGGAGCTGCTGGAGGAGGTGACCTGAGGGGCCTCTAGGCTGGATGTGTGACCTTCACAGCCCCATTCACTTGGACCACAGGACTCTCTGCAAAGAAAGGGGAGGGGGGAGGAGTGAGGAATGAAGAGGTTGGGTGGTCCACAAAGCAGAATATTACTCCATCCTTATCAGGAGGGGGCTTTCCTCCCTTGGTCTCTAAAATTTCGGAAAATCTGATTTTGTGGGAAGTCATTGGCCCAGGAAGGCTGGTTTCCTTGGCAACCATTTTCCTCTCTCAAGCCCTCCATACGAGCCCCCCTTTTAGTCTCTATAGAGGCTCATCAGGTTGCTATGGCAATGAGGACCTCCAGCCCCCACAGCTGGAGCCCAGAGACGGGACAGAGTGAAGGGGGCCCCAGAGCAAGGGGAAGACCCAAGAGGGACATCAGGGGACTGGCTCCATGCCAGCTCTTAGGGCTGAGGGAGCAAAGAACAGAAGGCTCTTCCCCCAAACAGGGAAGGGTCTTCTCCTCAGGCCACCCACCACCCTTAGGGTCCTGCTGGGGTGAACTCTCCATGCTGAGTCCCACCCCTCTTGGCCCAGGAGGGCTCTGCAAGGCCAGGACTCCCAACTCCCTCTCCCGGCATGGGGTGCTCAGGTCTTAGGCCTGTTCTGCTGTGCGGTCTTGGCATCTGGCTTTCCCTCTCTGGGCCTGTTTGTTTACTTGTGAAATGGGCACACTGGGCTTGGTGGGGCCTTCCAGCACGCACATGGTAACGTCTGGGAGGCTTTGCGCCCAGACTAAAGCCCCCACCTGGTAGATATTCCCTTAGACCTCTTCATCTTCCTAATTTAAAACCCATGGGCGAATGTGAGAAGACAGAGGAGGGTCAGTAAATATCCTCCAGTCTGAGAAGGCACTTTCAGACCAAGAAACGATGGAAGCCGTTCCATACTGTTGACACAGTTAATTCAGGGTAGCTTACTGGGGGCCGGCTCTCCAGGCGGCCTGCAGCCCTCCCCCAGGCAGGCGGGACCTCCAGCCACAGCTTTTAGAGAGCATGGTGGTGAGGCCTGGGGTTGGTGATCTAAAGTGGGGCCGCCTGTGTGGACGCCATCTCTGCTGCTTAGCTCAAGTAGGGCCTTCTGTGCATCACTTGAGATCAGAACAAGCCCTCCGCCCTCCCCCCTGGGCACACATTAACCTCACGGGGCCCAGAACGCGCAGCCCCCGCCGGAGGGCATTGCGCAGACGCAAGCAAGATGGCGCCACTGTCCGCCCTCCTGCGGAGAGGAACGCTTTGTGAGGTTAGTGGGTTCCGGGAACGTGGGCTCAGGAGGCAGCCCGACCTCGGTTCTGGCCCCAACGTGGTCTTTCAGTAAATGTGAGACCCTGGGAACATTCTAGACCATTCTGCGTCCCGCGTCATCAGCTGGAAATGGGGTAGTAAGAGACCTTTCCCCACTGAGTCATGGCCAGGAGCGAGGGGATGCCTGCAGAGCTCTGAATGTGGGGTGTGGTGTGCAGTTGGGAGGGGGGCTGGTTGGGCCTGAGACAGCAGCGGGAGGGAGAGTGGGGAGGCCTCCAGGTGAGCAACGCCCCCCCCCCCCCCCCCCAGGCCCCAGGTTCTGCAACCACCACAGTCTTACTGTGGCCCCAGTGTCTGATTAGTGTTCCTCTGTGTTCCGGGATCGGGGCTCTTGGAGGATGATCCACGGGGCTGGGGGCTGGGGCTGGAGGCAGAGAAACAGGATGGGCACCCAGGGGAACTGAGCAAGCCCTCTGTGTCCCCTGCCCCAGGATGCCTCCCGATCCCCAGTCCTGCTGAGCAGGTTGTCTGCTAATCCCCGGTTGGGCTCGCTGGCATAATTCGGGCTCCTTTGCTAGCTCTCAAGCTGACAGTGAAGTTGGGGAAAGCCGGTGGGGCCCAAGAAGTGAAACTTCAGTGATAGGAATTTTAGTGATAAGTGTGACCAAGGAGCAGTCCAAGTGCTCCCACCTGGATGCCCCCAGAGGATTCTCTGGCCCATTCTGGGACTCTTAGTGGGGTGGGGAGGCATAGGCAGTGCTGACCACCCCCCGCAAGAGATTGGCGTGATGTGCACCCATTATGGGGTGAGAGTAGTCCTCTCTGTGTGGCTCAGCCCCAGCTGTGGAGGTGAAAGCAGATGTTGGGGGGATCAATAGCCTTGACCTGGGGTGGGGATGGGATGTGAAAAGCCAGGTGCCCTCAGAGGGAGCCTTGGCCGGGCTGTGGGTGGGCCCGGGGCCCAGACCCAGGGCCAGGAGGCTGCCAGCCCAGCATTTTCTCTACATTTCAGGTCTCCCATGAGTTTGCCATCAACTTCAACCCCACCAACCCCTTCTGCTCAGGTGAGTGCCAAGCCCACCTGCACCTGCCCTGGGTGGAGGGAGGGGCAGAGTATAGGTTTTGTCTTTTTCTCCCATCCCCTTCCCCTCATGCTTGCTCATCATGACAGATAGGGAAGAGCTGGAGGTTGGAGTCAGGTGGCCCTGGACCCTTTCCTGGCTGTGTGACCTTGGAGAGATCACAGCACCTCTCTGGGCCTTTGCTTCCTTACCTGCCCCAGGGAGTGTGATACCTTAGTTCACCTCACTGGGTTGGTCAGGTGAGACTTAAGGGTTGACAGGAAGCCCTGTGTAGAACAGGAGGAGGTTAGAGCAACAGATTCTATACCTCCCATCCCCCTACCTGGCCTTGCTGGAAGAGCCCCAGCTCTGCCCCTCCCTGTTCCCTTTGCCTTCCACCAAGTGCTTTGGCACTCAAGGACACAGGGTTGCCGGTGTGGGCGTGGGGGGCAGAAAGGGGCAGGCGGTGAACGTGGTGCCTGTGCTCACCCTGCCCCCTCGGTCTCAGGATTTCAGAGCCTCCAGAATCAGTTAAGAAACTTGGAGGAGGAAGGGGGCTCCAGGTGGATATGGAAGAGGGTGCTGCTTCCATGAGACCTTCCAGCCTAGGATATATATATATATTTTAAAGATTTTTATTTATTTATTTGACAGAAACAGTGAGAGAGGGAACACAGTAGGGAGAGTGGGAGAGGGAGAAGCAGGCTTCTGCTGAGCGGGGAGCCTGATGCGGGGCTTGATCCTAGGACCCTGGGATCATTACCTGAGGTGAAGGCAGACGCTTAACGACTGAGCCACCCGGGCGCCCCTACCCAATTTGGCTTGTATATAGCACCTGCCTTCCCTGGGGATTCCCAAAGCTGGGCCCAGTTTGTACTTGGAAGGGAAATGCATCAAGTCACCAACTTGAGAACGATGCTGCGTTTCAGAAGCCATGGCGTCTGTTGGCCAGAAATGTAGCCTGTATTACTCTTGGGCTTCGTCTAGTTTGGAGCAGGTCTCCAGAGACTTTGTCCAAAATCAGGTCGATCAGCTTCTTCCCCAGCCAGAGGCCCCTGGGACAGGACCACAAGGCTGTGGGATATTCTTCTTATAATGGTGGCCGTTTACAGAGCACCTACTATGTGCAGGGGCTGTGTAAGCATCTCTGTCCGCACTCCCCACCCCCCCCGCCGGCCGACCCACTGTGAACCACCAACAAAACCCAAAGCATGTCCAGAATGGAGCTCAAGATGGCTAGCTGCCAAGTCCCTTCTCTGGGAAGAGCTGCTGGGCCCCCCTCTGGCCAGCTACCCAAGAGGGAAGAATATCAGTCCCATTGCAGACAAGGAAATAGGCTCAGAAAGATTAAACAGCTTGCCTCAGGTCCCACAGCTAAGAAGTGGCAAAGGCAGGATTCGAACTCAGGTCTTCGTGACTCCATATTCAGGGCTGTTTGCTTTATGGCATCTTGGCCCTGCCCTCTGGGAGCATGTGGTCTCACGGGACCCACGCGGGCCACTGTAGGGGCATTTGGGGCAAGCATGAAGTAGAGGGAGGGTCTGCAAATAGGATGAGGGTGGGTGAAGGGTTGAAGGGGGGACCAGGCTCATGCAGTCTTCTCTCCGAGGCAGGTGTGGATGGCATCGCTCAGGCATACTCAGCTTGCCTGCCCCACATCCGCTTCTATGGTCCCACCAACTTCTCTCCCATCGTCAACCATGTGGCGCGGTTTGCGGCCCAGGCCACTCAGCAGCAGACGGCCACGGTGAGTAGGCAGCGGCCGCCATGGATGTGCAGGAAAGGGCTGGCCCCAGGCTGAGGTCCGCCCTACTCTGCCCCCCCCACCCCCCGCCAGGGTGCTGGTGAGCTGGAGAGTCGGACTTCTCTGTCTCAGTTTACCTGCGGGTATGGTAAGGGGATTGAACCAAGCTCAACTTGATTGGTCCTGGCTTTCTGGAGCACAGACTTGAAAAAGACACACTGATTCCATTTGTGCTCAGCAGGACACGGGGCTGTGATCAGTGGGAGGTGTCTCCCCAGGGCAGGGGGTATTCGTTAGTCCCGGGACACCTGGGAACCAAGAGAGGGTGGTCCCAGCAGCCCTAAAGCTGACCCTGTGGGCCACTGTCTGGCCCTGTGTGTTTGCCATCTCTTGGCCTGTGGCTGGCACTCAGCATGCCTGGGGATGGATGAATCGGTCAACCCCGCCCTGGACTGTGCGCCACGTAAGGCTCGGTAGGCAGGAGGAGGGGACTCAGCCAGGGCCTCTCCCAAAGGGAAAAGGACTTGGTCCTGTTGGGCCCACCAGTGGAGTGAGACACCTCCCTGGTTCCTGGGGAGCCGGAGGTTGGCTTCTGGGAGTGGTGGCCAAGATGGAGGAGGTGAAGGGGAGGTTACGAGAAAGAAGGGGACACCCAGGCTGAACTGGTGAGGACAAGACAGCAGGACACGGTCTCGTTGTTTGGGAGGCAGAAGGGACCTCTCTGGTCAGGCTGCCAGGGTTTGGATCCTGTCCGCACTGCTTCCTCGGTGTGACTTGGGCAAAGCACATAACCTCCCCAAGCCTCTGTTCCGTTGTTCGTACGGTGGGACTGGTAAGACCTACTCTGAGGTGTTCAGGTGAAACAGGCTCACACAGCCCCTGCACCCAGAGTGCCCTGGAGGGGGAGGAAGAACAGGCCCAGCGGACCGCAGAGGCCAGGGCCGGTGGGAAGGAGGTCACTGGCAAGGGTGGGGGCAAAGGAAGGCGATCCGGTCTCTTCAGCCTCTGGGGCCAGGAGCTGCTGAGGCGCCAGCCCCCTGGAGACAAGCCCCTTCCCGCTCCCAGCCGATTTCCTTTATGAAAGGGGGAAGTAAAGCCCCCATGGCTGCTGAGGCTCTGGGGCCACCTGAGTGGGACAGCAACCAGGGAAGGCCCAGGAGGGGCTGGTTTTTTATTCCTGGGGGCGCAGGGCTGGAAGTAGTTGGAGAGGCAGCCCTTGGGCTCACACTGCTTGGATGCCTGTGGTCTGTCAGCCAAGCCGTTTTCCGCCAGCTGAGAGAGGGGAGGGAGAAAGGGCCTGCCTTGTTGAGAAGGAAGAACCGTGGTGTGGGAGCAGGAAGGAAGCCGGTGTTCTCGCCAGGCGGAGCCAGGGTAGGAAGGCGTGGGAGGTGCGCTCCGGGGAGGAAGGGGCCTGGGCTGGCTGGATCCTAGGTGGGCAAGGGGCTGGGACGCTGGGAAGGGCCAGGAAGGGGCTCCTGGTATTCCTGAAGAACAACTGCTAAGGCCTCCCCAGAGTGGGAAACTTGCCCTTTCTCTGCCCAGTCTTTATCTGCTCGGCACCCCAGCCCCTTTGAGGCAGCTCCCTGGTGGTCCTGAGGCAAGGGTCCGGCGCTCTCAGTGCCCCAGCCTCTTGGGTCATGACCCGGTCCTTCCAACCTGGAAAGGCAGCCTTCTCTGGGCACCCTCAGCCTCCAGAAGCAGTGCCCCCTACCCTGTGTGACGTGGGTCATCTCCCAGTGGGAGTGGGCCCGGAGAGTGTCTGAGCCTCTCTCACCCTGATGTCACAGGAACGCTTCTCCACCTCTGGCCCGTCTCTAGCCCGCATGTCCCCACACACCAGAGGTTGCACTGCCTGGCAGTTCAGCGTCAAGCCCCCGGGCCCCATTGAACCCATTCAGACCCCCGCTCCTCTTCTGCCTGGCTGTGTGACCCACAGCAGCTTGCTGAAGCTCTGAGCCCGGTTCCTCACCTGTACCGCGGAGGTGCTGGAACAGGAGCTAGAAACACTGAGGATTCAACCGGATTGGCACGTGAATCGCTCAGCACGGTGCCTGGCACACAGCAAGCACTCGAGGACTGTGGGCGGCTGGACCTTCTGGGGACGCCTCTGGCTGAAACCGAGCACGGTTAGACCCGAGGCAGACGGAAATAATCTGTACAGTAAGTGCTACTTTTATACAGCGGCTGTGAGGCGGCAACACTGGGCAGGGCGTCACCTTCCCTGGCCCAAGACACATGCACACGCGTGCACGCCCACGGACAGACACTCGAGAGCATGTGGTGGGAGGCTTCGCGCTCCCATTCACACACACAGCCCGTTTTTCCAGAGCAGGTTTCTGTGTGGCATAAGGGAGACCGTGATACGCGGCCTCTGCCCTCCCAGAGCCTGTAGTCTGGGGCGGAGGGGATGGTGCGTGGCGGGGTCTGTCTGGTAAGCAGCCGCTGTGAGGCACGGCCATCACACCTGGGCTGACAGAGGCCTGGCCTCACAGTGGCACCTAACCCAGCGGGCTCAGGGAAGGCATCTTGGAAGGGAGGTGTCCAGGTTGAGACGTGGAGTATACTTAAGAGTTAGCTACATAAAAAGCATGCGTGCTTGTGGTATGGAGTGCCCCAGGCAGAGGGAATAGCATAGGCAAAGCCCAGGAGGCATGGTGTTTGGACCTAACTGGAGGAGTGGGGAGAGGGGGTAGGGGAGAGCCAGCTACCACAGGGCCTTGGAAGGCAATGAGGAACCTGGATTTTCTCTTGAGGGCCATGGGAGGCCATTGAGGGTATGAAGAGGTTCAGAAGGGGCTAGAAGACCCCCATCCTTCCCTCTGCCCAGAAGCCCTGGGTCTCGCCATCCATAGCTCGTTGCTGGTTGGCTACCTAGGTATCTGGTGTCCTAGTGGAGGACGAGCTGGGACACAGGACCCTGGGGAATTCCCCCCACTCCAAGGGTCTTTGGCAGCCAACTTCCAGAAATAAGCCAGGGAGCAGCTTCCCCAGACTGCCTGGAACTGTTGTGGTTGGTTTCTTACAGATATGATCATGTATTAAATGCTTTTGGGGAAATGGCTATTTATAGTCCCAGGAGCCTGAAGAACCTCTGGGTAAAGGCAAAAGCTACTCCATCCTTGAACTGTTGGGTGCTTTGCTTTGTGGTTGGACCTGACAGAAACTGGCTGTGTTTCTGGGGCAGGGACAGGGTGCCAGACCTGAGAGATGTGGAAGAGGGTGCAGAGGAGTCTCCAGAGGAGACCTCCCCTAGGGGTAATGCTGGCAGGGGAAGTGGAGCTCTGGGCTGGGGAGGGCCTTTGACCTGCTTGGGACAGAAGGTGTAGACGCTCAGTTGTGTCTAGGAGCTGTGGCTGGGAGGGCATACCAGGCAGGAGGAAGGGCACAGGAAGGGCATGGAGGTGGGAAAGTTTGGGGGTGGGGTAAGGGATACCAGGGTTGTCTGCAGGGATAGCAGAGCCCTTTCCCGCCTCCTCCTGCCCAGTTCTGTCCCTCCTTCTCCTAGTCTATGATCCCCCCCATTTCTGTTTTGGAGGTGTGGCTTGTAGTGGAATGTAGAGGCTCCCAGACAACCTTGGCTCTGCCTGGGGTGGGTGAGAAGCACGAGATGTGTTAGCTGCAGGTCCCTTGCCAAGGCTGGCCCAGCTGGGCAGAAGCTGAGATCAGGCACATGGCTGTGGGTATTGCGGCTAGCTGGCGCACGGGAGTGAGGGTTAATGTCTGGTGCCATGGCTCTGGCTCTTCCCTGGGCCACTATCCTAGACATTGAGGCCATCTAACAGTGGGATGTGGGGTGAGAGGATGCAGAAAGCTCCTCCCAGCTGGGGCCCATTACTGGCGAGGCCAGGCCACCAAAACGGGGGTTGGGGTGGCGGGGACGCTGTGGAAAGAGCCCCAGCTTTGGAGTCGGCCAGGCTTGAGTTTGGATCAAAACTGTACCAGTTTCCAGCATGTCACTGAACCGCCTCTTAGCGCCTTTCCTCAGCTCTAGAACAGATTCACAGCACAAGGATGTCCGGGGAGGGTCTGTGCACTGCCATGCATTAGCAGGGACGTTCTTACCCAGTCAGGTGGTGGTCATGGTCCTGTGGGAACCTAGACACTGTCTGTGCCCACCTCCTTGGGAAGAAGGATCCAAGGCCTGAGGCTCCCATCTCCTAGTACAGATGTGTGGCTGAGTGAAAGGAGAAAGCTGAGAGGGCCGGGTGGGGAGGAGGAGGGTGGGAGGCCAGCCCCACCCCGAGTGGTGAACCTGCTGATGAAGACCAGGCATTCTCCCTCGTCTTCCTTCCAGACAGCTTAGGTGCCCCAGAAATCTTGCCCTGGACTATTTCTGGCAGGATGGAAGTGGGGTTAGAGGGCCACTTAGGGAAGGGGTGGGCTGGGGGGGACAAAGGTACAGATGGGCTTAGAAGCCCCCCCCCCCCAACCACAGGGATGGGGGTGGTGACAGCTGCTGCCCTCCACTGCAGGGATGCAGGCTGCCATCTCCATAGCAACAGGTATCCCCAGCGCCAAGGGCTCCGTCTCTTAAAGGCACAGTGCAGGTGCTGCTCTGCTGCACCTGCTGGGGGTAGAGGGTTCAGATGGCGGGTGTACACCTCCGAGCGGCTCGCTCACTCCTTCCAGGGCTGTGTGTGGGGGACAGGCAGGACAGCAGGGCATCCCAGGGGGCACTTGTAGCCTCTGTATGTTTTCCAGGGAGCAGATGGCTTTTCTGGGTAAGGAGGTGGCCAGGCGTTGACTTGGGGTCTGGCTTGGTTCTGCCCTCCGTGACCTGGACTAGTCTGGGCCCTTGTCTCCTCTCCTGAGAGCCAGAAGGATCAGACTAGAAGGCAAAAGCCTCAAAGAGTAAGTAGTAGGGCCATGTAGGGCTGTTCTGTTTATTTTACAGATGAGCAAAACCAGGTTCCTCAAAAAGGGGCCGGAGGGTGCTAAGCACAGTGCGGAGTTCACACTAGGGTTTCAGTCTGCTTAGTATCCTGGGGCCTCTGCCTAGACCATCCAGGGATCCTTCTCGAACCTCATGTGCCCAGCCTGTCCCGGTCACAGTTCATGCTGTGGCCATGCATGCCCATGCTAATTATTCAGTATTTTAAATAATTTTCTAAGGAAACGGTATAGCCCACCATGAGTGAAAAGTTACCACTCACCATATATAGTGTAACGGTAAAAACCAACACCACACCCTGTACCTGGTTGTTGAAGTCTAGCCAGAAGCTCGTCCCCTGAGGCTCTGCTTCCCGCCTCTGCTGATAAGGGAAGCACACAGGACCCGAACTGAGACTGCCTGCTGGGTATAGGCTGTGCAAGTGAGGGACCGCGGCTGAAGTGATTTTGTGCCTTGAGGCTGTGTCTGCTCTGTGATCCCCTAGTCCACTTACTAGCAGCCAAGGCCACGAGCCGGAAGCGCCAGCCAGCCACACAGATGGGGTATCTTGTGTGGGTGGAGCAGAGAAGGTGAGGCTGGTCCGAGGCAAGGCAGCCACAACATGCCGCCTTCCCTGGCCGTGGGCCTGACTGCCAGGAACGTGGGTCTCGGTCATGGAGGGCAGTTGTGGGCCAGGCATGTCTTCTCTGAGAGGTACAGCAGCTGTCCCCGTGCAGATGACGAAGCCGAGGCACAGTGACATTGGTCAGTTGCCCAGGGTCCCATGGCAGAGTAACCAGAGGGCCAGGCCTGGAGTTTGGGGCTCTGACTTCAAGCTGCAGAGTCTAAGGTCACAGCCAGGGCATGAGGAAGAGAGCGGTCTGTGCGGGGGCCAGGTCAGGGTTCAGCCACGGAGAGGCCTGCCGGGGTGGTGTGCTGACGGCGGGGGCTGGGATTTGGCTACAGCTGGGGAAGAAGCACTGCCTTTCTCCCAGGGGTCAGAGGGTTTGGGGGAGGCCAGGGAAAGGGGCCAGAGGCCTCAGAGCACCCGGCTGCCTCTTCCCTGCAGCAGTACTTCATCCTCCTCATCATCACGGACGGCGTCATCAGTGACATGGAGGAGACACGCCACGCCGTGGTGCAGGCTTCCAAGCTGCCCATGTCCATCATCATCGTGGGCGTGGGCAATGCCGACTTTGCCGCCATGGAGTTCCTGGACGGGGACAGCCGCACACTACGCTCGCACACGGGGGAGGAGGCAGCCCGTGACATCGTGCAGTTCGTGCCCTTCCGAGAGTTCCGCAACGTGAGTGTGGGCCTGGGCTGGGGAGAGGGCACTTAGGGGACCCCAGCAACCAGAGTTAGTAAGGATGAAAGTCTTGGGCTCCTCTGGTCTCCACTCCATTGACTGTGTGCTGCACAGGGCCTGTCCCCATGAGGTCCTCCGAGCACGTGAGCACTGGCTTCAGCAAGCTCATGGAGGCCCTGCCCTCTGACCAAGGCCCCGAACCAGAACTTGGAGTTATCCAGGTAGGGCAAAGCATTCCAGGCAGATGGAGGTAGGGGGGCAGCTGAGAGCAAAGGCCCAGGAGCGAGAGAGACTTTCGTGGTCGGCGCAGCTCACCCAGCCTCCTTCGGGATGGGAGGGCCTGCTCCATGGGGGGTACTGGTGGCACCACCTTGTTCCTGGAGTTGGCTCTGGGCCTATCTGCAGGTAACCCAGGGTCTGCCCGCAGGGTCACTGCCTAGCAGCTGGATCCACCAGGATCCCAGAGGGAGCAGTTCCAGATGCCACCCCTGTCACCTGGGGGCCTAACTTTTAACCAGAAGCTTACTGCATAGCCTTGGACAAGTCCCTGACCTCTCAGACCCTGGTTCCCTCAGTCATAGGGCCTCTTGGGCTTGTGTGGCACAGAACCCACAAGCCAGTCCTAGGAAGAACTTATCACTTTGTTTTATACCCACTAGTGTCACAGGTCTGCCCAGCGTCCTCTGGGTTTTACCAGAGGTGGTCCAACTCCTTCCTCTGGAGCCTTAGCTTCCTGAGGACAGATGCTGGGCCATGGCCCTCCATTCATGCACAGGACACTGAGTGAGCACCTCCCCAGGGCTGGCCTGGGGCTGAGCATTCAGCAGTGAGCCAGACACTCCCAGCCCATTTATGTGGGCCAAGAAGGTGCTCAGGAAGTGTCTGTCAGGTGAGTAGGCTGGGCGGCTCACCTCCACCGACTCTTTCCCTGAAAAGCCTCCCACAGACACATTCATCCCAAGATGCGATCCCCGGGCCTCTCAGGTGCTCAGGGAAAGAGAGAGACTTCACATAAAGGAAAAGCACTGCTAGCAGTGGGGTTTCAGGCCCTGGACTGGGACAAGGGTTGTAAGTTCTAGACAGCCCTGGCCCTCGGCCCTGATTCTGTCCTCCAGGGCCACCTTCTCTAGGAACAGACTGGGCACGGTGTCCCTCCTCACAGTCTTCCACTGACCTTTCCTATCTCCCCTCTCCACCTCACCCTCGGCCCCGCAGGCAGCGAAAGAGACCTTGGCCAAAGCGGTGCTGGCGGAACTGCCCCAACAAGTCGTGCAGTATTTCAAGCATAAAAACCTGCCCCCGATGCACTCGGAGCCCGCCTGAGCGCCAGCCCGGGCCCAGCAGCAGCATGCCGGCTGGGCCTCCCGCCCTCCCCAGGAACGTGCACGCTCACCCTGCTTCCTTGTGGGTGGCCTTGTTTTTAACCGATCCACGTTTTCATTTTTTACAACCGGACCTCCCCTCCCCCTCCTTCCCCCAGCCCAGCTGGGCTTCCTTTGTTGGAGCCGACAGAGGATGCTTCCGGGCCAGACTGGCTTCCTCCCTACCCTTAAGTATTGAATGTACTTTGTATAATTTTAGTGGAATTATTGTTATTAAAGAGAAAATTTTTACAATCCTAACTGGCTTTTTCCAAGTAACTAGCTGCAGACCCTGAAGGAGTGTGTCCCCAGTGCATACTTTGTGTCATTGCCTGCACCTACTTCCTGCTTTGTTTTTTTATACTGTGACTGTGTTCTATTTGTTATACTCAGGGTAATAAAGGAGTTTCCAATGTCCCTGTGTCAGTGCCTTCCTCAGCTGGGACCTGATGGGCTCACTGATCTGGGGAAGGAAACCTAAAAAGCTCTTTCCCCCAGCAAGGTGGGGCCATCGTTTCTTCGTGGGGGCACACGGTCCACACACCCAGTATTCACTCTGATAAACCGGCCCGGGATTTGGCACAGAGCACAGGCTCCATAGGTAACTGTGCAGACAAAATGCCCTGGGCCCCCGCTAGCAACCGGAGCCCCTGCAGAGCCTACACTAGTCCCGGGGTCCTCAGGCCCAGTCACTAGCTCCTGTGCCCCAGGCTTCTGTGCATCCAGTAACAACGGTTCTACTAAGTGCTGTTTCCAGCTCCACATTAAGACCTCTGTAGGCATAATCTTGATGAACTCTTCCAGTAGCCAATAGCCTATGCCTGTGACCTTTGCAGAGATGAACTGAGGAGAGCAGCTCATCCAATCCCACAGAGGCGGGGCCGGAACTTACATCCCGATCTGCCCCATCCCAGAGCCTATACTTAGTCCACAGCATCTTCCTCTGACTCTGCAAGGGAGTCTGCTCGACTTGCTAATAAATTTGTCCTTTCTCTGCACTGAATCTGGGAGGTCTGTTATCCTGATCCACTCTCCCACGTCAGTCATTGTCACTGGGGCCTGCTAGACCTGGGCGCCCACCAGCATGCCACCTCTGGGTGCCTGGTAGCCTCAGGAACCCATGTCTACCTGGTGAGAGCGAGTGAGGGAGACCTTCATCCTCAGCTTCCAATGCCCTGCTGGCTCTGCAGCCACAAGTCAGCTGAACTATCCTTTAGGGACACCTTCACTTCTGAGAGGGCTGCAGGAGTGCACAGAGCCCCATTTCCCCAAGGACCTTTGGGAAATTAGAGTACAACCACCCAGGGAGCCAGCTGGCAACATGGGATAGAACTGCAGGGTGAGGGCATCTGGCTTCTTCGGTCTGGGCCTAACCCCTGCTTGGGCCAGCTGTAAGACTACGTGTCCATCAAAACATAGCACAAGTCTGCTTATCTGCCCACTGCTCAGCAGCTGGGGTGAGTCTAGCTGGATGTCACATCCAGAGAAATTTGTACCCATCCAAACCTGGAATAATCTGTCAAATTCTGCAGTCAAATGCTTTACCCCTGAGCCGTACCCCCTAATCTGTCAAGCTATGATTTATCAGAGGTCTCTAAAGGGGAGCAGCTTTCTCCTCCTTAGCTCTCAGGGGACAGGCGTACTGGGGGAACCACTTCTCATGCAGACCTCTCCTCTGCACCTCCCCATGGGAGAAATTTACCAAACTGGTAAAACAGGAAAGACAGACATCAACTGGGCCATGGGTCGAGTCCCTGCTTTATGCTGGTGTCCATCCCCAACACTCAAAATCTTATGGACCCCCTACCTCAGGTGTGGTGGCCATGGCCCTCACCTCCAGGTTTCACAGGAGCAGACCCCAACATCTCTTTCTTCCCCCTTCTCTGCCCAGGTTGAGGGGATCAAACAAGCAAGCCCGCTCCCAGTTGGCGCAAGTTCGCAGGGGAAAGCAATGGACCCAAACCCCTGACCCGGCCAAATCACCACTTAAAACAACAAACCAAAATAAGTCCCAGGGATGTAACGTACAGTATGGTAACTACAGTTAATAACAACACTGTATTGTATATCAGAAAACCACTAAGAGCATAGATCTTAAAAGCCCTCACCACAAGAAAAGTGGATGGACCGTTCTGCAATACATACAAATACTGAATTGTACACCTGAAACGAATGTCAATCATACCTCAATGAAAACAAACAGCCTTGGTGATGCTGATGCTTGGTTTCTGGTACATGGATAGCAAGCTGAAAAGTGAACTTGAAAATGGAAAAGATCCCTTCACCCTTGCATCACTGCTGCTAAGGCCTGGACATAGCATTTGTTTAAAATTTCCACTGAAACCAGAGAAGGCCATACTGAAAGAGTTAAAGGCTCAAAATTCTGGTCCTCTCAACTGTGCAACTTCATGCAAGTCACTGAACCACTATGAATTCTGATTTTCCCTATAAAATGTAGAGAAGGACTGCTTCACAGGACTTTTTTTTTTTTTTTTTAGGATGAAAGACACTACAGTCCACAAAAATGGTCCACAAATGTCCCAAACCTGGGCACGGGATGGCTCAGTTAAGCGGCTATCTTTGGCTCAGGTCATGATCTCAGGGTCCTGGGATTAAGCACTGAGTTGGACTCCCTGGTTAGCAGGGAGCCTGCTTCTCCCTCTGCCCCTCTACCTCTCCCCCCAAATAACTTAAATCCTTAAAAAACAAAAACAAAAACCAAACAGTGCCTGGCATACACAGCAGGCCTCAGTATCAAATGAATGAATGAAACAAATCCACATATGGCATAATGATGTGCCTATTACTGAAACAGCCAGTGTGAAGCCCTGCCAACAGCTCAGAGCTGTCTCTGGGTCTTGCTGCCCTTCTCCTCTACAAAGCTCTGAGGCTGGGCCACATTCTGCCTATCACTGCTGTGACACCCCCATTCTCCCCATCCATAGCTCCAGCAGGTAAGGGAGCAAAACGTCAGCCCTTGCCAGCGTCACTAAGGCATGAATGTGCAACTGGCTGTGTTCACCCTGTGACTACAAGGATGTTGCCAAGATTCTAGCCTCCCACCAAGCAGAACTTACATTCCATACTGTTTCGCGTAAGTAGGCTGGGCACGCCAGAAAATCAAGACAACGCTCAAGTCCAAATGATGGTGCACTGCCACTGAGCTCTCCTTGTTGTTTTTCTGGAAGGGGCTTAAGACAACAGCTGAGCCATATACCCACGAGTAGGACACCCGAGCCAAGGAACCGGGTGTGCCTAAGCAATTAACATTTAGGGGAGAGGGAAGCGTACAGCAGAAACTGGTGGTTGGAGCTCCGACGAACAGATCTGACCCTTCATCATGTCGGTGTTCTAGCTGCAACTGAGGAGTGCCAGTAGGAGGGGAAGACCTGCCATAAATCCCTACTATGGAAGCTCTGGCCACCCTGTGCAGAAACAGGGGAGGCCAGCACTATCAGGGCTACTGAGGATGGCTACCATTTACTGAGCACTGTGCCAGATCCCGCACCCAGTCCCTAAGCCAGACTATCTTTGTCCCTCACCAGAAAGTTGTATCATCATTTCTATCCACCAAAGATGGAACTGAAGCCCAGAGAGGTTAAGGAGCTTGCCCCACTGACCCAGCTAGTAAATGTCTGGCTCCAAGCTCCTAACCACTGCGGTATAATCCAGGGAAGGGGGAAGTAGGCTTCGTTCTCAGGGAGAAGCAGAAGCAGTGTGTGTGTGGGGGGGGGGGGGGGAGTTTGAGGCAAAAGCAGCTTGTCCTGGGTAGAAAGGAGGTAGCCAGAAGGGAAGAATCCACGGAATGAGAATGCAAAGAGCTGGCTCAGGTCACCCCTAGTTAAGGGACCAACTTCCAGTCTAAGACACACCTGAAGCCAGCTCTTCTCTCCTCCTGGGACCCAAAACGAGGGAAGGAAATGGAAACAGATCACCAGCCACCTCTCTGGGTCCAGTCACCTCAGCTCCCCCGCTTTTTATAGATGGAAAAATGGATGCTCTGAATTTCATGCTTTCTCCCCACCCACGTGGGTAATAGGGCCGAAAGTCAGAAGTAGTTGACAGGGCATGGCGTGACACAGGCTAAACGATATAGAGAGAACTGGCAAACAGGCTTTCTCCCTTGCCTGGTTCAAGAGTTGTGAGAATATTACCACTCAGGGGCACCTGGGTAGTCGGTTAAGCAGCTGCCTTCAGCTCAGGTCATGATCCCAGAGACCCAGGCTCTCTGCTCTGTGGGAAACCTGCTTCTCCCTCTCCCTCTGCCTACTTCTTGTGCTCTATCAAATTAAAAAAAAAAAAAAAAAAAAAAAATACCACCACTCGGGACAATGTAAGCAGGTTTACAGAAACCCCACCATACGGGTTGTCTTTAGCCTTTCTTTCCTAATTATAAAACCCCAATTATTTATTTATTCAGGCCTGAGGGCTGCACTTTATGGATTAAAGCAGTCCCTGTTTTCTCTATCCTTTGGGTTTGAACCACACCGTCTACACTGGCTGCTTTTCAAGGCTGCTTCCTCTACCAGGGAGACCTGGTCCTGCTCTGCCAGTCATGGTTCTATGGGACGTGTGTCTCCCAGGAGTCTACACCAACAGGGACAGTAAACATGATGAGACGATCACCACTGACTCTCAGCCTCCCGTGATACCAGAGAGCAGAAATCTCCCCCGGTGGAGCCTCAACCTTCTCAACACAATCTAGCTACGTTAGCAGACCGGGAGGGAGTTGGGACCCAAGATCCCATACAGGAAAAGCAAGATCTTGTTCTTAGGTGGATTAGCTTTCAAGTTTTAATCCCTATCACCTTTTGTCCCCTTCTCCTCACAACAGAGGCCACAAGGTACAGTTATGGCTTCTTAATCCAATCACAGGGGCACCTGGGTGGCTCAGTTGGTTAAACATCTGCCTTAGGCTCAGGTCATGATGGGATCGAGCCCCTCATCGTGCTCCTGGCTCAGTGGGGAGCCTGCTTCTCCCTCTCCCTGCCCACACCCCGCTCATGCTCTCTCTCTCAGATAAAATCTCAAATAAAATCTTAAAAAAAAAAAAAAAAAGTCAAACCACATAGAGATGGTGGCTCTGACTCCTCGGTCTGCCTCCTGAAACGCCGTGAGGTTGCTCTGGGTACATGCTGTAATGATGACAGCTCAATCGCAGGAACAATGGAGCAGAGAAGCAGAAGGTGCCTACACAGTTTTACCTAAATGTCTTGTTTGTTAGGATGGAGCCGAGGCGCCTGTGCTGACAGTTAGGAACAATTAGCACGGTCCTGAAAAGGAAGAAGGATTCACAAGGCATCACTTGTGGGTGAAGGGAAGTCACCATCTGCTAACGGGCACCGGAGTGTCACTGCATTGGAAGGGGAGAGGCAGTGGGTTGGAGGAGATCCAGGGGCCTCTCTGCCCACATTAAAAATGAGTAGCTGCTCTGCCTGCCAGCACCACAGTGTCAACACATTCTGTGTGTGTGTCTCTCTGTCTCACACCCAAAAAAGTAGAAACAATTGACGTAGGAACCCAGGGGAAGAGAGAACTGTACAGACTCACTCTCCTGGAGCAGGGGAGCTTATAGATGTTTTTGTGTTTGCTTTTCAAGAGGATGCCTCCCTCTAACTTCATCTCTCTCCATCCCGGAGGGAGAGCCTCTGCCTCCCTTAAGGAGACAGGTGGAACAGTGCCTCGAGGTCTTGGTTGCGCAGTCTTGAAACTGCCCTGTGCAGGAAGGGGGGGCACAGAGGGGAGGAAAGGACAGGGCAGCACCTTTAGGCCACAAAGAGCTTCCACAGTTAGAAGCCTCAACTACAAACATTCCAAACAGAGAGGGGCCTTGACAGAGCACAGAATCGAGTCAGAACAGGCAGGTGTGTCCCACTGGCTGGCACTCAGAATTCCAGAAGCTCCTAGAAATAAGTCATCTCGTCTACATACCTACCAGGGCTTCTGCTTTCTCGCCATGATGAAATAAGGTAAGGCCCATGTTTGTTTCTCTAAGGTTTAGGGTCTTAAATGGCATTGGATGGAGGGAGTGGGAGGAGAAGGAATAAGGAAAAACTCCACAATGAGTGCTGAGCGCTGAGTGACACCCCTGGCAGATGTAGTTTATAATCTTTACTTAGTCACACAACATCAAGAATCGGTCAGTTCCAAGGGGGTGCAGCAGTTCACCTGGGGCCTCCCTCCCCCCCACCCCCTAAAATGCTCCACAGCACAGTACAACCACACGGTGCGCTCAGCTAGAAGAGAAGGGTTAAATGATGTCTGTCCCATAACTGCCCTTGCTTCTCTGTGCCGTCAGGAAGGGAAACAAAGAAAACAAGAAAGCAACAGGATCCATACACTGCACACCAGCGGGTGGCTATCTTCCCGGGCATTTCCAGGGGAACCTCAGCGGAGCCGCGGCCCCCGCCCCACCACCGCGGCAAGCGAAGAGGAAGCAAGACAGGGCCGCACACCTGCACTGGAGTAGAAAGAGAAACCAAACACAAGATGGGCCACAGTGGATTCTGGCACATTTTTAGATGAGGTTAAAAATGTCACGGTGTGCACAGGAAGCGGCAAAGGAGTTCTGAGGGAGGGGATGCCCGGAGGTGGAACAAACCGACCGGTCTACTCGGGCAGGAGCTCTGGGAGGGACACAGGAGCTATGGGGCCTCTAGGAAGGTATTGGTTCGGAAGATGGAGGAGACGATCTTGCCGGTGGCGTTGATCGTGCCTTCGCTGTCTGAGCTGGACTCGGAGTCGCTGCTCCCGGAGTAGGCGCCCAAGCCCGGGAGGATGCCGATGCAGACCGCAGCGGAGGGGCAGTGGATGGAAGGGGCGCTCAGGGACGTGCTGCCGAGAGACATGCAGGACGGGGCTTCTGCAAGACAGGAGGAAGGGCCGTGACTTCACCTCCTTTCCCAGAGCTGACCGAGAACTTGCCACTGTGCCCCAGGCTTTACCGTGAAGCCCCAACCACCCTATGCAGTCAGCACCACCAGCACCCGCGTCTGACAGCTGTTCCTTTTCACCGTTGACAAAACTGACGCCATGCTCAGAGAATGTTTTAAGAGCGTGCAGAATGTGACCAAGTAGCTAGGTTTCTTCTTGCCCCGGGAAACCCAGAACCATGGCAGCACCTAAGAGATGGAAAACCTCAATCTAGAAAACATGGGGACTTGAGGATGAGATGAAAACTTAAGGACTCTACTCTACCCCTCTCGTTGCCTCTAAATGTTTCCAGCCTCAGTGAATCTCTATAACAACCTGATATATAGGTATCCCCCATTTTACTGATGAGGGGGGGTCAAAGGACTAGGCCAAGGTTAAAGGCCACTGAGAGTAAAAAATGTTAAACCAAACCTGACTCAAAAAATTGGGATGCCTAGGTGGCTCAGCCGGTTCAGCATCCAATTCTTTGTTTTGGCTCAGGTTGTGAGATTGAGCCCCACGTTAGGCTCCAAGCTGGGCATGGAGCCCGCTTAGGATCCTCTCTCTCCCTGTGCCTCTCAACACCCAACCCCCACCAACTCATGCATGCGTGTTCTCCTTCTCTTAAAAATAATAATAATAATAATAATGTACTAAAACAATACCAGAGCTCACCATGGAGTAAGGGTTGGAGTTCAAACCTTACTGTCTCGGGCTGACAAGCATATATACCTTTCTAGGCTTTTGCCTTAACAAGCCCCTAAGGAACACTTCACGTAAATGTGAAAAGGACACGTGGTTCCAAAGTATATGAAGTCAAGAGTAAGTCACAAAAATACCACTGAGAGGCAAAAAGAGATCTCTGGTGGCCAATACACGGAGTTCAGGAGTTCACTGTATTCACTCGTCTTACAGGAAGTTCTAATAGGGGAAGAGATGCTGCTGAAGAAAGGCAGCAGCGGAACACGGAGACACAGAAAAGTGAAATGAGAGCTGACACCGCTCGTAGAGATGGTGGTAATGAGACAACAGGAACAGGAAAGCAGAGGCAGAGTTGCAACAAATACATGAAGGCAGATTTCTTTGGGATACAAAGAGTTCTTCCAAAACCAACCAACCAACCAACCGCTGAATAGAAAAGGGGACAGGGGTGCCTGGGTGGACTGAGTGTCTAACTCGTGATTTTGGCTCAAGTCATGATCTTGGGATCACGGGATTGAGCCCTGCACTGGGCCCCGCACTCAGCAGTCCTCTGCTTGAGGCCTCTCCCTCTCCCTCGGGCCCTCCCCACTTTGCTCACTTGTGCTCTAAAACAAACATAAATCTTTAAAAATAAGTGGACAGAATGCATGAACAGTTCACAGGAAAAGAAAAAAATGGCATTTAAACTTGGGAGAATGGGGGAACCTGGGTGGCTCAGTGGATGAAGCATCTGCCTTCAGGTTGTGATCCCAGAGTTCCAGGATCAAGTCCCACATCGGGCTCCCCGCTGAGCGGGGAGCCTTTTTCTCCACTGGACCTTCCCCACTCTTGTGCTTTCTCTCAAGATAAATAAATAAAATCTTTAAAAATAAAAAATAAATAAATAAAATGAACTTGGGAGAATAAACAATCTATAAGGAGGGAAGTTATGGGCAACAGGCATCTTCGTGTGTTGCTCAGAAATGCAGGGCAGTGTCCTTCGAAATTAAACTATGTTCATATAAGACCATTCCCTCCAGCACTGTTAATAGCAGGAACCAAAAGGTTCATTATGACGGGGGGTGGGGGGCACCTGGGTGGCTCAGTGGGTTAAGCCTCTGCCTTCGGCTCAGGTCATGATCTCAGGGTCCTGGGATCGAGCCCCACATCGGGCTCCCTGCTCAGCAAGGAGCCTGCTCCCCCCCGCATCTCTGCCTGCCTCTCTGCCTACTTGTGATCTGTCAAATAAATAAATAAAATCTTTAAAAAAAAAACACGATTCAGCCATAAAGAAGAGTAATGCCTCTGCGTACTGGTATGGAATGGTCTCCAAGACACCATGCTATATGAAAGAGGCCATGCTATGTGTAAGCTACAGTCTGTGGGGAGAGGGAATGCCCACCGACACGCATGATAACGTCGGAAACAAAACATGTAAGACTCTAACAGTGATTGCCCGGGGAGATCAGCTGAGTGGTCAGATAATAGGGGAGACTTAACTTTTACTACACATACTTTTGCCCCTTTTGAATTTTCTATTATGTGTGTATACTACCTATATATTTTAGAAAAGCAAATGCAAAAGTTCAAAGAACATCATCATCTACTTAAATTAGGGAGGAATAGTCCCACATATCTGTCTAAGCCCAAGGGCAGCTCTGTATTACAGCCAGGAAGGCTGTAGAAGAAGGTAAAGTCTAATGATAAGAAGACCTGCTGGTCTGTATCCTCTATTTGTAAGCCTGAAGGCAAGGGCTCTTCCTTCACCACTCTGTCCCTTGGGCACACAGCATGGGGCCTAGCACAGAGCAAGTCAGCATTCACAATGCATTGAAGACATTTTACAGAAGTTCACTGCAAATAGCTAAATTTGGGGGTGGTGGTGGTGAAAATTTGGGACACAACATCAAACTGTACACCATTCACTACTTGAACATCCATTGTATTATTTTCACATACTCAGTGACACTTTCATTCTGTTAGAAATATTTGGTTAAGGGGCACCTGGGTGGGTCAGTCGTTAAGTCTCTGCCTTCAGCTCAGGTCATGATCCCAGGGGCCTGGGATCCAGCCCTGTGTCAATGGGAAGCCTGCTTCTCCATCTCCCACTATCCCTGCTTGTGTTCCCTCTCTCGATGTGGCTCTGTCAAATAAATACAATCTTAAATAAATAACAAAATAATTAAAAAAAAAAAAAAGAAGAGGAAAAAAAAGTATTTGGTTAAGGGGCACCTGGGTGGCTCAGTTTAGTGTCCACTGTCAGCTCAGATGACCCCAGGGTCCTAGGATCAAGCCCCAAGTCAGACTCCCAGGACAGTGGGGAGCCTGCCTCTTCCTCTCCTCTCCACTTGTGCTCACTCTCTGTCACTATCTCTCAAATAAATAAACAAATGAATGAATAAAACCTAAAAACAAAACAAAACAAAACAAAACTATTTGGTCAAAATAAAACCAGCTGAACCCACAACCTGGGGCGCCTGGTTGGCTCAGCATTAAGCATCTGCCTTAGACTCAGGTCATGATCTCAGGGTTTTGGGATTGAGCCTCGATCAGACTCTCTGCTCAGCGGGGAGTCTGCTTTTCCCTCTCATTCTCTCTCTCTGCTCTCCTTCTCTAAGATTTTGAAAAAATCTTTTTTTAAAAAGCTGCTATCTTCTGAGGTATGAATCAGTTACCCAGAAAAGTAATTTATGCGACGCTGTTAAGTAAGATGTCATTTTATTAAGTATTTCAAGGGTGAACTGAATTTTAGTCTCTAGCTTAGATACAAACGGAAGATCAAGTTCAGAGTATCTGCAAGACTAGAGCTAGCCTAATGGAAGGATGGAAGCCAGCCACAGAAATGAAACCAAGGAGGGGTGCCTGGGTAGCTCAGTCGGTTAAGCATCTGACTCTTGGTTTCAGCTCAGGTCATGAGACCTGTCATGAGATTGCCTGAGAGTCTCTCTCTCCCTCTCCACCCCGCCCCCACCCCACCAAATGAATAAAGAGAGAGAGAGAGAAAGAAGAGAGAAGAGAAAAAGAAAAACGAAACGAAACCCAAGGAATCTAGACCATGGTGGCATCAGGAGAGTTTCAGCAAAAAGACCAAATCCCTCGATTATCTAGGTTTCAAGAAAGAAAAGAGACTGCAATTCTGACAAATTTCATTCCAAAAATAGTTACACTGTCCAAAGAGAACAAAATGGTGCCCTCTGATCTCACCCATTTGGTGAAGTTTCCTGCCAACTTCTGCATTTGCAGGACCACGTTGTCATACCAAATTAACACCGAAAATTACTAATAGAGAATGTTTTTGGGATTCAAACAGACGCGTGACTTGACAGCCAATGGGGCCAATTGTGCATCCATTCACGGACTCTGTTTGGAGCTGAAGTCCAGAGCCTCCAGTGGGGAAGCCTGAATCTCCATTAGGGTCACAGAGCTATCTTCTGGGAGAACTAAAGGGACAAAGCCTTCTGCCATGGACAAGACTCTCAAGCAAGCTTTCAGGGAATATTCTTCCTGTGGGGCCTCAGCATCTATCAGAAGAGGGTATTTCATGCCCAGCTGTAAGAATGCCGCTGTAAGAATGGAGTGGGGGAGGACGAAGGGATTAAGAAAGGTGGCTCTGAAACATGGTGTCTACCCGAGATAGTTTAAAAAAGCCACACAAGTTTTCCTTTCTACTGACTGATGCGAATAGTTCCTACAAGGGAATAAGCACCAGATACAGGGCTACTAATTAACCGGTTGAAGTACGTTCAAGATTTCTATAAAGTTTTATATACCTATGTGCATACAGACACAATACACACGTAACCCTATTTAAGCAGCCAATTTAGCAAGTTTCCTATATATTGAAAAGAGACCAGTGAAATGGAGCTCCCATATTGCTGATGAGAATGTAAACTGCCATAACTTCTTTGCAGGGGGGTTGCAATATTTATCTGAATTACAAATGTATATCCTCTCTGTCCCAATAATTCTTTTAAGTATTTACCCTAATATATCATGAATGTGATGAATGATGCATGTACAAAGTTATTTAATGAAATCTCATACCAGAGAAAAAATGGAAACAATCTAAATGTTCATCATAAAAAAAACAGGATAGGGGCTTCTGGGGGGCTCAGTCTATTAAGCGTCTGACTCTTGATTTCGGCTCAGGTCATGATCTCAGGGTTGTGAGACTGATCCCTGCACTGGGCTCCGTGCTCAGTGGGAAGTCTGCTTGAGATTCTCTCTCTCCCTCCGCCCCTTTCCCAACTTATGTGCACAAGCTCTCTCTCTCTCTCTCTCTCTCTCTCAAATAAACAAATCTTTAAAAAAAAAAAAGGATAAATATACTATGGTGCAGTCATATAATGGAATACTACACAGTCTTATAAAAAGAATGAAGCTCTTTGTGTAGAGATATGTAATGATCCCCAAGGTACAAGTGAATTAAGCAATGAACAGAAGAGTGTGTTAATTAAAATACTAACAATGATGACGGGAAGTACAAACCAACATATGAAGTATTCTGGCCAAAATACCAACTTGAATTAATTGAGCTCTAGATCTAGTTACCATTTTACAGGAAAAAGAGGAACAAAGGAACACTGTGGAGATGCGATCAGCAAAATCTAGAGTATGGGAAACTGCACAGGACAAAGACCCAGTTTCTTCACAAAAACAAAGGAAACAAAAAAATACAAAAAGGAAGAACTTCTTATAGGTCAAATGAGACTCAGAAGATGTAATAGCCTACTGTAAAATGCCACATGATGGCAATATTCTCATAGTGACCTACAGACTCAAGCAATCCCTATCAAAATCCCAACTGCCTTTTTTATTGAAATTGACAAGTTGATCCCCAAATTCATGTGGAAATGCAAGAGACCTCGAATAACAAAAAACCATCTTGAAAGAGAACAAAGTTGGAGGACTCACACTTCCCCATTTCAGAACTTCCTAGAGGCTATAGTGATCAAGACTGTGTGGTAATGGCATAAAGAAAGACAGATCAATTGAAGAGAGGAGTCCAGAAATAAACCCATACATGTTAGTTAACTGATTTTCAGCAAAAATGCCATGACAATTCAGTCTGGTAAAAACAGCCTTTTCAACAAATGGTGCAGACCAACTGGATATACACACAGAATGAAAATGCATCCCTACTTCAAACCATAAACAAAAAATAATGCAAAATGGATCAAAGACCAAAATATAAGAGCTAAAACCGTAAAACTTTTATAAGAAAACACAGGTGTAAGTTTGTAAGAAAACACAGGTGTAACTTTTCAAGACCATGGATTAGGCAATCGTTTCTTAGACAGGACACCTAAAGCATAAGCAAACTAAAGGAAAAATAGCTAATTTATATGTCCTCAAAATCTAAAAATTATATGTTTCAAAGGACTCGATCAAGAAAACGAAAATACAGGGGCGCCTGGGTGGCTCAGTGGGTTAAGCCGCTGCCTTCGGCTCAGGTCATGATCTCAGGGTCCTGGGATCGAGTCCCGCATCAGGCTCTCTGCTCAACAGGGAGCCTGCTTCCCTTCCTCTCTCTCTGCCTGCCTCTCTACCTACTTGTGATCTGTCAAATAAATAAATAAAATCTTAAAAAAAAAAACAAGAAAATACAAAAAAAAAAAAAAAAAGAAAAAAGGAAAAAAGAAAAAGAAAATGAAAACACAACCCACAGTAAGAAGACTGTATCTGTAAATCACTTATCTGACAAATGTCTAGTATCCAGAATACATAAAGAATTCTTACAGCTCAACATTAAAAACACAAGTAACCCAATTTATTTAATTTTTATTTTTTAAAGATTTTATTTATTTATTTGACAGACAGAGATCACAAGTAGGTGGAGAGGGAGGCAGAGAGAGAGGAAACAGCAGGTTCCCCGCCGAGCAGAGCGCCCGATATAGGGCTCGATCCCAGGACCCTGGGATCATGACCGAGCCGAAGGCAGAGGCTTAACCCACTGAACCACCCAGGTGCCTGACAAGTAACCCAATTTAAAACAGGCTCAGGATTTGAGTATATATTAAATATTTCTCCAAAGAAGATATACAAATGACCAATAAGTACATAATGCCATCATCATTAGGGAAATGGAATATCACTTCACACCCACAAAAATGAACAGAATAAAAAAAAAAGACAATAACAAGGGTTGATAAGGATGTAAAGGGACACCTGGATGGCTCAGTGGGTTGGGGGGTCTGCCTTCAACTTGGGTCCTAATCTCCGGGTCCTGGATCAAGCCCCACCCACATCAGGCTTCCTGCTCAGCAGGGAGTCTGCTTCTCCCTCTCCCTCTGCCCCCAACCCCCACTCACGCTCTCCCTTTCTCTCTTGTGCTCACTCTCAAATAAATCAGTTTTTTGTTTTTGTTTTTTAAAAGGATGTAAATAAAGAAACTGGAACCTTGGGTGCCTAGGTAGCTCAGTGGTTTAAAGCCTCTGACTTTGGCTCAAGTCATGATCCCAGAGTCCTGGGATCTAGCCCCGCATCGCACTCTCTGCTCAGCAGGGAGCCTGCTTCCCCTCCTTTCTCTCTCTGCCTGCCTCCCTGCCTACTTGTGATCTCTGTCTGTCAAATAAATAAATAAAATCTTAAAAAAAAAAAAGAAAGAAACAGGAACCTTCATATATTGCTGATAGAATGTAAAAATGGTACAGCTGCTTGATAAACAGCTTGGCAATTCCTCAGAAAGTCAACCATATAAACATAGAGTTACCATATGACCTAGAAATGCCATTTCTTGGTATACGCCCAAGAGAACTGAAAATAGTTGCTCACACACAAATTTGTACATGAACGTTCATAGTAGCATCATTTAGAATAGCCAAAAAGTGTAAACAACCCAAATGCCCATGAACTGATGACTAGACAAACAAAATGCAGCATACCATACAATGGAAGATTATTTAGCTGTAAAAAGTACGGATACATGTTACAACATGGATGACCTTTGTACAGTGAAAGAAAGCTAAATACCAAACGCCATACACTACATGATTTCATTTACATGAAATGTCCCGAAAAGGCAAATCCAGAGAAAAGTAGAAGAGTGGTTGCCAGTGGCTAGGGAGAGGGAAGAATGGGGAGTAACTGTTAAGGGCATGGGGCTTCTTTTTGGGGTGATGAAAATGTTTTGGAATTAAATAGTCATGATGAATACACATTCTTGTGAACATACTAAAAACCACTGGATTGCGTCCTTTAAAAGAATGAATTTTATGGTGTATCTCAATATTTTTTTTTAAAGCCATCTAGGTCAAATACAATGTATGTCTGATCCTTGCTTGAATCCTGGTTTTAAAAAAGTCAATTGCCAAGAAAAAAATGAGAAAATTGGGGAAAATGAGTATTAATTTGGTATCTGATAATATTTAGAAATTATTATTATTTTAAGTGTAATAATGTTATTGTAATCACATTAAAAAATTACTTTTTTAAGGATAGGTAAAGAAGAATTATTGACAAAACAATATAGTGTCTGCTATTTGCCTCAAAACACTACAGTTGAGAAGGTATAAATAAGATTGGACATGTATTGGGGCGCCTGGGTCGCTCTGCCTTCGGCTCAGGTCATGATCCCAGGGTCCAGGGATCAAGCCTCGAATTGGGCTCTCCGCTTGGCCGGGAGCCTGCTTCCCTTCCTCTCTCTCTGCCTCTCTGCCCACTTGTGATCTCTGTCTGTCAAATAAATAAATAAAATCTTAAAAAAAAAAAAAAAAAAGATTGGACATGTATTAAAAACTGTTGAAGCTATATGATGGGGTTCATTATTCCATTATCTCAACATTTGAATATGTTTACCTAAATTTTTTAATTTTAAAAGAATATATTTATAATTGCTTGTATATACATACAATAGCTCTGGATATATACGTAAGAAATACTGTTTCCCTCTCAGAAAGAACTGCATGGAAAAGGATACAGAATGTTGAAGGGAGACTCTTCACTCAATGTCCTTTTTATTTTTTATTTTAAAGATTTTATTTATTTATTTGACAGAGAGAAAGAGAGATCACAATTAGGCAGAGAGGCAGACAGAGAGAGAGGGGGAAGCAGGCTCTCTGCCGAGCAGAGAGCCTGATGTGGGGCTTGATCCCAGGACCCTGAGATCATGACCTGAGCTGAAGGCAGAGGCTTAACCCACTGAGCCACCCAGGTGCCCCTCAATGTCCTTTTTAAAAGTAAATTCTAGGGGTGCCTGGCTGGCTCAGTTAAGCCTCTGACTCTTGATTTCAGTTCAGGGGATGATCTCAGGGTTTGAGATCAAGCCCCAAGTTGGGCACCACACCCAAACTGTCTCTCTGCTCCCTGCTTAAGACTGTCTCTCTCCCTCTCCTATTCTCTCTCGCTCTTTAAAAAAAAAAAAAAAAAAAAAGTAAATTCTAAGAGCAAAAAGTTATCAGCAACAGCTCACCATTACTGATGTCAGCAAATATATATATATATATTTTTTTTTGCATTTTAAAAAGTTTTTACTTAAATTCCAGTTACAGGGCACCTGGGTGGCTCAGTGGGTTAAAGCCTCTGCCTTCAGCTCAGGTCATGATCCCGGGGTCCTGGGATCGAGCCCCACATCAGACTCTATGCACAGCAGGGAGCCTGCCTCCTCCTCTCTCTCTGCCTGCCTCTCTGCCTACTTGTGATCTCTCTTTGTCAAATAAATAAATAAAATCTTTAAAAATAAATAAATTGCAGTTACTTGGCCAATACATTATTTTTAAATATCCATTATTTTTTCAGAGAGAAATAAATATAAGCCCTGTTTTAGAGATGACCCACTGAATTTAGCACACCATCTCAATCCCACAGGGGGTTACAGGTAGAACTAAAAACACTCTTGAATTTCTCATCCCTGATCCAGCCTTCAGGAACACTCACCTTCACTTACAACTCTGTGCCACTTAATACAGTGCCAGATTTGATTGCATACAAGTAACCACCCATGAAAGTGTACTTCTGTGAAACTATATTAGCCTTTAGCCTCAATCCAATCCAAGATCAGCAAAAGCCAGGCATTCTACCTCTCACTGGTAGCCAGCCAGGTGAAATCAAGAAACCTGACATTTGGGGGAGACTGAGAGAAACCCTTTGTGAGCAGGAGTGATATGACCAGGGCTTTGTCTATGGAAGCACTTCTGGGGGATCACTATTGTCATTTATCAATTCCACTGGGTTTCTAACATATTGATCAGCAGGACAGCTGACATACTCGTGGGTGTAAATCCTGCTTGGTAGAAAAAAGCTTGCTTAGAGATCCATGCATTCCTTCACAGATACAATGCAGCCCAGCCCTGTACTATGGTTCACGTGTATTATGAATAAATAGTGAAATGGAAGCTGCCACCTACCTTGACTCTTGTCATCTGGGTCAGGGTCCGATTTCAGTCTTTTCACACTGTTGCCACTCTCTGAGCTGTAACAAAAAATACGGTAATTTGAGCTATGTCCAATCTTAGGGATTAAAACTTCAGGAATCAGGAGCTCCAATAACCATTTATATGGGTCTCAGGTAGCCTCAAAGGGGTGGTCTGAAATGAAAAGTCTTCATTTCAGGTTCTTAATATCCTTCCAGTTACATTATTGTTATAAAAACAACTTAAACCTCTGGCCAATTCAAGGAGTGGAGCATTGTATCTTCAAGCATCACCTAAACTTCAGATTCTTTGTTGTCCTTATCATTCATCTTGGTTAGAACCACAGATGGACTGCGGGAGTATGTGGACACATTCACAAAAGACAAAAATTTAGTTAAGTTCTTAAAGTTTAACGGAAATCTCTCCTTTAGTGACATGCTAGAGATTCTGAAAGTCAGCCAAAAGATCTTCACTGAATGTCAAAAGAATGTACTTCTCCTGCTGTGTAGCGTAGAGAAGGCATAATCATACCTCCAGCTCCACCATTACTACTAATATTGAGGGCAGTCAAAAAAAGAAAAAAAAATGCACTTCAACTAGGAAGAAATGATCTCAGAAAGAAGGCCGTAATCACAGAAGGAAGGGTTAGTGAACAAAGAAACCGGCAAATACAATCTAATTTGTGTGTTAAACATGACCATACTAAGTCCTGGGCAGTAGTAGCATGTAAGGAAGACGTGATTATAGCTCCTAGTTCTAAGGTCCATGTATAATTTTGTAGGAAAGTAAGATAGCTATTTAACTTAAGGTTTTGCGAAGTATTCCTGGTAAGCTGCAAATTTAGCCACCAAAAACAGAACACAGAAACTAGTAGAAAGAAAACAAACAAAAGGTTTTAAAATTTGTAAATTTTAAAAAACAGTATGAGGAAAAAATATTTTTTTTTATTTTTATTTTTTTTAAAGATTTTATTTATTTATTTGACAGAGAGATCACAAGCAGGCAGAGAGGCAGGCAGAGAGAGAGGAGGAAGCAGGCTCCCTGCTGAGCAGAGAGCCCAATGCGGGACTCGATCCCAGGACCCTGAGATCACCACCCGAGCCGAAGGCAGCGGCTTAACCCACTGAGCCACCCAGGCGCCCCAGGAAAAAATATTTTTAAGGTAAAATGACAACATTAAGATAGCAGAAACTATAAAAAAAAATGCTAAAAAATCCAAGCCTACCTGTAAAACAAGATCAACATCCTCAATTTAAAACCAGCTATTTGTAAGACACACCAAAAAATTTAACAAAAATAAAACAAAAACTTGAGACCCAGAAAGACTGAAAACAAAAGAAGAGTAAAAGAGTTACCAAAGCAAATACTAACCCATAGAAGGCTGAGCTACCTATTAAAATTTTAGGGAAAAAGAATTTAAGAGCAAAAACATTATAAGACATAAAGTAGATTAGTTTATAATCAAACATTTTAATTCACTATGAAGAAATAACAATTCTGAACATGTATGCTCCTAATTAAAGAGCTTAAAATATATATTCAACAGAATTCTGAAGAAAAATCAAGAAAACATCACTATAATGGGAGATTTCAAAATACTCAAGTACTGAGAAAGCAAGCAGACAAAGATGTAAAAACACAGAAGATTTAAACAATACAATTAACAAGCTTCTTTGGTTTACCTACATGAAAACCAGAACAATTGCAAAACACGGATTCTTCTCAAGCTCACTTAGAATATTCACAAAAATTAACCTCAGGAATGGGTCACAAAGCGAGTTTAAAGCAATTTAAAAATCAGTACATATAAACCACAATGCAAGTAAGGCAGAAATCAGCAACAAAAGACAAGTATTATGTATCACAGACTCTTAAGACACCACTGCTATAAGGTGTTAAAATGTGGGGGTAGGGAGGGGAAGCGCCTGGGTGGCTCAGTGGGTTAAGCCTCTGCCTTTGGCTCAGGTCATGATCTCAGGGTCCTGGGACTGAACACAGCATCAGGCTCTCTGCTCAGCAGGGAGCCTGCTTCCCCTCTCTCTCTGCCTGCCTCTCTGCCTGCTTGTGATCTCTGTCAAATAAATAAATAAAATCTTAAAAAAAAAAAAAAAACTACAATAATTACAGAGTGGTACTGGTCCAACAGACCCAAGGGACAGAAACAAGGAACACCCATACAAACCCAAGGATTTGGACAGAGGTGACACTGAAGGTCACTGGGGAAAGGTAGAAATATTTAGTAAATGTTGCTAGAAAATCAGCTTCTGGGGCCCTGGGTGGCTCAGGTGGTTAAACACCTGACTCCTGATCTTAGCTCAGGTCTTGATCTCAGGGTCGTGATCAAGACCCATGTTGGGCTCCATGCTGGCAGTGGAGCCTACTTAAAAAACAAAACGAAAACAAAAAACTGACCACCTTAAAATTAACTAATGAAAGTAAAAAGATATAAATGGCAAGAAAAAAGTCAGGACCATATTAAAAAAAAAACAAACCTACTAACCATTAAGAAAAATTTTACAAAATCATTATATATCGCTGTATCTGTGCTGTCCAGTAGGGCAGCAATTAGCCACATACTAATTCCAGTGGGTATTTAACACCTGAAATGTGACTAGTGTGGCTAAGAACCTGGATTTTATTTTTTTTTTTTTAGATTTTATTTATTTATTTGGCAGAGAGAGATCACAAGCAGACAGAGAGGCAGGCAGAGAGAGAGAGAGAGAGGGAAGCAGGCTCCCCGCCGAGCAGAGAGCCCGACGCGGGACTCGATCCCAGGACCCCGAGATCACGACCCGAGCCAAAGGCAGCGGCTCAACCCACTGAGCCACCCAGGCGCCCCAAGAACCTGGATTTTAAATTAGAACTAATTAAATTAGTTCTAATTAATTTGAATTTAGATAGCCATAGGTGGCCAAGGACTATCATACTGGACAGCAGAGCTCTGGAGAAACATTTGCACATACATAACAAAGCATGCCCTAGACCTTTCAACACCATCTGTCATGGTTCAAACATGCATCCACAAGAGAACAGACACATTTTGGTATCTCATATAAAGCACCATCATACAACAAGGAAAATGAATGAATTACAGCTATATATATGTGAACACACACAAAAAATTGTTTCAATCACAGAAACAACTGGAGTGAAAAACCAAATTCACAGATCATATACAGAATGAAATCATTTTTATAAAGTTCAAAACCAAGGAAGCCATTATACTGTTTAGGGATACCTATATAGGTAGCTGAAACCAAACCAAACACAACCACCCCACACACACACACCCCCAAACTACTAAAAGTAAAGACATGCAGAATGACCAAGCAGATCTGGAAACATGGGGTGAGGATGGCAGGGTAGGAAAAGGGAGCACAGAGGTTGGCTCAGTCAGCTGATCATGTCCTAGGCACACACCGCCATCAGACTTTCTTTCACAAGCACCAGAATCATCCATGCGATTTCAAAGATTAGACTCCAAGAGCTCACTTCAAACTTAATGAACCAGAGTTAGTGAGAGGCCTAGAATTCACATTAACAAACTCCTGGGTGATTCTAATAAACCCAAGCCTGGGTAGATGAGGAAGTGCTGCCCCAGGAGACTCATTTAGCATCTTGCCACACAAAACAACAATAAATGATGATCTAATAAAAGGTGAGCTAAGGACTAAGTAAGGGAGGCAGTCCTAACATTTATTCTGCTAACAGCAAGACACTGCTGAGAAGTATCTAACTGTCCACTTTGGAGAAGTCCAGTAAAACGACCCAGGACCAAATCCCGAAATACACTGGACCAGGCATGAAAGCTTCTGTCAACTTAAAAGGAAGAGTGGCACCTAGGTGGCTCAGTCAGTTATGCATCTGCCTTATTTCGGCTCGGGTCATGGTCTCAGGGTTGAGAGATGGAGCCCCACATCAGGCTCCCTGCTGGGTGTGGAGCCTGCTTAACGGTTCTTTCTGTCCTGGCCTCTCCCTCTGCCTGCCCCTCCCATGAAAAACTTGAAAGGAATAATTCATGGCTCAGGTAACTGGCCCTTTTCAGGTTACTACTATTCCTCCCCTGCACTGCTAAATCATGACAATTTTATATGGAAGTAATGTTCCTAGGAACATCTGCAGCAGACGGATGGGGCACCAAACCACAACAGTGCATCAACGCACTCCCCTGAAAACATGTGGCTGGCTGCCATATTGATTTTCCTAATAGACTGCACTAACGAGTAACATTATTTCATCCACGGTATCGTTGGTCAAATTGAAACAACCAGATTTCATTACTTTGGAGCCATTTCAGGATTTAGCAGGGAGGAGCAAAACTAAAACAGAACTTACAAAACCTCTAGGCTGTGCCGCCACCCCACTTCAATCAGCAAGGAGCCCAGTCAGGTCTGTGCCACAGTCACAGCTTCCATGGTCTCACAGGCCACAGTGCCTTTGTAGCTGCTATTCCCGCTGCCCAGGATGTTCTCCCCCTTGTCTGCCTGTCAAAGCCCTAGTCATCTACCTGGTCAACATCCCCCTCTAACGCCCTCCCAGGGAGCTATGGGTTTCCTCCTCCCTGCTCCCATGACACCTTACCCAAATCCCTTCACACAACTCGCTATCTCATTTGCCTAGAAACAGATGCTCAAACATTGAAGTCCACCTCTCCTATTACTTTGTGACCTTGGACAAAGGTTTTTAACAGTTAAACCTATACTACGTAGACTTGTGGAAAGAGTTAAGATCATTAACACAATGGAAAGCACTTAACACAATGCCTGCCACATGACCGGTGCCCAATGAAGAGTAGCTGTTACCCTGCTGAATGAACAATCAGAGAGACAAGGCTAAACAAGAATACAGAACACACCAAATCTGGAGGGGGAGAGAATGGTAGGGCTACCAAAGAAATGTCACCAAGACTGCCGCTTAGGTAACCGTGTGTTCCGGCTACCATTATAAGTGGCATTTCAGAGTACACAGTCAAAGGGAGACCGAAGTCGTGTGAGTGCTGGCTGACCTCTTATGTTTCACAGCTCCTGCCAACAGCTTGGCCTGGGAGAACTTGTTCTTGGTTTCTATGGGTTTCACAGCCACTTTCTTCTCCACCTCCTTCTTGTTTTCCGGAGAAATTCCAACTTTGTTGAGATTACTGTGTTAGAGGTTAAGGGTCAAACTAAACAAAAAGAGCTATAGCAGGACAATGGTAAGTCAAGGGGAGACACATAATCCACTAGCTCTTCCGGTCTGCCATGTAATGTTTAGTCTGTTTATATCAAAAACAACACTCTTTCCTCTTTATTCTGCCCATCATACCCAGCTGATTTGAAGAGAAATGAAGGTAACCATGGAGGAAGAAGGCAAATCAAGCCAAATATATTACAGAAAAGCAAACTTTTCCCCTTTGAATCTCAGTGAAAATCTGAATTACAGTCAGAAAACCTCCCCCCAAACAGGGCCACAGCTTGCTGGGGTAAACAAAGATCTTAAGAAATACAAAAGCCACAGAAAAAAATGTGGCTTCCCTGAAAATTTTTAAGTATTTGCTTTTTTTGCTCAAGGGTAAAATCAAATCTTGCAGAATGTCCTAGGACCATCAGTGGCGTTCAATTTTGGACACCACAAAGACGGATTCCTCTGCTGGTACAAGACAACGTCAGAAGCACCTTAAGGCTCATTAAAAAACAGAGTCCCTCCCCTGTCTCAGATCTGTTGAATGAGGACCTCCAGAGGCCCAGGAAATGGTTTTAAACCTCTCTTCAAGGTAATCCTTTTTTTTTTAAATTTTATTTATTTATTTGACAGACAGAGATCACAAGTAGGCAGAGAGGCAGGCAGAGAGAGAGAGAGAGAGGGAAGCAGGCTCCCCGCTGAGCGGAGAGCCCGATGCAGGGCTCGATCCCAGGACCCCGAGATCATGACCTGAGCCGAAAGCAGAGGTTTAACCCACTGAGCCAACCAGGCGCCCCTCTCTTCAAGGTGATCTTAATGAGAAACCCCAGTGCATATACAACACATGAACCAAAATGTTTTTAAAAGTGCAACAAGGGGAACCTGGGGGGCTCAGTCGGTTAAGGATCTGCCTTTGGCTCAGGTCATGATCCCGGGGTCCTGGAATCAAGCCCTGCATCAAGTTGCCTCGTCTTCTGCCTACTCTTCCGTGAGTCTGCTTCTCCCTCTTCCTCTCCCCCTATTCATGCTTTCTCTGGAGCACGCTCCTTGAGACCTTTAGAGTCTCTCTCCCTCTCCCTCTGCCCCTCCTGTTTATGGTCGCATGTGCACTCTCTCCTTCTCTAAAATAAATGAACACATCTTTTAAAAAAAAATAAAGTATAACCAGTTCACTTGTAACTTCACTCCTTACAGGCATGAGACCAATCGCTGGGTGTCAAGGTCTGTCACTTTCTTCTGTTCCCTCCACCAGCCCTTCCCCTCCTTCCATTTCATATTCTCACAATCCATTAGGCAAGAATTTTAAGTGTTGAATGTGGTGCAATTCTTTAAGAGGTAGCAGTGCCTTACTGGAACAATAGTGACATCTAGTGACCAAGAAATCTAAGAAGCAGGTATTATCAGCCCAAGCAGGTGGGCAGAGAGGTATATGGTCTTTGAGCACTAAGAAAACCAGGTACCAGAAATCAGGAAATTCTCATTCTGATCACGCTTCAGGCACTAACTCTGTTCTTACAGGCACCAGTTACCTTAAATATTTGCAGTATTCATGGGGATTATGCAAAATGCTCAGTACTATTCTGTGTTTCTGAAACCAGGTTTCAAAGTCAACATGGAAGCTGGTAATATGTTAACATTACACGTTTGGTTTTCTAGAATAAAAATGAAAGAATCACATTTCGTCCTTCTAATACCAAATGACAAAAACCACCAGCATGCAGATTTTTACCTGCAACTCCATCGGTAAGGGATAAAGTCTTACAGAATTCTTAATATTGAAAAATAAAACAAAAATGGAAAAAATTAACAACAAAACACATGCATTTTTATAACAGTAGGACACAAGCAGAAACCAGCACTTCACTTTTTATTCTTTTAAAGTGGAAAAAAAAAGCCTCTAATCTTTTCTTTTTGGGGGACATGGGGGGGTTAAATCATTACTTTTGATCCATAGCCAAAGCATAAGCCATTTTTACGCTTAAGTTCCTCTCCCCCTAAAGTGCTTTAAAAACACAAACACCCCTCAAAAATATCAAAGAATTCATTAGATGAGGTACTTAAAAAAATTACATAGTTCTTAACACATATAATATTGTTAAAGCAAACAAGAGTTCTGTTGTTTCTACGGCACAAACCACAGCTTCTCTGCCTTCACAAGTATCACATCATAAAATGTGTCCTATTATAACGATCGAACCAGTTCCTGACTTAGAGCTTCAAGAAACAAACGGCTAACCCTTCAGTTCCATCTCCTCCATCTCGACATGTCTCTGGCTACCTGCAAGCTAGGATGCCTGCTTTATGTATCAGTGGGTTAGAACGCTGTTCAGTGCTAGCCAGTCAGAACTTACCAAGTTTCCAAGAAAATCCAACACCTCTGGGGCCTCCCCAATGTTGTGCTGTAATGTCAGCAGGGCAGGAAAGCTTCTCCCCCCTTACTGCTCCCCTACTTACTCCTCCCTTTGCTGAAAACTGAGGGGCCCTGCACATTCACACCAAACCAACACTACTCCCCAGAACGCTGCTTTGGGAGGCGCAGTTTATTTGCTAAGCTGCCGAATTAAGCACATAAAAGAAGACATTATTCTAGTGATTGGTATAATTAACGTATTTCCTGAGGGGGAAAAAGTCTGGAGCCTGACACAATTCAATCCATCTTTATGCCCCCCCTCTACAAACATCAATGCACACTATTATTCTGGAGTCACCAGGGAGGGTAGGAGGGGAGGGGAGCTCCAGAAGAGTCAGCCTCAATCCAGCAGCTGGGATTGAGGTGTGACTTCCCGATCTTCAGTGTCATGCCAAATTCCACTAGGAACTCTGGGACTGGAAGCCATGTCTTTTGCTATCAGTTCACAGCAGGTTTTGGGGCACCCATGCTGCCCCCTTATCTCAGCCACTATCAGTCACCTTGATTTAAACCAAATCCCTGAGAATCAGCCCACACCTTCTCCTACATAGCTCTTTTTTTTTTTTTTAAAGATTTTATTTATTTATTTGACAGACAGAGATCACAAGTAGGCAGAGAGGCAGACAGAGAGAGAGAGGAGGAAGGAGGCTCCCTGCTGAGCAGAGAGTCCCATGCGGGGCTCGATCCCAGAATCCTGGGATCACGACCTGACCTGAAGGCAGAGGCTTAATCCATTGAGCCACCCAGGTGCCCTTCCTACATAACTCTTTAATGGGACATACTACATGGTCCCTGCAAAAAAAAAAAAAAAAATACCAACTAGCACATACAAGCAGCTGTATCATTCATTTTTAGAGGTAAAGCCTATTCAATCACACTAGTGAGGTTATTCAACATACAAGCTTGAAATAGTCAAATAAGCATTCTCATAGGAAAAAAGCTGTGGTGGCTTCACTAACCTCTCCTAAGAGTCATTCATTAATTTGTTCACATATACAATAAGAACCTACATGCCAGGCATTAAGGAAATCAGTGGTGACCAGGTCACTATTTTTATGCATCTTACCGTACATTCTAGTGGTAAAGAGGCAAACAAACCAGTAAGCAAATTGAGATTTTCAATGGTGAAAATTACTATTAAAAGGTGACATCAGTCGGGCTCTCTGCTCAGCAGGGATCCTGCCTCCCTCCTCCTGTCTCTCTCTGCCTGCCTCTCTGCCTACTTGTGATCTGTCTGTCAAATAAATTTAAAAAAAAAAAATCTTAAAAAAAATAAAATTAAAAAAAAAAATAAAAGGTGACATCAGGGGCGCCTGGGTGGCTCAATGGGTTAAGCCTCTGCCTTCGGCTCAGATCATGGTCTCAGGGTCCTGGGATAGAGCCCCGCATCGGGCTCTCTGCTCAGTGGGGAGGGAGCCTGCTTCCCCTTCTCCCTCTGCCTGGCTCTCTACTTGTGATCTCTCTCTGTCAAATAAATAAAATCTTAAATAAACAAATAAATAAATAAAAGGTGACATCATACACAGTGACATGGTTCAGTGAAATGTTAGATGGGGTACCTAGGGAAGGTCTCTGGGAGGAAGGAGATGTGAGTTGACACCCAAGTGCTACAAAATGCCAGCCTTATAAAATCTGAAGGCAGAGCATTCCAGACCAAAAAACAAATACAAAGGCCCTGAAATAAAATCACAAAGCTCAATGTGAGAGGGACATAAAGAAGACCGATAGGCTGGAGTCTAGTGAATATGAAAGAGTGAGTTCAAAACACAACAGGAAGGGGGGCTGGCCTAAACTGTGCAGGGCCTGGTTAAGTCTAACTTAAGTCTAAATGCCACAGGAAGCCACTAGTGTCTCAAATAGGAAAGTGACATAATTCCACATATGTTTTCAAATGTTCCTTTTGACTGCTGTCTGCAGAATGGATTGTTGCAGGCGAGAGCAGAAGCAGAGACTAATCTGGTGGTCACAGTGGTCCCAAGAAGCACGGAGGGAGCTGAACTGCACAGATCTGGAGTACATTTTGGAAGTAGTTTTTGGCCCAGGCACATGGGGGCATAGGAGTGCTGTTACTGAGATCAGAAAGAGCAGAAGAAGAAGAGATGTGGGGGCAAGGGCAGTGTGATGAGTCAAGGGGTGTGGCACACAGAATTGAGAATTCGGACTCGGCCAAGTTCTAGATGCCTATTTAATGCAAGCATAGGAGAAAAAGGCAACACTGAGCCAAACCGAAGTCATCTTTGTTGTTTTCTCTACCCTTCTGTGGGGACAGACCAGGCTACACTTCTAGGGAAGGTCCTAATAAGGACAAAGGAGAGTTGCTAAACATTTCCTTTTAAAACTCAGAAGCCAATTTCTCCCCTGGATGAGTTTTCTGCATTGCCCATCTGTTTCAGAGTCTAATCCCTCAAGGCAAAAATACCCGGGTACTGACTATTAGGATTTTGGCCTTTAGTTAATCCTAAAGGATCTAGACTTTTGAATGCAACAGACTCACATGCAACATAACCCCATAAATCACTTCCGGTAATTCAGTCAGAGGGACACCAGTGTTGAAAGGAAACGCAGGGGTCACTGGGCAGAAAAACCTTATTTTCATTCAATTTATGAAGAAACTCAAATCCAGGGGCACCTGAGTGGCTCAGTGGGTTAAAGCCTTTGCCTTCGGCTCAGGTCATGATCCCAGAGTCCTGGGATAGAGCCCCGCATCGGGTTTTCTGCTCGGTGGGGAGCCTGCTTCCTCCTCTCTCTCTGCCTGCCTCTCTGCCTACTTGTGATCTCTGTCAAATAAATAAATAATTTTAAAAATTAAAAAAAAGGAAACTCAAATCCATAGACGTTGATGAGAAGAAGGGACACCGTACAGATTTCTCTCAAAGTACAAAGGATATTCTGTATTCCTTTAGTTCTTTCAGTTCTTCTTCTCTCCGTTGCTTTTCCAGGAGCTCCTGCTGCCGGGAAACCTCATCAAGGAAGTTAGTCTCATCTTCGTCTAAGCCTCTTACCATGTTTTCTGAGGAAATAACCAAATAAGGAACACTTAGCAAGCTAAGGGGGAAACAGTCAAATAAGATTTTTCTTTCTCCTTTTTTTTTTTTTTAACAAATAGCAGATCTTTTAGAGGATTAGAAGAAAGAATGTGTAAACACCTCGGCTTCTGGAGAGGTAACATGGCATAAAACCAAGGCACTTCTCCCATTACCAGACATCAGCACAGAATTAAAATGGGTATCTTGAGCTCTAAACAAAAATGCTCAATGTGGTCTAGAAAGCAGGTTGTCTCTTTTCCACCAAATGAACATCTAGAGACTAGACAATCAAGACAGTTCCATGGCTAGTTGGAAAAAGTGTCGCACGAAGCAAAAGGCATCGAAGAGGCCCTGCGGAGCGTCGGACTGTTTTCGGAAGCTTACTGAATTTGAACTGCTCCTCATACTCCTGCTGCTTCCTGTCTTTCTGTTCCTGCAGCCTTTCATAGAGAGACCGAGGGTCATAAACCTCCTCTGGACATTCTGAAAGGAAGGGCAAGGGGAGAAGGGAGGGGGAAGAAAAAGTACATACTTTAGAATTTTTCACATTATTTTGGAAGCACAAAGGATTTTAAAGATCAAGTCTCTGCATGATCTGAGGGCAAGGATAACACAAAAATAGTACAAAGCCCATGGCTTCCCTTGGGAGCTCAGAGAGGGGCCAGCAGTTCTCAAAGACAACTACCAATGTCAATAGGGCCCACGGCCTGAGACGCGCTAACTGGATTGGGGGGCCAGCCCCACCCTACACTTTCTCAGTCACTAGCCACATTCTCAGTCACTCAGATCCTATATCCACCTGTATAGACAGAAGGGACTAGCAGAATCTTTTGGAAGGCAGCAAGTGGAGTGGACAGTGGGCACCCTGGTTCTGCTTGTGGCCACAGAGGCCTTATGTAGGTTCCTGCACCCCTCTGAGCCTCAGTCCCCCTTACTCCAAAGTTAGGAAATAAGTACCTACTCTGCAGGGCTATTAGGAAGATTAGAGATCTTTATGTTGCATGCTGGACTATAAGCCCATATACCTTCTGGATCTTCAGGTTTTCGAACTTTCTCCCATTCTTCTTGCCTCCTTTTGCGCCGTTCATCTAGTTCTGCCTCCGACACAAACCTCTTTTTGATAACAAGATTACCATCATCCCCTCCATCCATAATGGAGCAATAGGTCTACAAAAAGCAAATGAAACACTTTAAGTGAGAACTGCAATTAAATTTCTAAAGAGCGGGGTGCCTGGGTGGCTCAGTGGGTTAAAGCCTCTGTCTTCGGCTCAGGTCATGATCCCAGGATCCTGGGATCGAGCCCCACATCAGGCTCTCTGTTCAGCAGGGAGCCTGCTTCCCTCTCTCTCTCTTTGCCTGCCTCTCTGCCTACTTGTGATCTGTCACTCTGTGTCAATTAAATAAATAAGATCTTTAAAAGAAAAAAAAATTCTAAAGAGAAACAAGGAGCTTTAACTCTGTCTCACCTAGCAACAGACTACCTCAAAATTCCCTTCAACTTTGAATTGAAGAAATCTTCTAGTCGTTTAATTTATAGATCATTGGTGAAGCACATGATTACATTTTTCTTAATGTATCAGGCAGTTTTATTAACCTTTATGTTACTTATGAAGTCAGCAAGAGGACCTGGAATGATTCTCATCACGTGCTGTTCCATAGTAAGTCCAACACTGCAAATATTTCTTGGTCCCTCTCTAGACAAATTGGCCTCCCAGGCATCCTCTTTTTCTCAGATCTCACTTCCTTTATTTCTGTGACTTCTGACATTATTCCTTCTTGAAATTCCTGTTTCAGGAACATTCCACCATCTCCATTTGCATGTTATTGTTTCCAAATGGATTCAGAATGGAAAAACTCAGGTATTCAAGGAGCCCTGGAGATGAAGTCTAGTCTGTATAGCAGGGAAGGGATATGCCTAAAGGCACACAAAACCCCACATGGAGAAAGTGAAACTAGAGTCCAGACCTCCCAACTTCAGATTCAATGTCCTCTGCACCAGCCTACACTGAGTCCTCCATCTCTTTCCTGACCTTCCTTTCTGTGAGCTACAAATCTATGCCATTAAATAGTCTATCTTCAGGGCGCCTGGGTGGCTCAGTGGGTTAAGCCTCTGCCTTCAGCTTGGGTCATGGTCTCAGGGTCCTGGGATCAAGCCCCACATTGGGAGCCTGCTTCCCCCCGTCCCTCTGCCTGCCTCTCTATCTACTTGTGATCTCTCTGTCAAATAAAAATTCTTAAAAAAAAAAAGTCTATCTACAGTCCTTCTCTTTTCTTACTCCCACCATGACCTCAGCCACTTTATGCATATCTTGATGCACAAGATTCCCAAATCCCAAATCTAGATACTTCCACCTGAACCTCTCTTCAGAAAGAAGGGAGAAGGAAATAATAATAGAGTGTGCATTACTCTTTTTAAGCCTTTCTGCTTTTCTTTGCTAATTTCTTTCCTTTTGAAGAAATGTGGAATTAACTCTCTACTCAGACATATTATTCATAGCATTACACCCTAACGAGGAAGCAAATACTCTGCACAACTCAATGTCCATTCCAAGATGACCTCTAGTAACAAAAATAAGTCTCCACTGGGGCGCTTTGGTGACTCAGTCGGTTAAGCTTCTGACTCTGATTTTGGCTCAGGTCATGATCTCAGGATCATGAGATCAAGCTCCGCGCTGGGCTCTGCACTCAGCACAGAGTCTGCTTAAGATTATCTCCCTCTTTCTCTCTCCCTTTCCCCTCACCACTCTTGCTCTCTCACCAAAAAAAAAAAAAAAAAAAAAAAAAAAAAGTCTACTGACAGCACAAAAATAAAATAGCTGCCATTTTACTGAACCTCTTATCATGTACTAAACACATTTTTATGTATAGTACCTCATTATGCTCCCGTTGATCTGTGAGAAATACTATCTCTTTACAGGTGAAGAAATGGGAGCCCAGAGAAGTTAAGTCACTCTTCTAAGGTAATAAAAGGTGGTAAATGGTAGAGCTGAGAACAAAATCCAGGTATGACATAAAAAAGTCATACCCTTATCCACTTCACCAGCCCCCTCCCCCGAAACCTGGGAACCTGGCTGAAAAGAAGGACATGTCAATTTCAGCTTTCTTCATATACCAAATTTCAGGCTGAAAATGTTCATGTAGACATTTTAATAAAGGGGAAAATGGAAGCTGAGAAAACAAACCCAAACGTTCCGAACAAGACAATAGTTTTAGCCTAAATCCCACTGCAGCTAAAGTTTAGTTGAATGTAACAACTCCGAGAGAGAATTTTGAAATTTACTAGAAACAAAACCAAATTCATTGGCAGAAGCTATTGTTTCCACCTAAAGCCCACACCCTGGACACTGATTTAGCCTCATTCAATGTCTCCAGCCAGAGGCCTGTTACAGAAACACAATTATTCTGTCTCTGCTAACCATGCCAAAAAGCCCTCAACTTCTGTAGAATAACCTTTTATGAAACAAGAGCCAATGCATTCTTAAGTGTCTTAAATTGGGACTCTCATAAATGGGAGAGACACACTGGACTCTCGACGTACCCCTCTCTTATTGTCTGTTAGTTGGCTATAGCTCTCCCCCCTCACCCTAAATTGACTATCTGTTTCTTTCCCTCACCCTTGTTTCCTGGTAAGTAATGCAGAGAGGGTCAGGTCCTTATGTTCCACCTAATATGATTTTCCATCCAACATATGAATCTACCACACATTCCCAGATTTTCATTCAACCCATATTCTAAAACTTTGGAACAGGGACCAATGCACTCACTCCCAGGCAGCTGACTCCCTAAGTAGATCAGACCAGTAGAACAATTCATCCTTAAACCAAATTGAAATGTGTCTCCCTATAAATTCCACACATAGGTTCCATCCACTGGGACTACAGAAAAGGAGCCAAATCCTTTTCTCAACCCAAAAATGCTTTAACTGTTTGAAGACAACTCCCACGTTCCTCCTAATCTGCCACTTTTCTGAGCCAAACATCCCTAGTTCTCTTAATCTTATGAAATAGATAAAAATAATAGTGTCTCAAAGCAGTGAACAGGGTGCGCAGGATTTAAACCTGGGAAATAAATATTAGGAAATGACAATGCCATGGCATTCCTATTAAATGCATCTCTTCATTTTCATTGTACATTTTAATAAATGAAAAAATACATCTATGTTAATACTGAAAAAAGTGTTCTAGTAGGCCAAAATGAAGAAAACCTAGAATCTCATGTGCTTCCATCTATATAAGAATGCAGACTGATTTATTCTTATAACTCAAAATTAAGAAAATAAAATCATTAATTTTTACGGCCTGCTGAATTTTTTGGAAAAGGAAGAACCTACCTCCACTTAACTTTAACAAAGATCCCTGAAACTCAAGGGACAAAGCCTTCAAGATACATGTGCAGAGGGTTTGAATTTGAAATATAAACTCTAGAGAAATAACCATCTTCCCAACACTTAACAATTTTGGGAAAAGATAAACATATGGGATTCCAAGAAATTCTTATTCTCTTTCTCACCAATCTTTTTCTCCTACATGTTAGAATTCAACTTCTACCCCAAAAGTTGAGTCTGTGCTATTAACTATTAACCATCTTTCACACCACAGGGACAAAACCAGGAATCAGAGATGGTTACTGAAAATATAAACATAGAAGCATACTGAAAAGAGGAAACCGAAAGACAAGGGCTTTAGAATTTGACAGAGAAACTACTGCTCTCAAAGGGAGGCCTTCCTGAAAACACAAAGTCAAAATTAATGAACACTTAGGAAAGTCTGCTCTTTACAACTAGTATTATAATCCTTATATCCCCTTGATCTCAAAATAAAACAAACTAGAAGGCCAACCTAATTATAATGAATTTCTGTGAGTTTAAAAGGGGCAAGACTAGGGGCATCTGGGTGGCTCAGTGGGTTAAGCCTCTGCCTTCAGCTCAGATCACGATCTCAGGGTCCTGGGATGGAGCCCTGCACTAGGCTCTCTGCTCAGCAGGGAGCCCGCTTCCCCTTCTCTCTCTGCCTATTTGTGATCTCTCTCTGTCAAATAAATAAATAAAATCTTTAAATAAATAAAAAAAAATAAAAGGGGCAACATTAGAATTCGCACTGGTCAATCCTCTCTTTCTAGATTTTACACGTCTTCCACAGGTCCTCATTCCCTGGTGCTTTAACCATCATTCCCTCCTTGCCTTCCATGTCACCAGTGGCACTCCTGGCTATCTGGTCATCTTTCTGTGTTAGGAGAGGTCAGAGGCAGGGACAGAAATGTTCATGAACAAGGGGCCACACTCCTGAATATTCTGGCTAATGTTCAGGATATTCCTTCTTCAGAAATATTCAGGTTTTCTTGGGAGTCAAAAGGTCACTGTCAAATACACACAGCCAAGAAGCACGCTTCACTCCACACGCCTTTCCCTACGACCTAATCCAGCCCCCCCAGTGTATAACAAGTACCTTCTGGGATGGTCTCCTTACACAAGGCAGCACAGGTAGTGATAAATACTACACTCTGAAATCCGGAGGCCCGGGTCCTGCCAATTACAAGCTGTATGCCCTGGCAAGTCACTTAGGTCCTCAGAGTCCTGGTTCCCTCATCACAGGTTGCACTCCCCAGTGGGGATTAAAACAGTCCCACACAACAGAGAGCTTTTGGGAGGATAAACAAGGTAATTCACACAAAGCACTTAGCACAGTGTTTGACACAAGCTTTCAAAATGTTTTGAAAGGTTGGCCATTACTACAAAATACTAAAGCTAAGCCCTGGACTGGTTACGGGAGTGAGAGAAATGCCATCTGCACTCAAGGAGTGGAGAGCAAATCGATCAGTGATATAAACACAGGGATTAGATACATAATACGTAAGCAAAGGGATCAAACCAAACAGAGAAATTAGGAAAAACTTACATGTATATATAATTGGGTAATTCTGTATTTTCCCTTTAGCATGGTTCTCTATTTTACTGTTTTATTAATAGTTCAATTTAAATAAACTGGACATTGTGCTGAATGCTGAACTCTGTGTCCAGCACTGTGTCAGATCCTATGCAGTGCAGAGAGGAAATCAACTTCAAAAGAGTTAGTACTCTTGAACTAGTTACCACCAGATAACAGTACACATAATGAATTGCCAAAGTGAATGGTACAGGTACGGGGCAATGATGAAGGGTATAAATATGGATCAATCCCGTTTCCCAGGCTGAAAACCCAGACATGAACCTAGACTACTCCTCCCCTCAATTCACTACATCTCCCCAGTCACCAAGTTCTGCTGTTTCTACCTCATAATGACCTCTTTTTAATCCTCCTCTAAGAGAAGAATTCTTTCTAATCTCTTCTTTTCAGGGCCTCATCCAGCAAGGGCTACTACAACAGCCTTCCATCAGCCTCCCTGCTTCTCCTTTCGCCCCTACTCAAGCAACCTGTTAACTCGCTCGCCACTCACCCATTGTGTTTTGTCATTTGTGACTGTTCCAGCAGCCCTTTGTATTCACAGTGCTTATTAGCACAGTGTCTGGCATATATTAGGCAGATAATAAATACTTATTGAATAAACCAACCATAAAGGGGATCTGAAGAATTCAAGCAGGGAAGAATGATCTCATGTGAGTATTCCGAGGTATCGTCCAATATAAGTTATAGAAAATGGTAGACATTACATAAGCATTTGCTCAAGCTTCTACGTCCCATAGGGAATTCTATTCAAACACGACAAAACTTTACAGCTGGAAAGACATGACCAAAAATTAAATCATTTTCCTGTATTATACAGTTGATGTCTTCTTGAAGAATAACTCACTACTTTCAATTTCTACTGACTAAAAAATGCTCTGTTATACTGACAAATATTTCCCACACAAAGCATTTTTCTTTGAGGAGTTCAATTTTCATTGGTTGTTTATTCTGCAAGAGGGAGGTGATGACTACCTGTAGCTCATTTACCTAGTTTTGGAAGGAGGCAAAAACTGGAAATGAAATTGTTTATTTCTAATTCCAACTGCCTAGCTAAAATTTTCATAAGTCTCTTATTTTTCCCCTTCATTTGCTAGAACAATTAAAAACACAAAGCCCAGGGGTCTGGGATAAAGATTCATGTAGGAACAAAGAGGGCTTACATTGGGAATATTCATTTCGTTCAGTGTGTTTAATTGTAAAAAGAATACATGTTGTCGGGGTGCCTGGGTGGCTTAGTCAGTTAAGTGTCTGCATTTGGCTCAAGTCATGATCTCAGGGTCCTGGGATCGAGTCCCACATTGGGCTCCCTGCTCACTGGGGAGCCTGGTTCTCCCTCTCCCTCTGCTGCTCCCCCTGCTTATGCTCTCTGTCAAATAAATAAATATTAAAAAAAAAAAAAAGAATACATGCTGTCAACTTTCCTCTACTCATATAGCTTTTTTATTTCCAAGGTAATTCAAGTCTAATTATCAGACTAAACATTACATTATTTTATAAAAGGATTATCTAACTTCTCCAAATAGAGAACTCATGGAAAACCAAAACCATACTAAAATCACTTTGTCCAAACTTAAAAGTTTCAAACCGACACAAATAAAGAACATAGTTTTCAAATTTGCTTGACAGCCAGAAAAAACAAAGTTCTTATATTTCAAGCCAAAGTAACTGTTAAACACTGCAGTCTTGTGTTTGTACTGGAGACTGTAGTATTTAATTTCCAGATTGGTGGGACAAAACGGGCTCAGGGTCTTACACAGCATGCTAACAAGAAAGCTTACATTGCTACCCCCAAAGTAACTGTTATTGCTGAGTTGAAAAATTATTCCATTTACCTAATGCCATGATACAAGTTAATGAGATCTGGCTTCCTACGGAACTGAATTCTGTGATGGAAGACTACTTAAGTGTTTACATCATTGGCCACTACTCCCTCCAAATTCTAACATTAGACAGACAGTAGTATAAAAATACACCAGAGGGGATCGGATTTCTGTGTTATGGTGTTGTAAGTCTTCTGTCTGGGTAGAAAAACAATAGGCCAATCTACTTTCCTTTTATCAGTAAATATACTTAAGTATTGCCCTTCCAACATTTTTACCCTGATGTTTAAGTCACATGGGACTTCAAAATGCAGGACAGCAATTAAGAGGAATTTGCCATCTGGCAAACTCAACTCTATTCCAAATAGATAGCTTTCTGGCCGGACGTCACTTCTACCAGGCCAAAGTAATTCAGATCAAGAGGGCTTTCCCTATACATTTTTTTTTTTTAAAGATTTTATTTATTTGACAAATCACAAGTAGGCAGAGAGGCAGGCAGAGAGAGGGGGAAGCAGGCTCCCCGCTGAGCAGAGAGCCCGATGCAGGGCTCGATCCCAGGACCCTGAGATCATGACCCGAGCCGAAGGCAGAGGCCTTAACCCACTGAGCCACCCAGGCGCCCCTCCCTATACATTTTAAAACTTCAGAGCATGACAACTACTAACAGGGAACACTACTAGCATTTGTTACTTGACAAAGGAATCTTCAATCTAACACTAAGGCTTATTAAACATACTCCAGCAGCAGAGGAGACTAAAAGAATCTAAACATCTGCGTACAGCATATGCGATTTCATTCATATTTAAAAATGTTTATTATAAAGAGCAATCTGTAGTCATCTTCTGGTTGTCCAGGCATCTAAAAAAACACACACAATAAAAAAAATTTTTTAAATGAATTTATATATACCATGAGCTTTCCATAGCACAAGAACAGTCTCATCATACGTGCAATTACCCTGAATTTATCTATATGCACCGGAAGAAAAAGAGAACATAAAATACCAATCCCCTTAGCTGATCCTCAGTTCTCCAGTCCATGTAACCCTCTTAGTTAGTGTATAAATACTTCCTTCATTATGTACGATTCTATTAGTTTTTTTTTTTTTTAATACACTAGGACTCCTAAAAAGCAAACCAGCTACTTCACCTGAGACTTAAAGAAAAACAGCATCTGTTTCAAAGTTGGAGGAAAAACCTGGCCATGCTGGAATTTTGCTGTGCGGGTATACCTACATCCAATATGATGCCTCCCAAAAAGATTTTCGAAAGTAGCTCTGATTATACACTATTTTACCGGCTAGGCTGGCTTTGGAACATAAACCACACTAAATTACTCCCCCCACACCTCCAATTGCCACTAGGTTTTGTCTAACTCCTAAGACCAAATATAAGGGGGGAAAGGCTTTGCATTACAAAAGCCATACAAGGCCAACTAACTCATTCAGTTGTATTGTTGAGGTCAATCTTGACAGGTGACCTATCATGTACAAATGGCACAGAGTGCAAGGTACTCAGGGGGTACTCTACTTTTTAGCGAATGAGGAACTTACATTCAGAAAAAGAGATAAGGGTGGCATGTAAGCAATTTGGGGAAAAGAAGAATAGGTTAAATGCTATTAAGAGAACGAACAGAAGCTAAGCACTGAGGAGTTCACAGAAGGAAGACTAAAAAAAAGCACCAGGGAAGCTTAACGTTGACAGTGGCTGGGACACTGCATAGGGAACAGTGGTGAAAATTTTAGGTATACAGAGAAAAATGATCTTTAACTCAAGATTCCCTGAAATCACAAATTTCAGATTCCAAAAATCAAAATGAAAGGGGGCTGGGGCATGTGGGAAGCTCAGTCGGTTAAGTGTGGGACTCTTGATTTAGACTCAGGTGGTGATCTCAGGGTTCTGGGATCTAGCCCTGCAGGCTCTGCGCTGGGCTTGGGGCCTACTTAAGATTCTCTCTCTCTCTGGGGCGCCGGGATGGCTCAGTGGGTTAAAGCCTCTGCCTTCGGCTCAGGTCAAGATCCCAGGGTCCTGGGATCGAGCCCCACATTGGGCTCCCTGCTCAACAGGGAGCTTGCTTCCCCCTCTCTCTCTGCCTGCCACTCTGCCTACTTGTGATCTCTCTTTCTGTCAAATAAACAAAAAATCTTAAAAAGGTGGGGGGCCTGGGGCGCCTGGGTGGCTCAGTGGGTTAATAAGCCTCTGCCTTCGGCTCAGGTCATGATCTCAGGGTCCTGGGATCGAGTCCCGCATCGGGCTCTCTGCTTGGCAAGGAGCCTGCTTTCTCCTCTCTCTCTCTCTGTCTGCCTCTCTGCCTACTTGTGATCTCTCTCTGTCAAATAAATAAATAAAATATTAAAAAAAAAAAAAAAAAGGTGGGGGGCTTTCATTTCCAGAAACAGTGGGCTAGGTAGTTGAGACCAATCCTCTACCTCTATGATAAAAACAAACGAAATCTGGAAGAAATTTTTAAATAATTCTTAAACACAGAAATTAACCAGATAGTAAAAGATATGGCCAAAACCCAAGAAATTTCTGATACCAGAAAGTAAGCCCAATATTCAAACTGGCTTTCATACTGAGGATTTCTCGGACGATGACTTTGAAAACTGCTGTTTTGAGGCCCTTATGAAGCAACAGAAACAAAAGTCAAAGCCAGGAGTTCACAAAAGGTGCAGAGTCTGCACCCTTCTCCTTCTCCATCTTAACCCAATAACCCAAAGAACTAAACCATCAAAGTAAAGGTGAAGTGGGAAGAAAAAAAGCAGGAATAATGAGCAAAAGAAATAAACCCAAAAGGAATTCACACAGTGGAACTGGCACACATAGATTCTAAAACAACGCTTACTGTGTTTAAAGAATAAAAACCAGGCCTCAAAATTAACAGCAGTGAATAAGAAACTGTAACATGGTGGCATGACACATCTGAAAAAGGACCAAATAGAACCTCAGAAACCAAAAAACGCACTAACTGAATTTAAGATTTCAGTGTAATAACAGATTAGAAATAAACTGAGATTTAATGAAGAAGAAGTTATCCAGGATGTAGTGTGGAAAAATAAAAAGGGAGTAAGAAACACAGACATTAGGGGCGCCTGGGTGGCTCAGTGGGTTAAAGCCTCTGCCTTCGGCTCAGGTCATGATCCCGGAGTCCTGGGATGGAGCCCCACATCGGGCTCTCAGCTCTGCGGGAAGCCTGCTTCCCTTCCTCTATCTCTGCCTGCCTCTCTGCCTACTTGTGATCTGTCAAATAAATAAAATCTTAAAAAAAAAAAAAAAAAGAAACACAGACATTAGAGTGAAAGGCTCTGTGTTAAATCAGCAAAGGCGATATATAATGGGGCATAAGCAGTATATGAATATAAACTCGCCGGGAATTTTACAGAACTAATGAAAGACACTAATCCACTCATTCAAGGTCTGATAAACACCAAATCCAACAAAAACACATCCACAGTTGCATCATGAAAATGCAGAAAACCAAAAACAATCTTTAAAACACATTCTACAATAACGAGTGAAACTGACCATACTTAAGAATTGAAGACAAAGCATTTTCAGAAGGTGATCAATAGTGAGCAGACTAAATTGTTTAATTCCGCTGCCCCAGAGGCATAATTACAATATGATGGAGCCTATGGCAGAACCACACACTACAATTACTTCGCTTACCAGCTATGTGGTTTTCAATATCTGAGGCAACGGCTTCACTCTAACCAAACATCAAGATTCTTAGAAGGAGAAAGGGAAGACTGCTAGCCAGGTGAACGGTCTTGGACACAGCTCCTCCTGGTTGTAAGGGATTAAGGCAACAACACTTCAGCTGAGAAAAATAATTGGCCGGAGTTTGCTTGCAGACCCCTAAAAACTGTCAACACAACTGTCTTGGGCTCTATTTGAAAGACTGTAAAAGCTGTCTTTATTTCAGTTCAATTCCTTGTATCAAAAAGGAGTATAAACACTGATTCAAGGATTTCAGAAGCAGTGCCCTCCAAACCATTTTATGGGGTCCCTGTTAGCACATCAACAAGCCAAACAGCTGAAGAACGAACAAACCTTACCTCACAGCTGGTACACAAGAGGTCATTGGGAATTCTGACCACCAGGCCCGCACTTGGCTTCCCCTGTCCCAACTCCAGACCTACTCAGTCAGACTATCTGGGGGTAGGGTCGGAGAATCTGCATTTAAACGGGCCGCAGAAAATCTTGTTTTCTACTAGATTAAGAACCACTGCTCTGAACGAGTAGGTCTCCACATTTACACCTGTGTGCACAGACGTTCACGTGGGCAAACAACTCTCAAACAAGATCCTTCAACCCTCGGTCTTAGTTTCCTAAGTTTTCTTTTGCAAAACGAGTATGCTGGCTTGTTATCTATTAGAAGAAAATGCACTGAGCACAGCAAATGGTACACCGTACACAGTAAGTGTGTTTCCCATCCTACACTTGCGTTCTGTGATTCAAAGATTTCCAGCCAGCCACTCCCACATCGCCTGAGTCGCCTGGAGCCCTCCCAAGACCCCTGCGAGAGAGCCCGCTCCTCCCTTGGAGCCTGGGTGTTCCCACCTAGCAGAAACGGTGGAGGAGAGCCGACAAGAGGCCCGAAGTCCCCAGACCGCTAGAAAGGGTCGGGATGCTTCCCCACACGACTGGGGAGGCCCTCCCGCGGGCTCCCTCGGCTCCACTTAGGCGGACCCCAGCAAGCCCCTGGCCCCAGTGACTCAGAGCACTAGGCGAGTGCGCAGACTGAGAACCGGCTTCACCCTAAACCTCACATTAAACGTAGCCCCCCATCTCCTCAGCGAAGAAGCTGGAGCCCAGGTCTCTAAGCCAAGCTGGGTAGGGCCCAGGCCGCACTCACCTACCAGCGTGCGGGAGGCGAGACCCCCTCACCTCGGCGACGCCCACCCCTAAGCCACCACTAAGACCGCTCGCTCTTTAGGACAAAAAACAAAGAGAGAGAGAGAAAGAAAAAAAGAAAAGAAAGAAAATAGCCTTTGCTTTTGTATTCCTTTTGACCCTTCAGGGCTTCCTCTTCCTCACCGCCACAACAAAGTTCCGCCCCGCTTCCGGCGGCGTAACCCAATCCGCACCCCTCATCCTCTCCAGGAGACAGATGGAAATCCGGTGTCCCAAAAGCCGGCCCGAGAGACTTGATTGGGCCATTCGCACCTCAGCAAGGGGATTGGCCAGCTCGCGCTTGAGGGGCGGGTCGCCCCGTGTGATCACGTGGTAACTTCCCCGAAAGATGACTGGCTGTAAGCGAGAGGGCTTGCCACCGAGGAAGGGGCGTTTCCTAGGGGACTGAGGGAGGGCAGGGGCGGTGCGAAGCGGGGGTGGGCCCCAGCGCGTAATGGCAGCGCCGTGGCCTCGCGTCCATCTTTACCGCTCTCTCGGACCTGTCACAAAGGAGTCGCGCGCCGCCGCCGCCCCCTCCCTCGGGTGGGCCCTGGAGCTGGAGAAGTCAGTGCCGTAGCCCGGCCGCGCTGCTCTTGGGAAACCACTGGGGACGCGGAGCCGGGGGGAGTCGGAGACCTGGGGACGTCGGTGAGGGAGGGGAACAGACGCCCGGGTCTGCGGCGGAGAGACCCGACTGGTGCCGGAGGAGACTCCAGGAAGGGGCCCGGGAGGGAGCGGCGTTGGGCAGAGCCCAGGAAGCAGCCCGGAGGTTCTCCGCTGAGGCCCGTTGCTGAAGGCGCTTGAAGAGGTACTTGGAAGAGGGTGTTCCCCCTTTAGGGGGTGCGTGATCGGCGGAGGTTTTTGGGGGTCGCTCTTCCGAGGAGGCCGCGGCTAAAGGGGCCCAGGTGAGAGGCAGGTAGCTCTTGGGAGGCTCCTGATATTTAGCGGTCCTCCTCGGGAGTGTCCTGGACGGAAGGGGTAACTGGAGGAGGCGTTGGGAGGGTTTTCTTTTGTGGAGTTTAAGGTTTAGGTGGCTCGGGTTGGAGTCGGACCTTCCCCTAGGAGACAGAAATGCCTTGGGGTCGAGAGATCCCTTAGAGAAAGGGACTAGGAGTTGGGAGCCAGAGCTAGCGGATTCTTTTACTCCGGAGGCCCGATGTGAAAAATGGGTAAGGGCCCTAGGGAGAGGTTGTTGCTGAGCGGTTCTGGAAAGCAGAGACCACCATCTGTAGGAAAGCCCGGGTGGGGAGTAGTGAGAGGGAAGCGGTAACGGCAAGGGTTTTCCTCTCTGGAGTCCGACCTGTGTCTTAAACACAGGATTTAGCTGTTTCTGGGTGTAGTGCAGGTGGGTGAGTGGGTGGGTGGAGGAGTCTATCCCAGCATCAGTCCTTGCGTGACTCTAGAGGAGGCTTTTGTTCCTACCTGGTGCCTCGGTTTCCCTGTCTCTGGAGAGGGAGAGCGGGGCAGAGATGGTACACTGAGACTGTCCAGTTCTATCCTATAGAGCTGTCTGAATGAGGCTGCTCCCTCTGGAGTGTTGTACTTTGAACTTTAAAAGGTTGGAAGTGTCTGTGACTGAATAGAGTCCCGCAGTTGTCCAGGCCCCTCACCTACCACGTACACGTTCATAGACGAGTAACTTAATCTCTTGGGTCTCTTCTGTAAAATAATAGCGCAGTGTGTGAAGATACTTTCCAAACTACAAGCTGTGCGAAAGTAAAGTACTGTGATTCTACCACCAGAAGGATTGAGGGATAAAAGTGAAAGCACTGTCTAAAATGTAAAGCAGTATGTAGATGTAAGGGATTAGCATTAATACAATTGTTGATCACCTAGGGTGCTGGGAGCCATATTGTACTGAAAACCTCAAGGTTCCAGGCTTTCTAGGTCATATTATGGTCTAAACCCGTGGTTTCAGCCCCTGCTTAGATGGGAGTGGAGGGATTTCCGATTTTTGCTCCCAGAGTTTTAATTTACCTTGAACTTCCGATGGTGTGGCAAGAGGTAGCACTAATAATATAATCTTTTCCTCCAGAAAGTTTTTCTCTGACGGCTGAAATTTGATCTCAATATTATAAACTACTTCCCCTTTTTCCATGTATGTGAGAGAATGTGTGTGTGTGCGTGTGGTAGCCTTTGGGTGTCTACATGTAGTGAGTATTATGACCTTTGGCTGTTACATGTAGTGAATATCATGCTTCCTCTCTCAGTTGTGATTTTGTAGATGAGACCTTTTTTGAATATTATGCCTTTCTGTGCTCTGTGCTGGCTTCAAAATATGGGTTATGAGCACGTTAGATAATTGCTTTTAAAATTCTCTTACATGGCGGTTCGCTATTTCTCACCATATATAGAATTTGCATTTCCTGGAATGACATCTTTCTTTGTAGCTCCCCCTATGAGGTTATAAGATAATTGTGTCCAAGTATGACATTTTCCTAATGTTTGGTTAGTGGCATTTGTTAGAGCTGGTTTTCCAAATGTTGGGTAATTGGTGATTTTTGAAGTTTGGTTTCTTTGCTTTTCTTTTTTTAACAAAAAACTGGCTTGCATTTCCTGTTTTTCTAATTTTATATTCCATGGGTCTTAAAAAAAAAAAAAGTGCACTCTGGTGATTTTATGAGCTTTCTGATTTCTCAAGATATATGCGTAATGCCTGTGTCCTGCTTTTACTGTCTTTTAGAACCCTTCATTATTTCTGTACTCCATGATTTTTTTTAAGTTATTGATTAGGAAGTGATCCAGCATACTCTCTGTGGACTTCTTTCTGATTTGTCAACAAGATGACTTTTCCCTTAGTAAGTTGGCCAAAAATCAAGGAGAAATAAGAGCTTAGCATTGTGTGTAAAACTTTGTTATTCAGTAGTGAATCGGGAAAAACAACAGCTCTGAAGTATGTTTTGGCAAGAGAATAACAAATTGTTTTGTGTTCCTGAAGTGCATTTCCAATAGTTGTTTCTACTCATGAGCTTAAGTCAGCCTATCAAGAATTAGAAAAATAGGGGCGCCTGGGTGGCTCAGTGGGTTAGACCCTCTGTCTTCAGCTCGGGTCATGGTCTCAGGGTCCTGGGATGGAGCCACATCGGGCTCCCTGCTCAGCAGGGAGCCTGCTTCTCCCTCTCCCACTCCCCTACTTGTATTCATTCATTCTCTCTCTCTCTCTCTCACTGTGTCTCTCTCTGCCAAATACGTAAATAAAATCTTTTTTAAAAAAAAGAATTAGAAAAATAATGGAAAGTAATTTTTTTTAATGAAGTGAGAAGTCACTTTGCATCCTTTAAAATACAACTCACCTTGATACTCTAATATCTATACTTTGAGGAATTATTAGGAATTCTTATGGATGGTAATGACTATTACTAATTTAAATAGGAAGTTTTCTGCTTTGTTGTGGTCAGAGCCTTGTAAAATAGATGTGAGAGTCACAGGGCTGAAAATGTAAATGGCAAATCATTAGGCACCACAGATGGGAACCACAATGGAACCAGCAGTCTATTTCAAAGAGTTATTTGAGGGTAGTAAACTATCAGTTGAGCTTGTCTTCAAATATTTGGCATTTTTGCATTTACCATTGAGGTTGGATAGCTTTTTCCTTGTGTACAATTTAGAAAACTGAAAAACAAGAGAAGTCAGGAAGTAGTGCTAAAACTTAGGCCCCAATTATTAGAAGAAGACTTGTACAATTTTAGGAGTGTGAAAGAATGAATATTTTCCCTTTGGTTTATCTATTCAATAAGTCACCTTGTCAAAAGCTTTTGAGGGGCGCCTGGGTGGCTCAGTGGGTTAAGCCTCTGCCTTCGGCTCAGGTCATGATCTCAGGGTCCTGGGATCAAGCCCTGCATTGGGCTCTCTGCTCAGTGGGGAGCCTGCTTCCCCCTCTCTCTCTCTCTGCCTACCTCTCTGCCTCCTTGTGACTCTCTCTCTCTGTCAAGTAAATAAATAGAATATTAAAAAAAAAAAAAGCTTTTGAAATAAGATTAGGAAAAAAGTTACATATTGTGAAATTTTTCTTTGTCCATTGTTTTTTTGCTGGTTAAATATGTAAAAGCATATTTAACTGTAGATAACTGTATATAACTGTATGATATATATAAGGCTAAAGGAAGCAAACATTTTATAAATGGTGGTTGGCAGTTAGAGAATATTCTCCTTTCTCCCTTCCTGAGCTTTTGAAAATGGAGAATGCATTTGAAAAAACAAAGAACGATGCACTCTTTAAGTTTGTTAATGAATGAACCTTGCATGTAACTGTCTTGTTGCTTGAAATGATAGTTTCCAGGCATAATTTCATGGGTCTTACATCAAATAGAAGGTTTGAAACACCTTACTTGGCATGTTTAGTATTACCTCAGTTTAATGTTTCAATGTTAGTTTTTTCTTACCCCTTCCACCTCCTGAAGAGTTAAGTTTCCTCTCCTGGGCTCCTTCATGCAGTCACTCTCCAAGTATGGCTTCCACTCCACCCTTCTTTGTGAGAAGTACAGCTCCTTTCTTCAGTTCTTCTTGCTTCATAGTTATTCATACTTACATATGCCTAAGGGCTACTTATTAATAACCTACCAAGTGAATTATTAAGAATTACTAAAACATGGTATTCATAAATTAAAACTAGTAGAGCATTAGAGCTTACTGTTGTCTCCCAGAGTCTATCCCGGGAAACTTGGCACCAGAGCAGGGCTGCTTACGTGTCCTGTGCAGAATGGGGGTTCCTGCCATATTCAGGAAGGATGCTTATTTGGGATCATCCTCAGTATTGTCTCAAATGAATCTTGGTTTTCCATTGTGCTTCCTTCCCCCCACCCCCTTGAAAGTGCTATGAGCTTCATCTTTATCAATTTATGGGCTTTTGGTTAACCTTTTACTGTGTGGTTGGGAATATTCACACCAACAATGTTTTGGCTTGTAATTTAATGTGTACCTGAATGTGTAGCAACACAAGTATAAATCTTCCATTCCCTTTTTGCTAATGCTGGTATATACAGTCACCTAAAAACTTGCTTATAAGAGATACTTGAAAGTCACTAAGTTCCTTTTCCACAGGAAAAAATGGTGGAGGGAGAGGCCTCCACCTCATGGACCTGACTCTATCCATAGGCTTCCACGGCATGTACTATAGTATGGATCAGGCGCTCAGTGTTGCTGTGTTGCTGTCCTTCGTCCCTTTGCCAAGAGCACGATGGACCTCTTTTCATCTTTGCTTGGTGCCTGCATATAAGCATTGGATTTATGTTTATTGTATGACGTCTTAGTTTTTCAAAGTGATAACTCCTTTGGAAACCCTCGGTTTTTACAGATTTTAGAATAAATTCACTTAAAATACTTATTGACTACTGTTAGTTTCTACTAAGTATCCAGGTGAGTGTGCGATTGAGTGACTTCAGATACTGCTTTAAATAGATCTCTTTAAGGAAAGTGTTGCTATCCATGCTGTCATCACATTTTGTTTTAACAGCAAAGAGTTCTCTGTAATAGTAAAGTCCTCTGATTTGTGTATCATGAATATGTTTGAATTAACAGATCTTTATGATTTCCTGTTATCTGGCCTCCTGTGGGGGGAGGAGGATGTCAAATAGTATGGAGTACTGCATTTGTTTTTCTCCTCTGTACTGCAGCCGTCACTGGGACTTACCTCAGTTGTTCCGTAATATTCCCTTTCTGGGTTCAAGGCAAATTTTTCAGTCTTTGAGATCAGGCAAGTATCATTTACTTTTCCTTTTTTGCTTTTATTTGCTTCTGCGAATTCCTTACTTTATCCCAGCCCTAAATTTTATTTCTTGTTACATTTTTCGAATGCTAAAAGGAGTTGTCTTTTCTCCTTTGTACTGTTTCAGGTCAGGGCTGTATTCTATAATTTGTTCTACGAAAAAATCTCACTTGACCACAGATACTACTGCTACCAAAAGCTCTTAACATTTTAGGAAAAGCTTTTTCAAGATAATCCTACTGTACCAGATCAGCCATAAAAATTAACTACTTCCCCCCTTCAAAGATGTACTTTCACTTCTTTTAAGATTTATTTATTTGAGGGGCGCCTGGGTGGCTCAGTGGGTTAAGCCGCTGCCTTCAGCTCGGGTCATGATCTCACGGTCCTGGGATCGAGCCCCGCATCGGGCTCTCTGCTCAGCAGGGAGCCTGCTTCCTCCTCTCTCTCTGCCTGCCTCTCTGCCTGCTTGTGATCTCTCTGTCAAATAAATAAATAAAATCTTTAAAAAAAAAAAAGATTTATTTATTTGAGAGAGAGAGCAAGAGGCATTGCAAGTTGTGGAGGTAGGCAGAGGGAGAAGCAGGCTTCCTGCTGAGCAGGGAGCCCGATCCCAGGACCCTGGGATCAGGACCTAAGCTGAAGGCAGATATGTAACCAACCGACCGAGCCACCCAGGCGCCCCAAAAGACATACTTTCTTTCTTTCTTTTTTTAAAATATTTTATTTATTTATTTGACAGAGAGAGATCACAAGTAGGCAGAGAGGCAGGCAGAGAGAGAGGAGGAAGCAGGCTCCCTCCCAAGCAGGGAGCCCGATTTGGGTCTTGATCCCAGGTCCCTGAGATCATGACCCGAGCCGAAAGCGGAGGCTTTAACCCACTGAGCCACCCAGGCGCCCCAAGACATACTTTCTTAAACTAACCTCTGTGTATAGCAGAAGGATCAGAATCACCCAGTCCTTTTCTCAGACAATGTGAAAGTTAGTTAAAATCCCAGGAATAACAGGACCCTGTCTGGCTTAAACCTCAAGTGGCAGTGCCACTGCAGACAGTTTTTGCACACCTAGGTGACATGTAAAAATATCTTATTACCAGAATTGCTTTTCTTTTTGGAGGAAAAGTGAAGTTACAACCAAATATTTCACAATCTTCCCCTCTCGCACCCCGCCCCCTCCCAGCCAGAGCAGATGCCTTAGAGTCTAGAGACAAAAACACCCTTGTTAAAATGTCTTCAGGTGGTTTCTGTTTCAACTTGCAAGTATACTCTTGACATATAAGACACTTTTCTTATCCACTTATTGTACTACCAAATAATCTTGATCTCCTAGGTTTTCCCCATTTATTTTTATTTTTATTTTTTTAAAATATTTTATTTATTTATTTGACAGAGAGAGAGAGCAATCACAAGTAGGCAGAGAGGCAGGCAAAGGGAGAGGGGAAAGCAGGCTCCTGCTGAGCAGAGAGCCCAATGCAGGGCTCGATCCCAGACCCTGAGATCGTGACCTGAGTCAAAGGCAGAGGCTTAACTCACTGAGCCACCCAAACACCCCTGTTTTTATTTTTTTTTAAAGATTTTATTTATTTATTTGACAGAGAGTGCACAAGCAGGAGGAGCAGTAGAGGGAGGGAGAAGCAAGATCCCCGAAGACCAGGGGGAGCCTGATGTGGGATTCAATCCCAGGACCTTGGGATTATGACCTGAGCTGAAGGCAGTCACTTAACCAACTAAGCCACCCAGGCGCCCAGTTTTCCCCCATTTAAACACAATCTTCAGTCAAAAAAAAAAATTGTGTTTGGGATGTCCTGTAGAATATTTGAAAAGCAGGGGCGCCTGGGTGGCTCAGTGGGTTAAGCCGCTGCCTTCAGCTCGGGTCATGATCTCGGAGTCCTGGGATCGAGTTCCGCATCGGGCTCTCTGCTCAGCAGGGAGCCTGCTTCCTCCTGTCTCTCTGCCTGCCTCTCTGCCTGCTTGTGATCTCTCTCTGTCAAATAAATAAATAAAAATCTTAAAAAAAAAAAAAAGAATATTTGAAAAGCAAATCTATTTATGGGTAGATTTACCTTGATAGGGTTTGAATTACATAGGTGTATGCTTTGGACAAAATTTGGCACATATATGCTTAAGACTTGCATATTTCATTATATGTAAATTTTAACTTCTAAAAACATATTGAAGTCCAGTTGGTGATATGCATGCTGAATGATTTAGGGGGTAGTATACTGATGCCTATAATTTGTTTTGAAATGCATCAAAACCAATTAACTGGACTGATGACAGATAGAGATGGGTAGGTATGTAATAAAGCAAGTGTACTAAAATATTATTGTTAGAATGTAGATGGTGGGTATATAGGTGTTCACTGTAAAATTCAGCTTTTCTCTATGTTGGAAATTGTTCATAATAAAATGTTGAGGGACTAAATATTACATTGGAAGCTATCACTTGTAATACATTCACTGCCTTAGGATAAAATCCAAAACATTTTCTAAGGAAAGAAAACCATTAAAATTTCCAGTATATTACATGTTGTTACTGTTCATCCTGCAGGATTTAGTCTTTGGGAATTGGGGAGTGGACTGGAAAAAATTATGGCATCCTGTAACACTGTTTTGGAATGATGAGGCAAAGATGACAGCAATAGTAATTTCATGCCCAAAGTTTGGTTTTTCTTCCTATGGCCGTTCATTTAACCAGCTTCTCCTTTCTTGGCAGCATAATCCTGAAGTCTTATTTTCAGAGAAAAAGTTTTCTTAATGCCACTGAGCTGTATTATGATTGAATGCAAGCAAATATTTGAAGAGGTGAATCACTGGTTCCTGGACCATTGTGAGACAGGGTTAGACCAGTTGGCCAGATGTCTCTGTGGTGAGCTGTTTACGATGGTAGAGGTCTATGTGTTGACTACCAGACCTCACCACTTCAACACTAAACTTACGGAGCAGCTCACTTTGATTTTTTCCCTTTCAAAGCAGCTTTAAAGTAGATAAAATATAAAAACCGAACAAATCATAAGTGATATAGAAGTGGAAAAAATAGTCTTCACTTTCTTTTGTAAAAGGAAATGCTTGATTATAATTATGCTCTTGCAGCAAAATGGCTATGAACAGTATAATGATTTACAAAGCATTATCATTTAGATGGGAAAAAGTGTCTAAGCGGTGGCTTCCAGCGGTATCATTATAATCAGTTGATGATTGCTACAGCCACAGATCTAATCGTCATGTCTATTTAAATTATGTGACTAGCTTTTTTTTTTTTCCCCTCAAAATTGAGACTCGACCAGTCTAATGCTAAGTAGTCTTAAAGTTATGGGGAAGTATACAGGTATTTGAGATGTTTTGCCTTTACATAAGCTCTGTTCTTACTCATTTTCCATTCTGCCTGTCAGCAATTGAATGACATTACCCATAAGCAGGGTACCCATAAGCAAGTTACGATGCTTCATAGGGTGGACCTGGTGGGAAACATAGGGGGCTGTCTTACTCACCATGTTGATATGTACTGTATGTAATCATTAATGGATGTAATTGTATTCTGATGGTTTCTTTGGCTACCCTCTCCAAAAGGCTATGTGAGAAGATAGTCTTAGTTCATTTTTCTGGAAAGGGAGATTAACTTTTTTGACCCCAGATGAATCACTCTGTAGTGTTTCAGTTTGTCCCTTCATTCCATCCATATGTCCTGCCTGTTGTGACAGGTTCTGTGTTAGATATCGTAACACAATGATTTCCAGACCTGGCCACTGTCAGAATCAACTGGAGAATTTTAAGAGAACACTTGTTTGGCCACATCCTAGAAATTTTGATTCTGGCGATTTGGAGTGGACCCAGGAATTTGCATTTTAAGAAGTACCTAAGCAATTCTAATGCCCATCGCCTTTGGGATGATTAAGCTACAATCCCTCCCAAGTTTCTTTGTCTAAAAGTATAGATAAGTAAAAATTATTTTAGTACAGAGTAGATGAGAACTATAAAAGATAATTTCTTTAATTATCTTCATGTTCTTAAATCAGGTCTTATTTTGGAGTCCTGACATCCCAGATTATTTAGTTATTCATTTTATAATGACATATTGCATTTTTGGATCCAGTGCATTAGGCTCTGTGCCACATGTATGACATGCTCTATTACATTTAATCCTCACTATAGTACTGTGTAAGAACTATTATTATCTCCGTGTTTTAAAGTGTGTCAATAGCCAGGGTAATTAGACTACATAGCTGTATACAGGGCTGGGACCTGAGCCCAGTTTGTCCGACTGCAAAGACCATGCCCTGTGCTGGAGCAGGCCTCTGGCGTCCTATAGAAGATCTGTAGGCTCGTACTGTCTTCAAACAATGGCCCTTGGGAAGAGGACCACATAATGCTTTTTGGAATGAGATAAAACAAAGCTGTGTCAAGTATAATTGTTTAGTTTCATTACCCAGTCTTTTGCCTAAAGTATTCAGTTTGTTCCCTGAGAAAAATACCACAAGTGACAAAGATTTCCAGATGAAAAGCTATACATTCTTTAGCGCTGAATAAATCTAAAGGATCATATGCTTTGTTCACTAATGTCCCTAGCTTTTAGCTATAATCCTTAAAATTCTCTGTATGTGGGGCGCCTGGGTGGCTCAGTCAATTAAATGTCTACCTTTGGCTTAGGTCATGATCCCAGGGTCCTGGGATGGAGGCCCACATGGGGCTCTCTGCTCAAGTGTGGAGCCTGCTTCTCTGTCTGCTTGTGCTATCTCTCTCCCCCCCCCTCTCTCTCTCTGTTAAAAAATAAATAAATAAATAAAATCTAAAAACAAAAACAAAAAAACCTAACAATTCAATGGTAAAGAATCCTGATTTATATATAAATTATCAGAATAATAAAAAAAAATTTTAATATTTTCTGTATGTTCATTTCAGGAGATTTTTTTAAAGATGCCAGCTCTCATTTTTTTCTTATATGTTTCATAGACTTTCCTTTGAAGTGCCTCACAGCTCCTCCCACCTCATTAACGTCTTCCTTACACCTGGTCTTTACAGTTAGTCTTTAAAAGAGAAAGTCTTTGGTTTTAAAATATTTGAAAACTTATTATTATTTTTTTTTACTTCATTTCCTCTTATGGCAAATTTTGTAATTGGCATCATCTTCTGGTTCATTTGAGGAAAATGACTCTTGGAAGAAACTGACCTGAACTACGCTTGAATTTAATATGAAAATAGAAAAAAAAAAAAAACCTGAATTCTTGTCATCTTCCTCCAAATTTAGTCAGATTTTTAAAAATAGCTGTATGTATTGATATCTTCCATTTACTTTGGAACTGTATTAAAAGGAAATCTGCATAGATTATTCTTTATCCAGTTTAGCAAAAAAATTTTGGATAAAACGATGTTTAAGACTGAAATTGAACAAACTTTTTCAACCCATTGCTTTTCTCACAAGCATTCCCCAGATTTCTTGTTAATCTAAATAGCTTCACAAGCATTGGGTATTAAGATGTAAGGATCCTCTGTTTTCTTCTCTCTAACACTTTGTTTTCTGGGACTTAATCTCACCTTGACATTCTCAAATCATTACCAATTTTTTCTAATACCTGACTGGTCTCCCTTCCTTAGGTATACATACTTTCCCCCATTTAATGTGTCTTGCTGGACTGACACTGCTATTTGCTTGTCATGCCTGTCCCAGCTTCCATACTGAGCATGTGGAAAGGCTCAGAAGTTTTAGAGAAGCCAGTAAAATTTCCTCTGCTCTAGTAACCTTGACACCATGCAGCAGTTTAGGGTTAGAAAGCACTTGGCCAGGGGTGCCTGGGTGGCTCAGTGGGTTAGAGACTCTGCTTTAGGCTCAGGTCATGATCTCAGGGTCCTGGGATTGAGCCCCGCATCAGGCTCTCTGCTTAGCGGGGAGCCTGCTTCCTTCTCTCTCTGTCTGCCTCTCTGCCTACTTGTCTGTCAAATAAATAAATAAAATCTTAAAAAAAAAAAAAAAAAAAAAGGCACTTGGCCGGGAGATGAAGCATTCCCAGAGTTCCTTTGTATTGCATCCTGGACCACTCTTTCTACCATACCCAAAATACTAGTTGGTTTAGACACAGATTTTTATGGCATAGTAAGAAACTATGACAATCCAACATGGATTTCGATATAGTCTTAATTAGAATGAGGAGTAGTTTTAAAAATTCTCATGTAGCAAGCGGTGTTGGTAAGGGGAAAAAAAGCAAACCACAGAACAATGGTCATGGCATTGTCCTAGTTAAGTTTAAAAAAAGTTTTGTGAGTATATAATAATAGGTATGAAAACAGACACATGAAGCTTTTAGCAGGGGTTACCTCTGGGAAAGGGAATGGCCTATGAAGAAAGCCTTTCTTCTCAGAAGCTTTCACTTTTCTATAGACTGTATGCAGCATTTGGGTCTTAAAAATGAGCGCGCATCCCATTTTTTGTTTTAAAAAGTTAACAGATAAAGTTTTAATATAATACTTGGGCATTTCAAGGAAGTGTACTAGTGGCATATCAGCTGGGCAGACCTGTGAGAAAACCTTGGATTCTTTACCCACTGTCCTCTGAATTGTTTGAACAGTACCCTCTGAAAATTGTGTGAGAAGGACGTTAGGTTTTGGTCTTTCTCAGAAAGAAGCATAATGTATAAGATCAACTGAAATTTATACCAGGGACCCTCTTAAAAGCATTGTTTGTGATTTCTGTCTTCTGTCCTTTAAGCACTGAAATCTCTTGGTTGTCTGCCATCTGGGGGAATTGTCTCCCATGGTCCCTGCAGTAATGGGACTGCTTTCTGGTTTAGAATGTGGACACATACTCCAGTAAACATACTCCACTTACATCCTTTTAAGTATAATCTCCAAATTTTAAAGACAGCCTGACTGTTTTGAGGGGAAAGAACAACAATGGTATTATTTGGTTAGGCTGTTGCTGTCTTGGTGATCTGGAGGGAGATAATGTCTGTTGCCTCTCTTCTCACTTCCCATCCCCCTCCTGCCCTTCCTTTTCTTGTCCCTCCCCCTCTCTATACAGATTAGATTATTATATGTATGTGTAAAGACATTCTATCTCCATATGTCTCCTTTGCTTCAGTTTTCCTCCATGAGCAGTAATTAAACTGCACAAATATTTAGAAGAATTTGCTGCAAATCTGTCCCCATAATGGAAGTAACTTCTCTGGCCTCCAATTCCATTGAATTACACATTTTATTTATATCTGCCCTTGAGTGGGTACTCAATATATGCAGATTTAATTATAAATAACCAAATGTAGAGAGTCTGGTCTCCAATAGTCTAGTCTCTATTCCTCGTGTGTCCATTTGTGCCCCTATGGGCCCTGTCTCCAGGTGTTGGTGTGATTTTTTTTACTTTCTGTTACCAAGCCAACCCTGTCCATTTTCTTCTTCCAGATCCTCCTTTCTAAACCTAACCAGATTTTCTCAGTTTAATGAAGAGCAGCTTCTATCATTAGGTTTTCTGTTGATGAACATACTGTATGGGATGAGAATGGCCATCCATTAATTCCTGGAAGGCAGGGCCTGTGCCTTGTCCTTCTTTGTTCTCCCAGTGCCTCCATGGTGGGGGCACAAGGTGCTTAGTCAGTATTTTTAAACAAAGAGAATTGGTGCATCCTTCTTTGTAACTTTGTATCAGACATGTCCTACAACAGACTGATCATTGTGAAAATGTAACCTTGTGATACATATTTGCCTCTCCCCAGTCTTGCTAATATAACAGAAAAACTTTGTAACTGCTTGTGTAATTTCTGTAAATTCTCAAGAGTCCCTCCAAATGGGAAATCTGTGCAGTTTGGTGATTACATTCAAGAGAAACACTCTGCCTTTTATTCTTCTGGATATTGAGTGGGTACTATATCATTTGTATCATAACTTTTTAAGCAACAAACATCTATAATTTGATAGTCTGTTTGAAACATCCTAACTTTTCTCCTACATTTAAGTTTAAAAAGGAGTTCATTTTTCATAATCCACAGAAGGAGCCCTTGAAACACATTCTTCTAATGTACTTCTGTATGGGTAGAACCAAACACACGGTTTTGTTTTGTTTTGTTTTTTTAAGATTTTATTTATTCATTTGAGAGAGATATCACAAGTAGGCATGCAGAGAGAGGGGAAGAAGCAGGCTCCCTGCTGAGCAGAGAGCCTGATGTGGGGATGCGGGGCTCGATCCGAGGACCCTGAGATCATGACCTAAGCTGAAGGCAGAGGCTTAACACACTGAGCCACCCAGGTGCCCCTCACACATATGGTTTTTTTAAAAAAATAACTCCTGTTTACCTGGGAATGGTTTTTGCGATCAACTTTATAATGATAAAAATGAATTTTTAATTGTTGATTTTCTTATGCAAAGGTACCTCTTTGTGTTGGAAACCTATAAATATAACCAAAGATGGTTTGTCATTGTAATCCTAATGCCTACAAAATCAAACTAAGAAAGTTTTGAGTAATCAAATGACCTTGGATTCATTTTTCCTTCTCTTTCTTTTAGAACTGCCACTGGATGACCCGGATTCCCTGTAACTGATAATGCTGAGGATCAGTTCTGCAACTTTCTTCCACATTCAGTTGTTAAAAACAAATAGAATGCAAGTTCCTCGACTCCAGATTATGAAAACAGTACTTGGAAAACTGAAAACTATCTAAATGATTGTCTTTGGTTGGGCCGTGTTCTTAGTGAGCAGAAGCCTTGGCCAGGGTCTGCTGTTGACTCTTGAGGAGCACATAGCCCACTTCCTGGGGACTAGAGGTGCCACTGCCACCATGGGTAATTCCTGTATCTGCCGAGATGACAGCGGAGCAGAAGACAGTGTAGACACCCAGCAGCAGCAGGCCGAGAACAGTGCAGTACCCACTGCTGACACGAGGAGCCAACCCCGGGATCCTGTTCGGCCACCAAGGAGGGGCCGAGGACCCCATGAGCCAAGGAGAAAGAAACAAAATGTAGACGGGCTAGTGCTGGACACACTAGCAGTCATACGGACTCTTGTAGATAAGTAAGTATCTGACTTCCTAGTCACCCCTCTGCAATGAAAAATGTTCTACAGGAACCAAAACTTTGGGGTTCTTCCTTTCATTAGAGTATATTCACCAAGCCGTGAGCTTACAAGGCAAGGGAGAATATTTTATTTCTCCTCCAGTGGCAGAGTAAATTATAAGGCTTGATGTTTTTACTTGCTACATCTACTACTATCTGGAAATGTCTAAACATTTCAATAGCAGAGAACACTAATTAAAGCTACGATCTTCATTAGGGCATGTAGTAAACACGGAGTGAGTTTGTGTTGCAAGCTGTAGTAGGAACTAGTTTCACGGAGACCAACTCTTACCTTGCTTGCCTGTCCACACCACTGACCACAGAGTCAAGATGAGTTATTTTTCCAAGAGCATGGCTGCTCTTGGCAATGTAAGGACGGGGTCAAGGAGAGTATCCTCCTCCCTTTTTGTATCCCTCATTTGGCTATCTTAGATCCATTTGGGAGGTTTGTAAATTGAAACTGCAGGACGCACCTGTACCTTTTTTATTTCTCCCCTGCTTTGTCTAACTCTACTTGTGAAATCCCAGATTGAATAACAGTGAAATGGGAGAACATGGTTCAAGTTGAAAAAATATTTTGACTTAACCATAGTTCAGTAGTTAGGAGCAAAAGTTTTAGAACCACAGTGGACCAAGTTTCAGATTTTGGCTGAGCTCTTGAACTAGCTACATGAGAGAACTAGCTACATGGGAGAGTTACTTCTCTAAGCCTCAGATTCCTCATCTATAAGACACAAGAAAATCTTCCTTACAGAGATTATCATGAGATAATATATATAAAGAATCTAGCATAGTGCCTTGCACATTCTAGTTGCTTAATAGATAATCATTTGTGGGGGTTTTTTAAGTTAGATGTGGGTTCTTTTTGCTTCAGCCTTTCCTATTTAAGTATCTAACTATTTGATCATCACATTTATAAAAATCCAGTTTTAATTCCTCAAAATTAGAGCATTAAGCAAGGTATACGTGTGCATATTTTTCTGAGGTGCTTTTTTTCCCTCGTAGAAATAAGTTTGTTTTGCGTATTTTTCTATCTGCTGTAGAACATGCTGGGGAGAGCTGGCTCTCACAAATATTCTCCATAACCAGTTCAGAAAGGCCTCCTTAAGTTTATTAAACCAGGCTTTGAGGTAGTTCTGGTATCCCAACTAATTTAATGTTCATATTTTTGTAGAAAATATTTATTGAATATAAATCTATGCCATTTTCACCCCTCAACCCCAGGCAAGGGGCTAGAAGCTGTTAAAGTTTCTTCATGATGACATTTAAAACATACTATAAAATTATAATGAGAAGTTGCCCTTCCCAAATAAGGAAGTAAACCATGAGCAGTGTTCTTTAAGCTCATTGAAAAAACAGGTACAGAATAGACTTTGCCATATTTTTTAAAAGAGTGATTAAGAGTGTGTGGGAGCAAGGTAGGAGCTCTTTCTCCAAGATCTTAGAAAATATTATAGATTATAAGTGAACTTGATGAAGTACATGAAGCGAGCAGCATACATAATTTGAGGAATAGGGTCACTTTTATCTTAAACCTGCGTGTACCGAATTATCACTATGACTCTTCTGACAATGGACAAATAGGGCAGATGAGCAGCAAGTGTGACAGGACCTGTTACAGAATCTAATGGCAAAACAGGCTTCAGACGGTTACAAACCTAGTCACCGTAGCTTCCTTTTCAGAAGCTACTGAAGGAGAAGAATTTCATAACCTATAAAGTTGATAAGGCTGTTAAAGCTAACTGTGAGGGGCGCCTGGGTGGCTCAGTGGGTTGGGCTGCTGCCTTCAGCTCAGGTCGTGATCCCAGGTCCTGGGTTCAAGCCCCGCATCGGGCATTCTGCTCAGCAGGGAGCCTGCTTCCTCCTCTCTCTCTGCCTGCCTCTCTGCCTACTTGTGATTTCTCTCTGTCAAATAAATAAATAAAATCTTAAAAAAAAAAAAAAAGCTAACTGTGAACGATAGGATAGATGGACTTAGTACAAGTTTACATAAACGATGTATGCAGATGTTGCAGTTAGAGAGCGATGGGCCTTCATTGTTCTCCACTTTCTGCTTGTTACTTAGGAAAGGGTGACGTTGCTCTGAGAGGAGAGCAGTTTCTAAAGTTGTAGTGAGAGAGTTGCTGTAGGAAACACACTTTAAATACATTTATTTTAAAATCATTTTGAAGTTCTGTTATTTGCACTTTTTTGGTAGAGACTTCATATTGAGGTCATATGACCTTAGATTGTCATATGGTTTGGAATTATAATCTACGAAGTCCTGATGGAATTTTTTCCTCACTGAGTGTGTGTGTGTGTGCGCGCGTGTGTGTGGACGTGCGCGTGCTGCCTCCCTCTCCGTCACACTGTCTTTCTGCGCCTATCTCTCTTCCTGTCACTTTCGTTGTCATCCCCATCCACCTTCAGGGTATGACTGAACCTAAAATTGGTGGTTCCGAGTTCCCACGTCACTGTGAGAAGCCCACGCCCTGCTGCATGGCTTTCTTTGCCTTTTCTGTCACTGGAGACTCGGGGCTTGTTATCAGTTGTAGCTCATATGATCATTCATAACTTATGCAACTTTGTTCACTGAGTGGGGAACCCTGTCCAAGCTGCACAGGTGGGGTTTTGGTTCCCATCGCCTACCACGCAGGCTTGTGGCTCCTGGTCACTTCTGTCTAGTTTCAGACAGTGAGCCACAGTGTCCTACGGCTTTAGCTCCTGCCTCCCACCAGGAATTTCTGCTCTAGTTCTGTTCCAAGAAGAACTTTATCTTTTTTTTTTTTAAATGTAAGGATGTGGGTGTCCTTTAAGTGCATCTGTGTAGAATTGAGGTCCTCATAGTCTTTATTGGTCACTGACTCTGTCATATTTTTATTATTTTTTCCTTTTCCCCTAACCCTATTGTCTCCTTTGCCCCCCACTATCCAAATATCAGTGGGAAACCATTCTCATGAATTTAAGGTATGTTCTTCCAATTTGCCTGCCATATATTTATGTCTGTACAGGAAGTTTATATTAGTGTCTTGTGTGTGATTTTAAAAACTTACCTAAGTGGGGTACCTGAGTGGCTCAGTTGGTTTAGTGTCTGCCTTTGGCTCAGGTCATGATCCCAGGGTCCTGGGATTGAGCCCCGCACGATCCCTGTTCAGCAGAGAGCCTGCTTCGCCCTCTCCCTCTGCCATTCCCCCTGCTTGTGCTCTCTCTCTCTCTCTCTCTCTCTCTGTCAAATAAATAAGTTAAAGAACAAAAAAAAAAAAACCCATAAGTGATATAGTTGTATAAATCTTGTTTTTAACTTCTCTTAACATTATGTTTGAGACCTGTGTTATTGTGTGTAAAGCTACAGCTGCTTCTGACTCCTGCAGAGTATTCCTTTGTATGCTTGAAAGTACTATTTTGTTATCCTGTAATCTGGTGATGGTCACTTCGACTAATTCCAAATTTTTGTTCCTACAAATGTGGCACTGCAGCAAATAACCTGATATGCATCTATTACCTGTGTAATAGTTTGTCTAGTATTGTTGGGTACATTTAATTTCATTATTGCCAGATTGCTCTCCAGAAATACTTGTAATCAGTTATACCATTTAAGACAAATCTTTTAAATGCAAATTTTCCCTTAGTTATGGAAAGGTACAGGATATGTCACATAAGCAGTACCTAATGAACACCTGAAATGAACTTAATAATTCCCATATCACAAGATTTTTCTGAGGATTAAATGATTGAAGACAATAGTTTTTGCAGTTTTCTTCGTAGTAAAACAGAGAGCCACGATATGTGAGTAAATGTGAATGTATTCCCTAAGTAATTAGATTTACCATTATTTGATGGAAAGTATTTTGTTCATTATTTAAGCTCCCCTAAAGCACCTCCTTAAGATTCCTGGGATCACAGATTGAAACCCCACTGAATTAAGGTATATAATACCATTTTAGAGCAATGTCTAGAATTTTTTTTAAAGACTTAATTACGGGAAACCTGGGTGGCTCAGTCAGTTAAGCATGTCTGCCTTCAGCTCAGGTCGTGATCCCAGGGTCCTGGGATCGAGTCCTGCATCTGGCTCCTGCTCAGCCAGGAGCCTGCTTCTCCCTCTGCCTGCTATTCCCCCTGCTTGTGCGCTTTGCACATGCACCCTATCTCTGTCTGACAAATAAATCTTTCTTTAAAAAAATAAGGAATTTTTTACTTGAGAGAGATAATGGGCACAAGCCCAAGCGGGGCAAGGTACAGAGGGAGAGGGAGAAGCAGACTCCCTGCTCAGCCAAGAGCCCCAACGTGGGGCTGGATCCCAGGACCATGAGATCATGACCTGAGCCGATGGCAGATGCTTAACCAACTAAGCCACCCAGGTGCCCCCAGTGTCTAGAATATTAAATAGCTCCTCGCTTACATTTGGTTTCTTTTTCTTCTAACACCCATTTTTTGAAGTTCAAACAAATAGTGATATTTCCCAGAAGAACACTTAAACATGAAGATGTTTATGTAGGTCCTTGCTTCCATAAATCCTCTGTTGAGATTATAATCTCCCTTCCTGGTGTTTCTTTGAGGTAAGTTGGAGGGAGATGATGTTGACCTCCCTGGCTCATTTCATTGGCACTAAGCCTCTAAAGGAAAGCTGAAAGTAGTTACCTGGCCTCCAGTTTTAGTCCTGTGCTTTTACTTCAGGCCAGTGTTGGTCCTTTCCTAAGCCCTCCCACGCATTTGAATTGTGGGCCATCACAGAGGGTGGTTAGAAATGAGCTCATGTTGTGTGTATTGTATAAAGAGTGGGGCTGAAGCAGTCTCTTCCGTCCCTCTCCATATCCATTTCTTTCTGTCTCCACTCCCACACTTTCAGTTGGAATTTTTATTTGGAATTGTTATTTCTTAGTTCTTCACTTTTGATGTCTTGACTATTTGTTTTTCAGTGATCAGGAACCTCCCTATTCAATGATTACATTGCACGAAATGGCAGAAACAGGTATTCTTTTCTTAAAGTTTTCTTAAAATACTTTCTAATGAGTTAATGACTATGAAAAAATGAGGCCACTTTTTTTTTTAAATAAGACTCCAAAAGTACTTAACACACATGATCATGAAAAAAAAGCCATTAGTGTGTAGAAATTTTCCTGTACAGGGGTAATAACTAATAACCACTGTATACTGCATCCTGAATATATAACTATACTTCTCAGTATTGGTTTTATTTCACCAAAATTATTAAAAGAAAAATTTGGCCGGGGGGGGGGGATCTGATAGATCTTTGACCATAGCCCTTCCAGAATGGGGAGGACATTTTTTGTCCCTCAATTTCCTAAGTGTCATTCTGAAATTAGAGCCAACTGCTTCAGATACTTAATCTTCTCAGTAAATGCCTATGTCATAAATAAGGTGCTGAAACTATTTTAGTTATAATTTGAGAACCCAGGACCATATCTTCAGTTTTGTCCAAAGAGGCCTCCAAATCACCAGGCTCCTATAAGTTAAGAATCTTTGGCTCTACCATGATGACTACAATTAATGATGATGTCCATGCCAGTGTTAGCTGCTTAAAAGCCAAAAGTGTTTCTACTTTGTTGTGAAGTCACCTTGTGTTATAAGTTCTGTATTTTCACATTTTTAAAATAGTTGCTCCATTCATAGAATCTTCTTGATTTGCTCTTAGATGAAGGATGGTTGGATGTTGTCCAGTCTTTAATCAGAGTTATTCCATTGGAAGATCCACTGGGACCAGCTGTTATAACATTGTTACTAGATGAATGTCCATTGCCCACTAAAGTAAGTCAATACTTGGCTTTTATGAAATGGTCACCTATGCTTAAACACAGGATGAACATCCACAAAGACTTTTGACATAATGTGTTTCCTCTTTATACATTTGGAGTCTATTTCATTCAGTATCAACTTTATTATGTAAACTTGCCTTTTATTACTAATGAAGTGCTACATCCTCTTTCTGTCAATAGTTTACTATAAAGCTTTAGTTTAAAATGTTAAAAATGAAAGCATTTATATCTGAAATGGCAATCTGTATTTGAAATTAAAAGAGAACGTTCATAAAAGAGAACGTTGCTGAGCTGATTATTTTCTTACCCCCTGCTAAACAGTTTTCTCATTACAAAAGGTTTTCTTTAATGTTTCCTATTAAGAGAAAAAAACTGTTACACTGAAAGCGCTTGTGAGTCTTAAACATATTAAAGACTGGCATACCTTGATTTTCCCTTATATAGAACAAAAGTATCAAACTTTCATTATCTTAGTCCATATGTTCTATGGACTACGTTTTTTCACATTTTGGATGCTGGCATCTTTCATTTGTTTAAGCCTCAGACATTTAGGCACAACATGGAAAACATTACAGACAGAAGAGAAAAGCCTTTGGCCTAGTCACTTTGAATTGACCTTTGCCTAAGCTTATAATGGGTTTCTTTTATAATTTGCATCAAAAACTCTGGTGAGATTTGCTCTTGCTTGATTTAAAAAAAAAAATTGTAAGTCACTTTTTAGTTCAACATTACTAAGGCCTTGTTATCAGTCATTTTGGCATTTGGGTGGATTTAGTCTGTTTAATGATTCAAGAGTATATCGTGTATTTTTTATACAACTGGTACATTTTGAATGAAGGGAAATCTTAACAATTCATGTAAGAAAACTTCCAGGTTGATCAAATAACATTTCCCATCAATAATGACCTCATTGGGTGGATTATATCATTTCTTTATGTTCCTTCTGAGTTAATTTAATAGCTGGCGAGGTAGCTTTCATCTCAAATTATTCCCTTGGGGGAAAAAAGCCCAAGTAATCTATTTATGAAATCCACTTGTACATTTTTGTTTTTAGGATGCACTCCAGAAATTGACTGAAATTCTCAATTTAAATGGAGAAGTAGCTTGCCAGGACTCAGGTCATCCTGCCAAACACAGGAACACATCTGCAGTCCTAGGCTGCTTGGCTGAGAAACTAGCAGGTAACTCTGGGAACCTCTACCAGGAAAGATCTTCAGTTGTTCGACATAAAGGGGAAGACTGCACTGCAGGTCTTTAAGCAAACCTGTTGTACCAGAAAGGAATGTCTTTGTCCCAACCACCACCACCAAAAAATACATAAATAAATAAAAGTTTAGGGATAGAACTTACTGGGAAGAAATTACTCAAAGGCCAAAGAGATGAGTGCAATATAATTTAGCTTTGAGGATTTTCGGAGGGACACTTAAAAGAACAAGTTTTACTTATATGCTTTAAAATTAGGAATAAAAGGCTAAATTCAGTATAATAAAGATTATGTAGTTATATATTTATGCATATAATAGATAAGATACATGTATATGTTTTATAAAGTTCAGCCAGATAGTGGAGAAATACTAAGTTGGGGAAGAGGAATAAGAACATTAAATTGGAGCAGTTCCTGAGAAGAGAAGCAGATACTTAACTTGCTTATGGACATGACCCACTTTAGGCAAGTTAATATCCAAATACAGGTGAATACCTCAGCTAGTTAATCACGTATGATGAAAGAAACAACGGATTCAGGGTGCTTGGGTGGCTCAGTTGTTAAGCGTCTGCCTTCAATTCAGGTTATGATCCCAGGGTCCTGGGATCGAGCCCCGCATCAGGCTCCCTGCTCAGTGGGAAGCCTGCTTCTCCCTCTCCCACTCCCTCTGCTTGTGTCCCCTCTCTCACTCTGTCAAATAAATAAATAAAATCTTAAAAAAAAAAAAAGAAAGAAAGAAACGAATTCAAAATCAGGACACCTGGATGTTGGCTCTGGTTCTTCTATGTGTACCCCAAGTGCACTGGAACGAGTCACTTCACCGTGGGTTCAGTTGCTCAGCTGTGAAATGGGAACACTGCTATTCCCTGCCTCAGAGCAGGAGGCTTAAATAAGACAATGTGCATGAGAGTAGCTGTCAAACAGTTCACAAATCAATTTTATTGTTATTAATTACTGATGAAAAAGAATATGGCCCATTTCATTATATCTCATGTTTGTTGTGTTGTCTAGGTCCCGCAAGTATAGGCTTACTTAGCCCGGGAATACTGGAATATTTGCTACAGTGTCTGGTAAGTAAGGTATCAAAACCAGTTTTTCTTAGTCATCTACAACTGTGCATTTTTCTAAAATTGCCAGTTTAGCCACTGGCACAGAGAATGGAATCGGTTATAAATTTTATTTGCAGGTGTTTCCTGAGTGTTTATCTATTCTCTCCTATTTAAAAAAAAAGAAAAGAAAAAATGAGGGTGGGATAGGAATTCATTACAAGCAAAAGCAGCTGGTCTGGTTTTAAATTTAGTCATAAGATAGCTACTATGACTGGCTTTTGTGTGTGTCCTTAGAGTCTGCCAAATGGTAGTAGGGACCTCCACAGTGGAAACAAAATTACATGGCATTCCCAGCCAGGAAACTGTCAGGTCAGATTGCCAGTGTCTATAAATCTCTACTCCTTCCCTCCCTCCCTGGCTCCCGCTCTTCTAACTGTTGCCATAGAGTATTTGATCTATTGTCTGTGAAGCTCATGGTTTGTTGAGGTGGTGCTGTCAGATCGCTCACACGGGCCAACCGCAGACTTGACTGGTCTGTATTTGTAAAAGTTACTTTTGCAGGCCCAGTGAGCACTGGCCTTCTTCAACATCTGAAAGACCTTACTTCTCAGTACCTGTATGATATGTACTTAAAATACACACCACTGTGCTAAGCAAGCACTGTGGGAATACAAAAGTAGTATAACAGTCCTCTGCCCTCAAGAATCTTCCTGATTGACTGAGGGAACAAAACTACCCTACCCAGACAAACCACTTAGCCTCCATTTTATGACAGGATGTGAATAAGGGCAAAATCGTGTCCTTCAGACTAAGTACCATAAGAGTTCTGAGAGGGTGACCGAGAGGGGTGGAAGATAGGGATGGTGAGAGCTGAGAGAGCTGTGAGAAACAGGATTCCTCATGAACTTCGGCCGTCAGCGGGATCACATCATAGGTCAGGATTCGTCCCTGCATCCGGAGGGAAAATTGGGTTTCTTGGCTAAAGGCATCACCAGCAGAAGCCCAGAGATAGGAATGGCCATGCTCCTGGCATATTACAGAGAACTGTTTGATCAGGAGACAGTGTTCAGAGACCGGAGGATGGGCCTGAACAGCTTTGTGGGGAGGGCTTAGGGCCTGCAAAACCAGACAGAGGGATTGAAAAGTGGGTATGGCCAGAAGCAGAGTGCTGAACAGGCTTTACTGCGGGGTGGGCTGGTGGTTATATGAGCTTTGCAGAACCTTTGAGCCCCAGGGAAGTGAGTAGGAATCATCGGATGTTCTGAGTTCCTTTGCTCCTAACGGAGCTGTGGGAAAGGATGGCTATGAGAAGGTGTGATGTTAAGCAGGAAGACCTTTCTTTAAATGGGAACACCTGTGATGGGAAGTTAACTGGAACTGGAAGAGCGCTCTCCCACCCACCATTAGCATTTGTGCAGTTCCTATCAGAGAACAGATTGAAAACTAAGCCATTAGTTGTTCCTTTCATCATTTATCATTTTGGAGCTTGGGGTAACCCTTTATGGGCTCTGAATAAAAGTCATTCTTAGCTACAATTATAGGTTTCTGTTTGCTTGCTTAAATGAATGTAAGAATGAGCATAGTTTTATTTCGCAAAACCCTAATACAAATGTTACTAAGTAGAATAACATAGTGCTTTTAACAAAATACTTTTGAAATCTGCATACCTATCAATGGACCTAGTGATTTCCAAAACACAATAGGAGATTTTATGAGACTCTATCTTGGTTCCTCATTACTAACAGTATTAGCAAACAGAGAATTGAGGACATAGAAGAGTAAAAGTTTTCTGACTGCTTCCAACAAATCTAGCACATACTGGGTACAAAGAGGAAATTGCTAACTTGCCACCTCTGCAGGGGAATGATGTTTTTGCTTTTTGTTTTTTATCTTTTATTGTCTTTCAGAAGTTACAGTCCCACCCCACAGTCATGCTTTTTGCACTTATCGCACTGGAAAAGTTTGCACAGACAAGTAGGTATAGTGACTTATTGCACTAATGATCTTCTTTATCGGCTGTTAAAAATCTTATTTTTCTTACTTACTGGATGAGCATATGCTTTGAGCCTCATCAGACATGCACCTGTTCTGTTTTTAATGTGGATAGATGCCTCACGGCCAGTAAGATGTAACAGGGACAGAAGCCAAGAGTCTTCTCACCCAAAAATCAACACTTGTGACCATGGTTACTCACTTTTTATAGCTAAAAAGTTAGTGATGAGATTGCTACTTCCCAGAAAATAGTTGAGGCTCTTGGACTATGTCATTATTCTAGTTTCCACGTTTTCTGATGGCCTCTCCTCACTCCTTCCTATCCATTACCTGCCCCGCAAATCCTCCTATTCTTTCAGGGTTGATTCAAGTTGTCTTGTCTTCCCCAACAGGTGAAAATAAATTGACTATCTCTGAATCCAGTATTAGTGACCGACTCGTCACCTTGGAGTCCTGGGCTGATGATCCTGATTATCTGAAGCGTCAAGTCGGTTTCTGTGCCCAGTGGAGCTTAGACAATCTCTGTAAGTAGGCGTTGTCCTTTGTTAAAATTCCTGCTTCCATGTCCAAACCCATTCTTTATATAGGATCACTATTCTTCATCTTGTAATAGTGAGTGTGACACTTTCCTTGAAAAGGCCGATATTGTCGGTTGGCCGTATTGTAGCAGGAAAGTATTCTAGGGACCCTCCAGACGAAAATTATATGGCATAGTTCTAATTTCAGCACTCTCCTGTTCAGAAACTTTTACTGGTACCCCACTTCCTGGTGCATCCGGGCCGTTAATCAGATGGCAGTGTCCAGTCAGCTCTTCCCTACACAGACTGTCTCCTCACTCTCTTGCAAGCAGGCCCCAGTCATCCTGACCTCTCTAGGCCTTTCCCTCACTTGGAGTTCTCTCTCTTTACTCTTCTCCCTGTCCTGATACGGCTCTTCAAAACTCAAGACACATCTTTCCTACACCAAGAGGGCTGCTCCTGGCTTTTCCTTATCTCCTCAAGGGCTGCTAGAACTAAAACTATCCTGCTACTAAATCCTCACTCCCCCAGCGCAGTTAGCACATGTGCTAAGGCATGGCCGGATGTATGTACCCTTCCTCCTGCCACAACGTTGCGGAGAGTTGCTTTGTGCACAGCCTGTGTGGTGCCCATGACAGAATCATTCCAGAAAAGTAGAAGGTGCATTTTGTTGCATGCACAATAACAAATACAGGGAATAGAAGCAGAAACCTGGCAGTGCCATCCTAGCTTGTCCCAGCTAGGTCGTACAGCAGAAAGGCAAGGTTTGCAGTCTCTCTACCTGTTCTGCCATTTCTGGGCACCTCTACTTCTTAACTGGAATGGCAGCCCACGATGACACTAGGTTTTTTTCCCACAACAGCCTGCCTTAGAAACATGACCACTTTTTCTTTTGCAGTTTTAAAAGACAGTAGGCAGCTGACCTATGAGAAAGTGGACTTGAATAGCATTAGGGCCATGCTGAACAGCAACGATGTCAGCGAGTACCTGAAGATCTCGCCTCACGGCTTGGAGGTAAAGCTTTCATGGACGGAACATGTGGGGGAAAGAGCTTGTTCTCATTTTCACACCCTGCTTCTGAACAAAGAGCCATTTCTTACAGAGTAGATGGAAGTTTATGTCATATTCCAAGAGTGGGTAGAGGTGGAAGTGGCAGGGAGAGGGTGTTTGTGGTGGTGTTTAACTCCTTAATATCCCAGTTGGTGCCATACACATAGTAAGCACTGTTAATATTTGACAATTTGAAATTTTTTGTAGTTTCAAGTTTTTATTTAAATTCTAGTCAACATACAGTACAATATTAATTTCAGGTGTAGAATTTTAGTGATTCATCACTTACACACAACACTGGTGCTCATCACAACCCATTTAATACAGTCTCCCTCCACCCCACCTCCCCTCTGGCAACCCTCAGTGTGTTCCCTATAGACAATTTGATTTAAGTTATGTCTGTTTTCAATCTCTGCCTCTTTATTCAGCTAAAGGTGCAAAGACTAGTGTTTATAAAAGAGGCCCTTCCTTTTTGAATCCCTGCACCACCAGTTATATTCTGGCTAGCGCTTCCCCTCCTCCTCTATGTTGGAAATGTTGCCGATTTGGTGGTGCAGGTTGATGAAAGCTGCTTATGTACAGGAAGGTACCATCAGGCACAGACACGTCAAGATTAAAGAGCCGTTTGAAGAGTGGCTGCAGACAGCTCTTTGTCAAATTGACAGTCAAATTGCCAAATGCCTGCCGTAGTTTTCTGCTTTCAGTTATTTTTAGGTACCCCATCTTATACCCTTCAGTGTCCTCCCCTCTCTGCATCCTAACAAGTGCAGGCTAAGGCCATGTTGATGCATTCATAAAAGATTCTATGGGAAGGGTACTTCAGAAAGTGGCCCTCGTTAATGCTTACTGCAGCCATCTTGGAGGCCTTCCAGCCCTGTTAGAACTCCCTAGATGTAAAGCTACAAAAGAGATATGTGTGCTTCATTCTGTTTTGCACTTTGTGTCACTGAGGATGCACGGAGAAGGAAACGAGCGTCCACCAGAAGTTTTAATAAGGAAAAAGACATTCCACCTCTGGGTGTTCACCTAACTTGCACAGTCTCAGGCACTGATGGTGGGCTGTCGCACGCTTTGGTTCTGCCAGGCTCGCTGCGATGCCTCCTCTTTTGAAAGCGTGCGTTGCACCTTCTGCGTGGATGCGGGGGTGTGGTACTACGAAGTCACCGTGATCACTTCTGGGGTCATGCAGATCGGCTGGGCCACACGAGACAGCAAATTTCTCAATCATGTGAGTACCCTAGAGAACGGCGTAAACGGGGACAACAGCAGCTTTTTGGAGAGTGGGTGGAGGACACAAATTTTCCGGAGAGGTTTGCACGATGATCGCTTCTTGGGCTGGACCAAATGCTGCCAGACCCCTCACAGGGGTTTGCTCACCTGGCGCTGAAATAGGAAGACGCAAGGGAAATTGTCCCTTGGGTTTTTTTCCCTGTCTTGAGTTTTAAATTTGCACCTCGAGGTTGGGTGTTGGGTGTGTCCTTTGTCTTTTTAGGCTCTCCTCCAGCCCAGCCAGATCTCTGGCTCAGTTTTTATACTGGAACCCGTGATGCCTTTTACCTCACATGTAAGCTCTAAGAACTTTGTAGGAAATCTCTTCCTTTCATAAAATACTAAATGTTGGCTTGACTTCTTTTACTTGATTTTTACTTTGTAACTAGTGGGCACATTTGTTTTCAATATTTAGCATTTATCTTCTGTTGTAGAAAGCTGTCACGTAAAGAGGGAAGATGAAACCCGCTAGAGGAAGCAGGATTCGGCTACCACTACTTGCGTGTCCGAGGCTGGGGTTCCTCCCTTTCCTACAGATGTTGATTTCTTGCTAATTTATACCCTTCAGATGCCCAGCCTGAACAGCTTTCTTGAGTTATTCCAATTTTAAGCTGTTTGGAATTAATCCAGTTTTGATCTGGAATCTTTTATGGACATAGGATTTTTACCCTTTGAACTGGGAAAACCCCTTGGATTATTTTGTTCATCTAAACACCAGTCTCCCATATGGATGGGTTTTAGAAGTGAACCAAACTGACCTTCCCTGCCAGGAGTGTAGTTTGAAAGGGCCCCTTTCAGTGAGGCTGTATAATGTCTTAGAATTGTGCATGGTGTTTTGCTAAACTCCTTGCTGGAGAGACAATTGGAGGAAGAGGGCCAGTTAGGTCAGATTCTTATCCAGGACAGAAAACTAGACCCCATCTACAACTGCTTTCTTTGGGAACTTTCCCTGATGAAGGGCCTCCTCATTGACTGGACCTTAGGTAAAACCTGGAAGCGTGGGGCTCGATTGTGGCACCATGAAGTCAGAAGTACATGGGTCTGGAGAACAATGCCAGTTAGTCTCTTAGTTCTCACCTTGGGCCCTGATTTAAAGCAGGTGGTATCAGTTTCCCTGACAGCCTACCCCAAAGGATGTCCTGAAGACAGTTTTTTAGGACTTGGGGAGAAAAAGTCTTTATTTCCAAAGCATTGTCATTTTAGAGCCAATCATCTGATACCCACCACAGTGTTTATGGTCATAATTTCCATTTCCCGAATGAGAAAACTGCGCCTAAAAGAGGGACCTAAAGAATCTCAGATTAGAATTCAGGCTCCTTCCTGTTCTACAGTAGTTGTTTTCTTCACATTTGAAAATGGGAAAAATCTCAGAGAATTAGCGAGCCTCCTCCTTTGGATATAAAAAATTGCTCCAGAACTAGAAGAAAGATGGATTCCTTTAGGGGGGAGGCTTTGATACAGCATTTGTTTCTCTTCATTTGCTAGCAAACACACCACAGATCTAGGTGTAGTATATCTGATTCTGAATATCAGAAACATTTTATTTTAATAACTGGTGAAGCTGGATCATTTTTTCTGGTGGATTAAACTGATTTCTCCCAATAGTTGCAAAAACTTCGGTTCCTCAAATTAAGAGGCTTAAAATCTGTTTTCCTGTCCTCTGAATTGTTTAGTAGACTTTTAATTTCTTTCTTTAAGTAATGAATAACATTTTTTCCCCTGATCCAAGTACTGGTTGATTCCCTGTTAGAAATCAGTGAAGTCTGAGATCTCCTTCCCCAAATGTAGGATTGTAATCATGTTGCCAAACTTAAAACTTTGCTTCAAATGGACATTGTTCTGGTAATTCTGAATCTTTTTGCTTGTACAGACAGGGTGTGGTTTTATGGAATAAGTCATCCGTAGATACACTCAGTTTCTTGAAGACTTGAAGTCCATCCACACTGCCTCTTGTTTTAACTCTTATTGCTTAGGCTTTGGTTTTGAAAGGATGATCAAAGTGTTGGGCTCAGAGATCAAGCATTAAAATGAGAAGCTTAGGGGTGGCTGGGTGGCTTAGATGGTTGTGTTTGCCTTTGGCTCAGGTCATGATCCCAGGGTCCCGAGATGGAGTCCTGCATCGGGCTCCTGCTCAGCAAGGAGTCTGCTTGCTTCTCCCTCTGCCTCCTCCCCTGTTTGTGCTCTCTATCTCTCTCCCCCCCACCCCCGCTTGTGCTCTGTCTCTCTCTCCAGTGAATAAATTTTAAGAATCTTAAGGGAAAAAAAAGAATTTAAAATAAGAAGCTTAAGGTAGCCCTTGTTCAGGTCACCTTAAAGAATATTTTGTCTTACTGTGTTGTATATTTTTATGGAGGTTTCGGTAGAGCAAATCTTTAAGGTACATTTTGAGTTATCTAAAATATCTTTTGCCTTTTCATAAGCATCTACCATGTGACAGGTCTTTCACATACTGTCTCTAATCTTCTCAAGAATTTGGGAAGGTATTATTCTCCCATTTAAAGATGAGGAGAGTATGGTTCTGACAAATTAATTTACAGACTTGCCCATTGTCACCTAGCCCCCAAGGGGTGGAGAAGAATCTAAACCCTGGTCAAAATAACCCATGCTCCTTCCCCTGTTGTAGCCCCTTGCCTTGGAGAAAATGACTCTGCTATCTTAAACAGAAAAGGGGAATAACTTGGAAGCCTGTTAGGAACTCCCAGAGTCTTGAGGGGTTTGGAAGCAAACGGGCACCAAGTTAACATCCAAGAGTCAAGAGACAAAAAATACAATAGCCAATGTTTTAGGGGCCAGGATGCCAACACCTCTCCCACAAGTCCCTCACCATCACTCCATGTGGGGTCACTCAGACCACCCTGGGTGTCTGCTGGAAGGGTCCAGTTGGCCAAGCCTACATCCTACCCCTCCACCTCCAGAGCAGGAAGCAGGACACTGTATCTTCATTACACTCCCTAAAACCAGAGGGGGTTAGAATGCTGGACAGTAGAAAAAAGGATGGTGTTCACCACATGAGAAATGATTCAGAATATTTCCTAAGTGACAAGTTATGGATAAAACTTTCTTTGTTTTGGGCACCTGGGTGGCTCAGTTGGTTTAGGCGACCACCTTCAGCTCAGGTCATGATCCCGAAGTCCTGGGATCGAGGCCTGACATTGGGAATCCCAGCTCTGCGGGGAGTCTGCTTCTCCCTCTGACCTTCTTGCCTCTCATGCTCTCTCTCACTCTCTCTCTTTCTCTCAAATAAATAAATAAAATCTTCAAAAATTTTTAAAAGAAGTTTCTTCGTTTTTAGTAATGTTTTCATTACTAAAATATACATGACCATAAACAAGTAGATCAAAATGATCACTCCAAGTGCTAAGCTAGCTACCCTGTTGTCTCATTTACCTGTCTCAATCAATGAAAACCATAGTTAGTCCTGCTAGGAATGTTTTCAGGTTGACAGAGGGTACATCTAGATTGCTCTCTGAGATGTCATCTCAAAGGGATTTTTAAAGTGCATCTCTGCTTGGCAGAAGGACCTACATCTTAGTCTGTAGAGTTGATCTGTGGTTGAAATTATTAGAGTTGCATGTTTGTCCCACAATGTTGCTGTACTGTGAAATTCATCCCAGGATGGAAGACATTGCGTGGTAAAGTCTGCTCTTAACCAACTCTTGTCGCTAGGAATCTTCTAGGAATTTCTTTCCATTGTTCCATCGAGGATTTTGTAGGACATTAGAAAGTGAAAGTAGAAAAGAATTGCTTGCCTTTGCCTATGCCCAACACCCATAAAATAAAAAATAAGTTTTTTACAATAGGTTTTGAAAGGAGGCAATAGCAAGGTGTTGTTTCTAGTAGATTGATGAATTTCTTCTCTCCCTGAAGACAAGTAGATGCAAGTTTATTTAACTCTTGAATAGTCTGAGTAGTGCATTCAGAATAGCTAGTTCAGAAGCCTCACTTTGGAGAACACTCACAGAATTCATTATATTGTAGTCTTAAGTAGTCAAGGAATGTGTTTGAGTCTTTTCTCCAGTTGATCTCCTCACTGGGGCACCTGGCTGGCTCAGTTGATAGAGCATGCGATTCTTAATCTCAGGGTCATAAGTTCAAGCCCCATGTTGGGCACAGACCCTACTTTAAAAAAAAAAAAAAAGGTGGATTCTATCTCCACTGCATTGTTTATCCCCATAAAACAAGCAGACCATCACCCAAACCTGAGATCTTACTTGGATTTGGCCCATATTTTCAAACCTTTTTTCCACTAAGAATCTTTCACTATTGACCTTTAAAGATAACAGCTATCTGATCTACATGGTTCTTCTGTTTTTTTCACAAGCACTTAAAATAGGCGCTCTTGGTGGCTTAGTCAGTTAAGCATATGCCTTCGACTCAGGTCATGATCCCAGGGTCCTGGGATCAAGCCCCCATGTCAGGCTCCCTACTCAGTGGGGAGGCTGCTTCTCCCTCTCTCTCTGCCTCTCCCCTGGCTTGTGCTCTCTCTCACTGATTCTCCTTCAAATAAATTAATAAAATCTTTAATTAATTAAAGATTTAATAATAATTTATTAAAAATTAATAAAATAATTTCTTAAGATCCCATCCATGTTTTAACTATAAAATAACTGAAATCGTTAAAAGGCAGTAAGTAATAAAAGGAGCTGCCACGGACCTAAATGATGCTCCAGTTGAGCTCACCTCAGGATAGCTATTAGTCCATCGTCCACTATAACCTTTCTCTTGTCTCCAGTGTTGAAATTTCTGAGCATGTGGTTGCTATGCAGTCTACTACATGCAAGAGAGACGTTTGCCCAGCTGCAATGAAATGGAAAGCACCAGTCTTGGAATCAGAAGATTCCAGCATCCAGACGTGACTTTCTGAGTAATGATTTGCCACTGGGCAACATGGTTGACCTCTTGGACCTTTGAACCCTCTATCTCTTCTTAAAATGTAGTATCATGCCACCAGTCTCAAAGTGGTTAGTGAGGATTCAGTGAACTAACACATGTGAAACCCGGGAGATACTTGTTGGTGAAGTCATTATCTAGTCACAGAGAACCAGGCCTTGAGGTCAGAATTTTGGTATCTTCCAAGAACCATAGACTCCCTTCATCCAGAAAGCTTCAGATTCCAGCCACCAGGTTGATGGTTACAAAAGACACACCATCTTTTCCCAGAAAACAGCAGGCAGAGCTTGCTAATCTGGGCCCTATCTCCCTCCAGGAAGGCTACGGCATTGGGGACGACGAATACTCCTGTGCTTACGATGGCTGCCGGCAGCTGATTTGGTACAATGCCAGAAGTAAGCCTCACCTACACCCGTGCTGGAAAGAAGGTATTCATTCCTCTCTGTCATGAATTTATCAACCAGGTGAAGACATCTGATTATGATGAGGCATCTGTGATGTTAGGCCTTAAAATATTTTAATGGACAAAGATGTGATGTGTAAAGGGATATGAGCCTTTGTATTCCCTGTCGTGGATGTGAGCATTATTCTTCCTGATAAGTTCACTTCTGGTGGGGCCCTTCCTTTAGCAAAATCATTTCAGGCCTCCCTGCTAGACAGGGAGTCTGCTTCTCCCTCTTCCCCCATCCCCCCCGCCACCGCTTGTGCGCTCTCTCTCTCTCTCATGCACTCTCTCAAATAAATAAAATCTTAAAAAAAAAAAAAAGATAAATATGAATTCTAGTTTCCTCAAACTCACACCAGGATCAAGTGTAGCACATTCCACAGACTGAGCCAGCCAGGTGCCCCCTGGGAACATGCTTTGAATCAGCATCCAGGGAGATACTGAAGACGCTGACATTGTAATGCCAGTAAAATGAGGAGTTTTCAGAGCGAGATAGGAACAGGCACTCTTTAGTGGCCACATTCTGGTCCCCTCTAGAGCAGCTTTTAAGGACCACTTGAGCACTTTCAGCCTCAAATGTACCTGCCCAGCTTGCGTTCTCCAGACATCAGGCTTGGAATGCTGAAGGGGTCATGTGCTGTCAGGACTCTCATCATGGCTCCAGGATTTTGGCAGGAGTATATCTTATCAATTTACCTTATGATCTCTTTTGCCCCAGTCAGTGTTCATTCTGTCCAAGACTTTAGACCCATGAAAACATTTATTAAGGAAAGATTCAAGCAGCAAAGTTAGAGCCATGCAGTTTGTTAAAGGGTTTAAATTATTGAGTCTTTTTACCCCCAACTAAATACAGTGAAAACCCCCCTGCTATGGCACCATTGCCCTGGAGGATGATATTCTTGGGGGGCCTTCTGGTGGCCCTACTTTGTTAGAGGATGTAGAGCCATGTAGTAGGGATGGAGCCTCTGGAAAGATTTTACTCCCAGCTTTGAACAATACAGAGGAGAGAACTGAGCTCCTTCTCCAAGCATCTCTTGGTTTCCTGCCCTGATTAGCATTATAGATGTCAACTGAATTTTCAGACATGCTAAAAGAACAGGAATCTGGCCACTGCTGTGAGGGGATGGCTCCATTTAATTAACTCAGTTGACAGTGTGGGAAAAGAGAAAACTGGAAAAGCCAATATAAGCCCTCCTTTTAACAGCTGGCAGGTTCTTAAGGGAACATAAAACCTCTCCCTTTAGCAGACCATAAGATAGAGGCACTGTAGGCAAAGATTGCCTCATTTGTGTTTTTAATAATTTTCAAAAGGATTACTGAAATAATATGTTTAGCATAAAACTTTGGAAAATGGGGGAGAAAAGCAAAATGAAAATCCCTTGTAATCTTTTTTAAACATTTAAAATTTGGCATCTATATTTTTTGCTGTTGTTATATGCCTTGAACAGCTTTCCAGGTTATTAAATAACATTTTTTTAAAAGATTTTATTCATTTATTTGAGAGAGAGAAAAGAGCATAAGCAGGGGAAGTGGTAGAGGGAAAGTGAGAAGCAGGCTCTCTGCTGAGCCAGGAGCCTGATGCAGGGCTCGATCCCAGGACCCTGAGATCATGGCCAGAGCCGAAGGCAGATACTTAACTGACTGAGCTACCCAGGCACCCCAAAATAACATTATTTTTAATAGCTTTTTCAATAGCCCATTATATCATTGAACTATACCAGCCAGTGCCCCGAGAGGTTGGAGAGTTACATTTTTTATTTTTATTTTTTTTAAACTATGATGAAATAGTATAATAAGCCATTCTGGTTTCCCAGGATAAACCCCTGGAAGGGAAACTCTTCTGCCTGGGGGATACAGGACTTCATGGTTTTTGCCATCTATTGGCAAATTCCCCACCAGCTTTAAGTATCCATATTCCTTATCATTACTGTATAATTTCATGTGCTTACCTTTGACAGTTGAAAAAGCAAAAACTGGGGCACCTGGGTGGCTCAGTCATTAAGCGTTTTTGCCTCAGGTCATGATCCCAGGGTCCTGGAATCAAGCCCCCACATCGGGCTCCTTGCTCAGCGGGAGAGCCTGCTTCTCACTCTCCCACTCCCCTAGCTTGTGTTCCCTCTCTCACTGTCTCTCTCTCTCTTTCCAATAAATAAATAAAATCTTAAAAAAAAAAAAAAAAACCTCTTAAAAAAAAGAAAAAGCAAAAAACTTTGAGTGAAGATGAATGGTTTTTTATATGTATGTATGTGTGTGTGTATGTATGTATGTGATCTGCTTTTGGACAGTTGTTACCTCTAGGAGTTAAAACTCACTTGAGAGGCAAGGAAGCACAATATTTTGACCTTGCCATATTTCACTGATCCCAAAATGCACATTTTCCCACATTTTAACATCCTCGAAATTGGGATGCAGCTTACAATTGATTAATTAGCATTTTCTTCTTCATGGTACATTAAAATATTAGGTCAGCTGCAGAAAAAGCAAGGAGGATGAATGTGTTAATACATAGCTACAGGTGCAGATTTAATACAGTGACATAATTAACCCTTGAGACACTGAGCAGAACTCTGGCCGTGGTGCACACCCTTACCCTAACAATGTTCCACTTTATCCACTAGGAGACACAGTGGGATTTCTGTTAGACTTGAATGAAAAGCAAATGATCTTCTTTTTAAACGGCAACCAGCTGCCTCCCGAGAAGCAAGTTTTTTCATCTACTGTGTAAGTAGCTTTTCTCAGTCAAAAATTTGGTAGATTCATGGAACTCACTTTTCTCCAGAAGAAGACTTTTTCTATTTATGTGGTCAATTGTGATGAGAAATCATTTTATTTCGAGTCATTGGGGGCCCATTTGATCATACCTGCATCTGTCTTGAAGTTTGATATAGGAAGATGAGGGCAGGATATTATCAGGGTTACAGTGCTGTCTAGGTTAGTAAACAGAATCTGTTACCCTTCTTTTCTGCTAGGGTACAACATCTCAAAGCCACTTTGTGTATGAGCTTTATTCTGTTTTCATGAATTCTCTTGACCTCTGTCCTTGTTTTTATTTGTAGGTCTGGATTTTTTGCTGCAGCTAGTTTCATGTCATATCAACAATGTGAGTTCAATTTTGGAGCAAAACCATTCAAATATCCACCATCTATGAAATTTAGCACTTTTAATGACTACGCCTTTCTCACAGCTGAAGAGAAAATCATTTTGCCAAGGTAAGGAATCTGTTTAGGCTGTCTGCAGACTTTCACGTGCCTCTCATGGGAAGCTGAAACAGCAGTTCCTTGAGAGACTTTTTTCAGCTTTTTATAAATAATTTTGAAAACTTAAGTAAAATGGATGACCTCCTAGGAAATAAAAATTACTCAAATCTCGGAAGAAATATAAACAAACCAGTTATTATTATAAAATTAATTGAAGCAAAAAATAAGGGGTAAGTCCCAAAAAATACCAGATCCGGCTGGTTTCACAGGAGATTTCCACCAAATTTTTAAGCTACAGATAAATTACTATTTAAAATGTTACAGAACCCTCAGGGCACCTGCGTGGCCCAGTTGGTTAAGCGGCTGCCTTTGCCTCAAGTCATGATCCCACGGTCCCGGGATTGAGCCCCATGCCGGACTCCCTGCTCAGTGGGGAGTAATGCTTCTCCCTCTCACTCTCCCTCTGTGGTAGGTCTCTCTCTAGTAAATGAATTTTTTAGAAAATGTTACACAATCAGTTGCTCCTCACAATCCCAGGTGAGCAGTTCCTCCTGCCCCCCTGCTTTAATAAATTCACCTTTTTGCACCAGAAAAAAGAAAAAAAGTTACAGAACCTAGAAAGAAAGAGCACTTCCAAATAATTTTTATGAGCTAAATAACATCGGTATAAAAACCAGACAATATAACACATGCACATACACATAAAAGCCCCTCCAACTAACTTTACCTGAATGTCAGTGAAAAATCCTAAATATCAGGAAATCAAGTACATCTTTTAATGCGCTTTTAACTTTGGGATTTAATGAAACATATTTCTTTTTGGGTTTAGCCACATGGCAAAGATGCCGAAGCTGTTTTATAGTCCTTAGGACAGTGAATTTTACCTGTCGTGGGTAAAATTTATAGCCCTTCTTTGCCAGAAACTGTGATTGGCATTAATTATCTCCTTGGATGAATACCTGCTTTTCTCCCTTATGAGATGACATGATCTGTTCCTTAAGCTGGGAAAGACTCCAGCAGCTCGCTGGCAGTGACCTCAGTTTGAAGTTTGTTTCACGATATGAGCCAAAGGTTATCATTTTGGATTTTAACAGAGCTGCTTTCTGGGCCTGTGTGAGGAAGAGAGTTCCTGCTACTAATGCCACACATGTTATATCAGTGACAGAGATTGCTTCAGCACTCACAGAGATCACAAAGGCCATGGTGTAGCCAGGGTTGGGCCGTCATGCCCCTGAAGGTATCTGTAACATACTGTTATAATCCTCACTCCTGTTTTGTCTGAAAAAGCAGGTCTGTAAACAGCCCTTCTGGGCTGTGCTTCACCTTGGACTCAGTGTCTCAAGGCTGAAAAGCGGCTCAGCAGTTTCCAGATGAACCAGAAAATGTCACATGGTGACCCAGCAGCATTGCCTGTGACAGTGGAACCTCTATAATATTGAAGGAACAGAAGGGCCACTTACATACCACCTCAGGGACCAGAGGGTCATTCCTGGAACTCCCCTTCAACTTGTCTTGGTCCTGACAGAGATTCTGAACTTTAAACTCTTCTTGGTGATGGTCTGAATACCTCACTTGTCTGTCATACCTTGTTCTTTTTTTTGCTTAACCTGTCTGCTTGGATGTAGCCCAGCAATCGGCCTGCCTTGTGACCTACACCCTGAGAGGGGAGGGCAGGCCCCAGCAGTTCCGCTGGAGGCCGGCCTCAGTTCACACTGCTCCAGCATTTAGGGAACCGCCCCTGTAGAATTAAACTTTGCAAAGGTCAGATGGCAATAGGCGTCACCCGTTAAAAAGTCTCCTAATTTTATGGGCAGCTTCTCTGTAGTCTCGTAGTTCTCTGTCAGCTTGGCCCCAGGTGCAGCCTGCCCCGAGCAAGAGGGAGCTGCAGTGGAGGCGAGCTTACATTGCCCTGCTCTGACAGTGACACCAACATGGGAGTCAGGGGAGGCTGAATGAGGGGTCTCCTCCAGGCCGCAGAAGCCGCCTGCTGCTACCTTGCACCCCTTTAACATTCCGGTTGCCCCACATTACGTGTTGTGACATTAGTTGTGGATATGCCTGAGACCGTTTTCTGTGCCATTAATATCCTCAGCCTGTGCTCCAGAAGCTTCTCTTCAGCTTGTTATTCGTTTACTCATTGGAATATATTCCTTTCTGGTTTCCTGGCAGATCAAGGCCCTGTGACTATCTGGAATCTTGTAAATTGTTCTATATTGTATGTACTCTCTTTCTCTCATGCTTTTCCTTTATTCTTTTTTCCCCTTCTTAACCTTTTTGTTATGTGAAACTTCAAATACCCACAAAGGAAAACAAGAAGAGAACAGTGAAGCACCATATCCCCACTTTTCAGCAACAATAGTCATCCACTCACGCCAGGATGTAGGAGACCTGCAAGCTTCCTTCATCTGTTATTAACTCCATTGTCATTCCAGGTTCCCTGGCCGGAATCCCAGAGTGTCTTTGACACCTTACTTTCTGCTATTCCTACGTCCTGTCCCTCAGCACACCCTGGGAGCTGTGCCTTCAGAATGCATCCCAAATCCAACTGCTGCTTATCACCTTCACTGCTGCCACCATAGTCCAAGCTGCCGTCATTTCCCACCTGGATTATTTTTGCCCTGCCCTTTAGCTGGTTTCCTGTTCCTGCCTGGGCCCCCTTCAATCTATTCAACACAGCCTCCAGAAGGATTTTGTTACAGCTTAGATCAGATCATGCTCTTCCCTGCTCAGAAGACTCTAGTGACTTCTCATTTCACTTAAGATGAAAGCTTAAATCCTTACAGTGACCTAGGAGGCTGTACGCAATTTGTCCTGTCCTCTCCCTTATTACTTCTCTGATTTTATCTCCTATCCTCTCCCATTTGTTCATGCTCTTTATTCAGCCACCCTGGCCTCCTTGCTGTTCCTGAAACATACCAGATCTATTATGGCCTCAGGGCCTTTGGCACTTGCTCTTCTTGCTTCTAGAATGGGCCAGTGTGTATTGTCCAACACCAGCAAGCATTTAGCTCGATTCCAACACCATCTACCTGGAGATAGTGTCACATCCCACTGGTTAAGTGCTCAGTCCTACAAGGCTGCCCTCTGCCCTCACTTCGAATGCCAGTTGTCAGTTCAGATTTTACAGTGCTTCTGACTATGTCTAAATTGGAGGTTCCCATGATTCCCTCATTAGGTTTGATTAATTTGCTAGAGTGGCTCACAGAACTTAGGAAAATAGTTTACTTACTAGTTTACAATAAAAGAATATAATAAAGAACAGATGGAAGCTATGCAGAGGCAAGGCATGTGGGAAGGGGCAAGGAGCCTCCATGTTCTTTGAATGGACCATTCTCCTGAAAGCTCCACATGTTCACCAATCCTGAAGATTTTCAAACCCTCCCCTTTTGTTTTTTTATGGTGGCTTCATTATGAAGATGAGATTGTTGAGAACATTGGTCATTAGTGATTGAACTCAATCTCCAGCCCCTCTGCCCTCCTGGGAGGTGAGGGGAGGAGTGAAATTAGGAGTGAACCAACCCACTAATTACAAGGTTGGTTCCCTTGACAACCAGCCCAAAACCTAGGTTAACTAGGGGCTTTTTAAAGGTGGCTGATTAACATAACAAAAGAACTGTGTTGCTCTTGTCTTGGGAAATTTCCAGGGTTTTAGGACCTCTTGGCCAGGAACCCAGATGAAGACCAAATATATATTTATTATAAGTCACAATATCACAAATGGTGTCTCTCCAGATATACACAGGTCTCATTCCCTCACACCCTTCCTGTCTTAAATGTCACCTTCCGTGGCTGCCGTATTTAAAATGGTATCTCCCTGCTCCTCCTGTACAAACTGCCTTTATCCTTCTCCCTGCTTTTTGTTCATACTGCTTATCAGCACTTAAAATTCTATATATTATACTCTTTTGCCTAGTTTCTTTCTAGTCTCCCTTCACTGGAGTGTAAGCTCTCTGAAGGTAGGGATATGTTCTTAGTCCTCTCTTCACTGCTGCATCTCCAGGCTTTGGCCCAAGGTGAACAGAGTGAATGTTTCATGTTTCTCTTGCCCAGGCATCAGGGTTGTACTTTCAGCAAAGCAGTTCTGTCTGCTCTTCCACATCAAACAGAGTCAAAGTATGATGCAAGGATTCTAACCGTCTAGTCAGAAGAGTCTGCGTTAGACTAGCAATAAACACCTTGAAATTGTTTTATTTTTAAAGATTTTATTTATTTGTCAGAGAGAGAGCATGAGAGCACAAGCAGGGGGATGGCAGGCAGAAGGACAAGCAGATTCCCTGCTGATGTGGGATCCCAGGAGCCTGAGATCACTACATGAGCCAAAGGCAGATGCTTACCCGCTTAACCAACAGAGCCACCCAGGCATCCCAACACCTTGAAATTGTATAAGAACTTGTATATGTGCATTTTCTTGGAAAAGTCCCCACTGCTTTTCATCAAACTCTCAGAGCTGTAGGATTTAAAAGTGAAAATTTGCTGGTAAAATAAAACTGTACTAGCCTGAGAATCAAAAGATTTGAATTTGAGTCCTGAATCTTTTTCCCATGTGTGTGACCTTATGCAAATCATTTCCCTGAACTATGCCTTTGTCTGTAAAATGGGAATGACCCTGCCTCTGTCATTCTGTAGTATAGAAAATCACTGTAAGGTTGGAATGAGATGCGTGTATGAGAAACTTACTGGACAAAGCTTAAGGAATACATAGTATACTTCACATGAACAGAGTATTTTCAAAGCATTTAATATGCATCACTGCTAATAGGTCCATGTATTTGTTGACCAGATAAGTTTCAAACTACATTTTCTACTCAGGCACAGGCGTCTTGCTCTGTTGAAGCAAGTCAGTATCCGGGAAAACTGCTGCTCCCTGTGTTGTGATGAAGTAGCAGACACACAACTGAAGCCATGTGGACACAGGTGAGAGGGTTTGGTCATTTCTTTTGTGTATTACATTAGGCAAAATTTCATCCTATTCTAGAAGTGCTTTTATAGTTGTTGGGGAAGAAGGAATTTCACGCTGTCCAGGGTTCCTCAAATTGGAGTCAGAATTAAATTTATATGATACAGATTAACAGGAGAAAATAAAATTTAGTTTTGTACATATGGGGAATCCACACAGACACAAAACTCCAGAGACAAGCAAAATGAGGTATATATGTCTTCGTAAACTAAGGAAAGGGTAGGGGTCTGGGAGTAAAAAGGGGAGGAAAGCCATTAGCAGGAAGGTGAGAGAGGGGATGTTTGGAAAACAAAGGTTGCCCAGTTATGCAGGTAAGTTTCTTAGTGTGCTAATAACTCTCCCTGGTAACAGGTCCTCTATTTAAATTCTTTTTAGGCAGTTGCAGGGAGGTCAGAGTCTCTCTCAGACCTTGATTGTTTTCAGCTCAAAGTAATCTGCATGTCTCTGTGGCCCATCCTGGGGCTGCCTGCCCTTGGACCCTGCACAGTGTTTCTAGTTCCTTAGCTGTTCATTAAAGTTGATTACATACAAATTGGGCTGAATCAGAAATTAGTTTGCCAGGTAGTGAATGGCTGTCTTCTAGAAAGTACCTGAAGCTGCTTGATTAAAGGCCTCTGTTTTTATTTTGTTTACTCAGTACTGTTTTTTAATACAGTTTTCACCTCACAAAATGTAAATGCTTTAATACTATTTATGAGCCTCTTGGGAAATCCCTTTTAGTTTTATTTTTATAGCCTCCTTATGTGCAATTTACCCTCCTAACCATTAAGAAGGCAGTGCCTCCCTCCCATCTAACCAAGTTTCAGCTATATGAGAAGAACCAGAGGGCAACCTGGATCCTACAGAAGAGTGTCCAAACACCAGCAAGAGCAACAAGTACAGTGGCCCCCAAGAAGGCCTCCTGGCTGAGGTTGGAAATGGGAAGAGGAGCCGGGCGGTGTGCTGGCCCTGACTTGGCCCATGTGGACTGACTGGATGAGCCATACCCAGGCTGATGTTCCGGACCAACTCCCTGTAACTCCTCATATCCCTTATTCTGCCCTGTTCTCCCCCGCAACCTTTTACATTTGATAGAGCTTTAGCCACTGGGTCTCCTGGGGTTCCAGAGCCTGTAGGGATGGACCCCAGTTTGTCACCTTAAGACGTGGCTCAGCCTGGGCCTTTCACTCTGCCCTGCTGATTTTTGCAATGCGCTGTTAGCTAATTGGCTGTTAAGGGAAGTGCAGGCAGTGTATCTCATGTCACCCTTCGCTGTACCAGTTTCTCTTCTGAAAGAAAGGCACAGTGACTCCAGCTGTGGCTGGAGTCGCTTGGCAGCAACTCTGTAGCCCAGAATTCTCAGTTAAGCACCTTTGAAGGTTTCAGTCATTAGAGCCTCACAGGCAGATGCAAAGTTTAAAGAATGGATATCTCAGCGCCCTTTTTGATCTTTGTTTCTGGGAGGTTGTTAAGGTCCCAAAGAGCAGTATCTGGTCTTACTCATCTTTGAGCTTTCTGGCCCTTCTCAGTGGTTTTGCACACAATAAGTGTTCAGGAATGGGGGCCGAAATCTAAAAAATTAGAACCAGGTATCTTAAGTATTAGCAGTCTCCATAACAGATAATTGGAAGAGGAAATTTAAAGAGTTGTAAGAGAATTTAGCTCAACTTTCAGCAGCAACAACAATTTTAAAGTGGGGGAGGAGGCAAAAGGAAATCTGGATAAATTGAATGACTTGAGCTGACCCTGGGAAGAGATGGACAATCTAAGTATTCCTGTTACCATAGAAAAAATTGAGATGATTATCAAAGCTAGATTCGCACTTGCACTGTTCCCTCTCCCCCGCCCCCGCATCCCCAGCAAAAACACTAAGGCCAGATGGTTTCGGATGAATTCTTTCAGACTTTCAGGGAATAGATAGATTCTATATAAACTTCTCCAGACCAGGGCCACGTGGCTGGCTCAGTTGGTGGAGCATCCAACTTTTGATCTTGGGGTTGTTGTGTAGAGATTACTTAAATGAGTAAATAAAAACTTTAGGGGGAAAAAAAGGCTAAGAATACATATCAAGAGATATGTGGTGCCTACAAGAAGAAAACTTGTAAGCTACTAAAGAATGCAATACGAGGCTTGAATAAATGGGTCTGTCCTTAGAAGACCTCTCAGTGCTGTAAAGGTGACAATTTTCCCTAAACCAACTTAATTTGGCTCAACCTTTTTTTTTCCCCTAGAAATAGAAATGCTAATTTAAAAGTTTATGTGATATAAGGCAAGAAAATTCTGAAAGAGAAGAGTTATGGTGGGGACCCACCCTATCTACCACATCTTAAGATATATTAAAATACTTAATAAATAAAATCTTTAAAAAAAAAAAAAAAAGGGACGCCTGGGTGGCTCAGTTGGTTGGGCAGCTGCCTTCGGCTCAGGTCATGATCCCAGCGTCCTGGGATCGAGTCCCACATTGGGCTCCTTGTTCTGTGGGGAGCCTGCTTCTCCCTCTGCCTCTGCCTGCCACTCTGTCTGCCTGTGCTCGCTCTCTCTCTCTCTCTCTCTGACAAATAAATAAAATCTTAAAAAAAAAAAAAGATATATTAAAATACTTATAGTTTACTCCCAGTATATGAAAAGAATGACAGAACAGTGGAACAGAATAGAAACCCAGAAATGGAACTAACTACATACAAATGAAAATTTAACATATAAAGGCCTTGTGTCAGTTCTGCAGTGCAAAAGGGACTGTTTAATATTGGGATAAATGGCTAGCTGGGAAAATAAGTTGTGTCTCTACCCATATATACACATCTGTAAGTTTTTGCTGTGTATGTACAAACTTTTTGGAAGAATGTACTTGAATTTTTTACTTATTCCTCAGAAGAGGAAATGGGGAATCAGAAATGGGAGGGAGACTCATTGTTGGTTTGTATATTTAGTTCCTTTTTTAACCACATGTAATGATTACCCTTTCACTGAACGAACTTGTTAATATTTCAGATTGAGTAGGCACATTGTCAGTTTGCCTTTTGGAAGCACTAACCTAACCAGTGCTTGTGTCTTTCTCCTCAGTGACCTGTGTATGGATTGTGCCTTGCAACTGGAGACCTGCCCGTTGTGTCGTAAGGAAATAGTGTCTAGAGTCAGACAGATTTCTCATATTTCATGACACACGTGAAGAGGCATCATGGACTTATTTCTACTCAATTCCAGCCAATGTTGAAGAGAAAAACAAACAAAAAAAAATCTCTAATCAGTTGTGCGCACATTGAAACTTATAGCCATGGCCAGATTTTATGCTAAAAATGGTAGTTTGTCAAAGACAAAATTCTCTTAGAATCTAACCCAACTTGCCAACCCTGAGAAATTCCTGTTAAGGCCAAGGAAAGCTGAGCGCTAACAGCGAGGCCTGTGGTCCTTCCATCAAAAACCATAGGAGACCGTGCCCTCCCGAGTGCTGAAACCACACCGGAATTCTCCATGTTGGGTGCATTTGATTGTTTAACAGAATGTTTTGTCTCATTCTAAAGTTTTTATTTGGGGCAGAAGTCATTATGGAGAAGTAAATGACAGCATTTCTGGGTTAAGCATAACTCCCAAGTTGGTCAGAGAGACAGTGGTATGTCAAGTGTGGATATTGCACTGCAAGACTTGAATCTATAAACTAGAACCACACAGGTCAATTCTACAAGCAACATGGACGGCCTGAAAGAAGGTGCACAGACTGTGGAAAAAAAACCCCAATTTTTGATATTTCTGTGATTCCAAAGAACATTGTAGTTTTTTTTTAACTGCAGAAAACTGGTGGTATTTTCACATTCATGGTGTTTCTATCCAGTTTCAGTACCCGCATTTTCTGAGGAAAAAAATGTTTTAACAATACAGGAGGAATTCTTAAATTAATTGCAATGTTAGACTGGAGCAAATTTGGTATTTAGGGTATTTGTAAGGTACCATCAAATCAGGTTTTTTGTTTTTTGTTAAAAATTTTTTTTAATCAGTATTGTTTTTGGAAGTAATATACTTTGAAACTCTTGAACTAACAGTCTCAAAAACTCTTAGAGGACAGTCTGAGAGCGTGTATTTCTATTGTTTTAAATAAATACATGTTTTTGAATAGTAAATTCAATCATGGATTGCTGACTATGTCTTCATCAAAAGTGTTAATCCCTCTCAGGGTCTCTGGTGAAGACCTTCAGGAGTTTGGTTTTTTCTCCCAGAAAATTGGAAGGTAGAATTGTAAATTCATAGAACTTATTTTATAATGGTGTACCTCAGCAGCTGCCTTTCAATTTATGCCAAGTCCTTACTGAGTTTATACTTGAATAGTAAATATGTCTTCTGAGTTTTACAGTGTCTTAAACTCAATGCACATTTTTTTTCTTCCTTTCCCACCCTTTCTTGTTTGTAATTCATTAAACTGTCCTATTATAGAGCTGATTTCCTTCCTGGCCGTACTTGTTGGGGTGCTGGATTTTTTTCCATGTCTTTAGTCTTCCGTAAATTCAAATATATATATAAATATATATATATATATACACATATATATATATATATTCCCTTCTTTAGCTTGTGGTGAATACAGTAATTTGCATTGAAGAAATAAAACATTTGTTGCCTTTTTTGACTAAGATTTCACAACTTTCATTGATGCCTACTGCTAAGGTTCCAAGACCTCATCCTCTCAGTTTTAAGGGCTCCTTTCCAGGGTAGGAGAGAGTCAAGTAAAAAGAATTAAGAGCAAAGGTAATCATTTACTCATCCTGCAGATCTTTACTGAGCACCTAATATGTTCTGGGCACTGTGCCTATGTGGTATACAAAACAGATCTGTTCATTGAGCTTATGTCTGATAGTGGGGAGAAAACAATATATTTGTTTAATAGTGCCTTAAAAGAAAAGATCAGGGTACTGTGAGAGAGAATGGGGGCACTTAATTTAGATGGGTAGAAAGGGGCAGAAGGAACCTCACTGAGCAAGTTAACTATCAGTAAAAACTCCAAGGAAAAAGTAGGACATGGCCAGGTAGAGACACTGAGGACAAGCTTCAAGGACTATATAGCTGTGGGAACACAACATTCTAGGTGAAGGCCTAACAAGAAGGAAAGCTCAGTGAGCTTCAGGATCTGATGGGAGGCCCCCATAGCTAGTAAGGTAGGAACTGAGACGGTACAACAGTGTGCTCCCCTGTTGGAGAAGTCAGGGGACCACTCATGAAGCCATGCTAAAGATTTTGTATTTTATCCTAAGTGCAGTAGAAAACAAGAGTTTAGGTATGGAAGTGCTTTGATAAATAACTTTAAAAGATAGCTCCGGCATCTATATGGAGAATGGAGAAGGCGGGGGGCGGGGGGGTATGCAGGACAGAGGACAAGCAAATCATGGAAGTTTGAAGTCCAGCAGGGAGACTTCGAAGTGAAGTGAAGTGAAGGTGGTCTATAAGTTCAGTGGAGAAAAGTAGAATTAATAGGTAATCTGTCACAAATCAAAGGAATATGGGGAGCCTATTAGCTTTCTAGACATCTACCCTTGAATTTTGTTCATAAGTTGTAATCTTGGAACTGCTTCAAAGGGAAAAACCACATAAAAGAAAAAAACTAGGGAATAACAATGTGAAAGAGAATAAACAGATCAATATTCTGCATTGCATGTATGCATTTTAAGCAAAATTGAAAGCTAGGTTTTTACTGATGATACATTGTACCACATAGAAAAACAAAAAATTAAGTTATGGCATTTCTCCAATGATTTATTGGGGAAATGCTCCCAGAGTTCTAGTCAAAAAAAAAAAAAGTTTTTAATGACTTACTATCTTTTTGGAATGATATTAGTAAAGCAAGGTAAAGTTATGGTGCCATTAGCATGCCAGGAAACAAGGTTTCAATCACAGAAATAAAAATTTCATCTGCAGAAAATGACTTTTGCATGAATTTCCAACATCCTGAGTATGTATCTAGGAAACAAACTGTTCAACGAAGTTCAGCTCTTTCCAAGATTGTCCATTTTTATTCACTTAAAACTATTGTTTTTAAGATTTTATTTGAGTCAGAGCAGGAGCTGGGTGGGGAGGTAGGAGCAGAGAGAGAGGGACAAGCAGACTCAGCACTGAGTGTGGAGCCCAACAGGGGGCTCCATCTCACAATTCTGAGATGGTGACCTGAGCCAAAGTCAAGAGTTGGACGCCTAACCAACTGTGCCACCCAGGAGCCCCCATTAAATAATTTTTAATATAGGAACACCTGGGTGGCTTTGCAGGTTGAGTGTCTGCCTCTTGGTTTTGGCTCAGATCATGCTCTCATTGGTTGTGGGATCAAGCCCCCAACCTGGCCCCTCACTCAGCAGGGATTCTCCTCCTTTGCCCCTCCCCCCTTCAAATCTTTAAAAAAAAATTTTTAATGCTTACCCACAATCAAAGGATTTAAAAATGATTATTAATGAAAAACATATATTCAAGTAAGTGTTAAATTTTTTCTTTAAAGGCCACCATTCTATTTTTAGCAGAAAAACATCATGTTCTGATTTCTAGGAGTATTGTATGAGAACTCAGGGATTGGAGCAATATATTAGCATGACTGGTTAAACATGCCCTTGGGAGTAAGCCTGGACCCAGTCCCAGCTCCATGATGCCACTTACCTTACCATCCATATGCAAGTGCTTCTGCATTTCTCAATCTTTTTTTTCTCGTAGAGTTTCAAGTATTTCCAAAAAAGACAATGTATTTATAAGTGTTTAGCACAGTAACTGGCACATGCCTGAGTAAATGGGTCCTATTATTATCTTTACGCCCATTTGTTCTTAAAGGCGGACATGGTGGGGGAGCCCCAGTGGCTCAGTTGGTTAAGCGTCTGACTTCAGCTTAGATCATGATCTTAGGGTCCTGCGATCCAGCCCCATGCTGGGCTCCCCACTCAGCGGGGAGTTTCCTTTTCCCTCTCCATCTCCCCCTACTTGTGCTCTCTCTCAAAAACATAAAATCTTAAAAAAAAAAAATTTAAAAAAAAAAAGCCAGACATGGTGAAGTGGATTACAAATAACCACAAGTTGTTTGACATCCCTCCCATCTATAAATGACGTTTATGTCCCCTCCCCTAAAACCTGGATAGGCTCTGTGTTTGACCAATAGAATTCAGTGGAAGTGAGACTGTGCCGGTTTCCAGTACCTAAATGGCAACTTCTTGAAATATTTGCTCTTAGGCCCAGCCACCATGGTATGGAAAAACTCAAGCATCCCTGGGAAGATGTACAGGGAAAGAGAATGAGGAACCCCCTCCCTACCAGCCACCAGTCCTCTAATAAACATTCACAGCTGAGCTCCCAGCCAAGAGACAATAATTTGCCAGTCATGTGAGTGAGCGTGTTGGAAGAAGCTCCTCCATCTAGCCCCATTCCAGCTGCCCCAACTGATGGCAAGTGGAACAGAGACTAGCTGTCACTACCAAGTCCTGCCTGAACTGCAGATTAGTAAGCACATTAATTGCTGTTTTAAGACACTAAATTTTGGGGTGTCTTGTAACAGCAACAGAAAACCAGAACAGATGAAATCAAGTTTCCTACTCCACTCTGATCCCATACATGATTTAGAAAAAGGGTGGGCAAGTTCATTTAGTCCAGAAGAAATAAGTGGTTTATAGAGAAAAATAGGTTATGAGGAAATGCTGAGTTTGCTCTGAGCTGCAAAACCGCTTAACTTAAATATAACTCAGTCTAGTTAATCAGCAAACCTGTCCTCTACCTGGAGCTAAGTAGAGTATCTCTGAGAACTGATCGCATTCACCCTGGATGCAACTGTGTCTTGGTAACCAGGTTTAGTTCCAGATCCCAATGTTATTATTTATTTATTTATTTATTTGAGAGAGACATTAAGGATGTGTGAGCAGGGGAGGGGCAGAGGGGGAGGAAGAGGGACAAGCAGATTCCCCGCTGAGGGAGGAGCCCCATGGCGGGTTGAGGTGGGGGGACGCAGAGGTGAGGGGAGGAGCTCCATCCCTTGACCATGACTAGGAGATCACCACCTGAGTCAAAAGCAGAGGATCGCCCAACCAACCCAGTGAGCTTCCCGTAGGCACCCCTCACTTTTATCTATTTTATATACATTCAGAATATCAACCCATTCAGGCTGGCCATCTGACCCTCAGATCAAACCTAAACCTAATGCAACCAGACACATAAGGCCTAGTAGTCCAATCAAGAGAAATCAGCTCTCGGGAATCCTTTTGCAAAATTTGGCAGTTTGGGAGAGGAGTTTTCCTGGAAGTTACCCGATTTCTGATTACGTTGGTTCAGTGATTGTCAACTTTTATCTCGCCTAATTAGCCAAGGAACTAATGCCGAATAATATTTATGATGTGTGACTATTTATGATGTAAATTACGTCTACTACTTGTAGTGGCTTTCCTTCCACTAAAGGGAGTAACTGGGGCACCTGGGTGGCTTAGTCGTTAAGTGGCTGCCTTTGGCTCTGCTCATGATCCCAAGGTTATGGGATGGAGCCCCGCATCACGGTCTCAGTGGAGAGCCTGCTTCTCCCTCTGTCTGCTGCTCCCCCAGCTTGTGCTCTGTCAAATGAAGACAATCTTTCAAAAAATTAAAAAGATTTTATTTATTTTAGAGAGCACGGAGATTTGGGCAGAGGGAGATGGGAGAGAATCTCAAAGCTGACTATGCTGTGAGTGCGGAGTCCCACGCAGCGCTGGATTTCAGGACCCTGAGATCATGATCTGAGCGGAAGAGTCCCACTCTCAAGGGCTGAGCCACCCAAGCGGCCCCTATTTAATCTTAAATCCTATAATTTATTCCCGAATTGCAAGTGAAGAAATTGAGGCTCTTCGCTTCCATTCCTTCTTCCGTAAGATACGGGCAACGTGAGATTTAACCGCCACAACGCCAGAGAACACTCCAATAACCCCAAACGTCCCACTGAGTCCCATAGGGTTCCCCAACGGGCCTCTACCGCTACCCCTCACTTCCTTTCCCCATCTTTGCCCCGCCCACGGCGTCAAATAGCGCGCGCCTGGGATTGGCTCCCGGGAAGCACGAGGCGGTGGAAGGGGTTTTGGTGGCCATGGTGACGGGAGGCGGGGCGCGGCGCGGGGCTGTAGTTAACTGACGCCCGGACCCCGCTGCGGCCGCGACGCACTCTGAGAGACCTGGCTGGTTGTGAGGGCCCCGCAGGCGCGTGGCCGCTCCAGGGGAGCCTGAGGCCCGGGCCTCGCACGTAGGGCCTACCCCGGCTGCGCCGTGAGCGGGCGAGGCCTCCCAGATGCGGGTTGCGGCTCTACGGAGCAGAGCCGAGGCTGGGCCCGGGCCGCGGACGGGATAGGAGGCCGGCGGGCCCGCTCGCTCTGCGGGTGGATGCGGCGGCGGCGGCGGCGATGGACGCCCTAGAGGAAGAGAGCTTCGCGCTGTCCTTGTGAGTGATGCGGCCCGGCACTCGCCTGGGCCTCCGCCCTGAGAAGCGGGTGTCCTGGAGGGGTGGGATGGGGGCGAGGGACCGCCATGGCTCCGCCCAAGTTCCCGCTGCCGAAGGCGCGGCCGCAGCGACGCCGGGTTCAAGCCGGGAGTGCGGGCGAGTATCATGGGTTGAGCAACGCCTCCATCACAATCCCTCCGCCTGCGACCCCTAATCGTCAGCAAAACCTGGCAGCTTTGAGCTGCCGAGGCCGACCACAGGTCAGAGGACCCTCCACCACCACCACCTCCTCCATCGCCACTTCTGGGGACTCCTGATCCGATTGCCCCCCTGGCCAGTATCTCGCTGGTGCCAGGTTCACGCTCACAAGACGATAGGTGTGGGGTGATAGCGAAGATGCGGTGAGTAAACCCGAAGGACAAACATGAGGAGCCTTCAGATGTGCCCTGAGAGCCGCTGCTCCCCTTTATTTGTCCCTTTTGTCGTTCCTTGTGTCCTAACGGGTTTTCTGAAAATGGAGCCATTCAACTTCAATATCACGAACATGTCAAACATGTTTCCTGTTTGGAATTGCTTTAGCCAATAATCATTCTTAATGGCTGAAGCTGGGTGATGGGAAGTTCCTGTTGCTGTTTTTAGGCACGTTTGAAAATGTCCCTTATGCATTTTTTTAAGCGAATTTTTTTGAAACAGCACCTAATCCAGGTATATTTTTCAGCTCTTCCGCCTCTGATGCAGAATTTGATGCTGTAGTTGGATATTTAGAGGACATTATCATGGGTAAGCTTCCTCGAGCCTCGAGCTTCCGTCTAACCTGTGCTCTTCAGTTCTTAGACCCTTGTGGTTTGGGGAGTTAATTTGGAGAGAAAACAGCAAGCTGCATATAAATCTTAATGTAGCAAAGAATAGTATTAAGTAAGCCATACTATGATTTTAGAGGCAAACATCCCCCCTTGTTTTAACAACTAATAACCATGGATTCAGGTAATGGGCCCTAGAAGTTAGGAGGCACTTGGCAAAACTGACCTACATTATTTCAGAGAGTAAGAGGAATCCCATTTTCAGTTTTGAGCATTAATGTTTTTGTGACATAAACCACCAGCATAATACCATAGCCATAGCCACATTTCCATGAAGAAAATAAAATGCCATACTTGAGCTGGTTCTGTATTTTCCTAGGTTCTGAGTTCCTCTTTGTGCATTCGTTTTGGTGCATGCAGACCTAAGTATAATAAGCAGTAACAGGCGCCCAAGGTTTAAGACAAAATACATGGGAGTGGAAAACTTTGTCTGAGTTTTCTTAAAATTAGACAAAAAATGACTTCCCTTATTTTGGTGGTATTTCATAGTCTCTAGTCTAGTCTGAAAATTACTGACCCAAGCTTTTGTATCTTCAGAAGAGGTCGCAAAAATGTTGACACCCTTAACACGTAAATACAGAGGTTTCACCAGTAAGCCCTTGTCCTGTGTGAATCTGAGGGTTTCTGGGGAATCCTCAGGAATACTTTTGAGTTCTGTCCTTTTGGGCACCCTGTGTGCCATGGAAAAAGGAGCCATCTTTAAGCTCGGGGTATTTCCTTTTATTTTCAGGAGTACTATTCTCTTGTTAAAATTCCCTATTCTCTTACATTTAGGTGTTTGCTATAAGCTAATATGAATCCATCCAAATGCCACCTGGCAGTCCTTTATGATAGGTACTCTGATCATCCTCATTTTCCAGGTGACAAAAGTGGGACTTAGAGATACTAGAAAATGTGCCCAAGGTCACACAGTTTAAGCGCCTGAGCTAGGATCAGAGCCCATATGCTTAATCACTACACTGTTTCTACTATAGCTAATGAAATCCTATTACAAGAGAACCATTCCATTCCTTTGTGGAAAAGGAATGTGAAGAAGTTCCCAAGCTATCCTATATGGGTGTGTTTAAAATGGACCAAAGGACAGTTGTAATGGTTGCACAACAATAGGGACGTACTTAACGCCACCAAACCATACTCAAAAACAGTTAAAACCATGAATTTTATGTGAGGTATATGTTTTCACAATTTTAAAAATATTGGTATTTTTTTACTAATTAATAAAAAGACTGGATAGGACTATTTGAACATTGGTGTCGTAATGAACACTTGCTTAGAACATCTGTAGCTTTCCCTCTCCTAGAGACGAGCCACTGAGAAAGCAGTTGTGCTGGCACAGAATTCCTGCCTGCTTACCAGTCAGAAAGGTTTTTAGTCTCCACCAAAAAGCCTAACATTCTCCTGTTGTGGTTCAGATGATGAGTTCCAGTTATTACAGAGAAATTTCATGGACAAGTACTATCAGGAGTTTGAAGACACAGAAGAGAATAAACTCACCTACACACCTATTTTTAACGAATATGTAAGTGGTTTTGTTTCTCTCCCCAGAGATTGGGGGTTCTCTAAAATGTGAATTTAGAACCAAAAGATAATGACATTTGCTGCACTTTTAGAAGCTGCCACCAATACCTGTCAGGAATTGTTTAGAATTCAGTCTAGTCTCACCTCCCATTGCTTTCCTCTGCAGTGTTTGGTGATTTCTGTCCAACTTCTGTTTTTAAAAAATGGCTTGAACATAATCCTGTTTTCAGTTATTATATATGGGTTCGCCATACCCTGCCTGTATGTGCTTTGACCTTTGGACTTGCACACACTACAGTTGACCCTTAAGCAATGTGGGGACTAGGGGTCCTGACGCCTACGGAGTGGAAAAAACTTTTGACCCCTCAAAAACTACTAACAGCCTGTTGTTGACTGGAAGCCTTACCAATAACAGAAATAATTGATAAACACATATTTTGTATAGGTATCCTATACTGTGTTCTTATAATAAAGGAAGCTAGGGAAAAGAAAATGTTATTAAAGTCATAAAGAAAATACAATTAAAGTCCTGTATTGTATTTATAAAAATTTTTTAAAAAGTCCACATATATGTGCAGCCACGCAGTTCAAACCCTTATCGTTCAAGGGGCAACTGTATTTTTTTCTACTAAATATCCAGTCAGGTACTACCTGACTGTTAGGCAGAAGTGAAAACCAAGACCAAGACCATTAACTAGTTGGTGTGAAGACCAAGACTAGAACCCAGGAGTCTCAAGTCTAGGCCCTCGGGTCTTTCCATTGCGTTGAGGCCTCAAATAACCTCTTGCAATGATCTCATCTGTCTGGGCAAAGGTTTGATCCTCCAGACTTTCTTAATCTTAGAAACATGGCGGACTCGATGGTTTTCTCCACACAAGCCTCGGCTTATAAGGAGCCTGTGATTACCTCCAACAATATACCTCTCTTTACGTTCTTTTTGCACATATTCCATCTACCCGAGAAAAAAAGGTCACACTTACTTCATGCCTCACTTCCCGCCACGGGGGCGTTATGAACCCTGCAGTCCCCTGCCTCCACCTACGTCAGCGTGTTCCGTGCGGTGTTCCTCCTGTCAGTGTAAATCCCTGCGCAGGCGCTCTCCGGCATGGGCCAGGGCGCATGCTCACTGAGGACGGGCGCTGTGATTCATTTTATTGGTACCCCCGGCGCTGAGGATGTAGCCTGGCGCAGAGAATAGGCTCTTAAGAAATGTTTGCAAAGGACTAGAGGCCGGGCTTTCTGAAAAGCAGCCTTGTTTTCCTAAAACCAAGATCCTTTCCACCGTGACAGATTTCTCTGGTGGAAAAGTATATTGAAGAACAGCTGCTGGAGCGGATTCCTGGATTTAACATGGCGGCTTTCACCACGACTTTACAGTGAGTTGAGCTTGACTCTGCATTTTTTATCTTTTTCCCCCTTCCTCCTCCTCCACTCTGAAAAAGACGCTCTTTTTTCTTCATTGCATGAACCTAAAGGTTGAGAGCTCTGGGTGGTCGGGTTCTGGGATGGAAGGCCCTCAAAACCCTCTAGTGTAATCTTGAAGAGACAGAATCTGTTTCAGTCGTTCATGAAATGGTCATCCTTTTCTTTTGCAGGCACCATAAAGATGAAGTGGCTGGTGACATATTTGACATGCTGCTCACGTTTACAGATTTTCTGGCATTTAAAGAAATGTTTCTGGACTACAGAGCAGTAAGTCACTCTTGCTCACTTTGTCAGCCACATTGAACCAGAGAAAGTTCCAAGTAGGCCTGTCAAGCACAGACCAGCTGCCAGGTTTCTCCCCACAACTGGCCAGTGTCAGTTTGGCAGCTAGTAAGGTACTAGGAGCGGGAGCTGCTGTCCTCCAACAGGGATCCCACACCCTAACTGAGGAACTGCATGCTCATGTGTTGTCGCAGCAGGTCCCAGTACCTCTTATAGACCCTCACTAATTAAAAGAACAAAACTGAAGAGGTCTAATTGCCTTGCCTTTCTTATAAGGTAGGATTTTAATAGGAAAAAAATATTTCAGCTAAGGGAGGAACATTTTTTAGAGTGATGGGGCCAGTGCTGAACAAGAATGCCAAATAACCTCCTTCCCTCTCTAGTCTGCTCCCTGCTGGGGCCTACCCTCCCAGCGAGCACCTCCTTCCCCATGCCTGAGGCAGGGTACTGGGCTAGAAAGGACTCTCCCACCCCCATTCCTTGCTTCTTAAGATTGTTTTCTCACACAGGAAAAAGAAGGCCGGGGACTGGACTTAAGCAGTGGTTTAGTGGTGACTTCATTGTGCAAATCCTCTTCTGTGCCAGCTTCCCAGAATGACCTGCGACCCTAGGTCCCACCACCAAGCAATGGGATCTTTCTGGATGTTGCCAGCCCAGTAGATGGAAGAGGCTCTGGCTAATGTGACAGAATACATGTTAGAAAGACTGACTGCTCTGCAACTCCTCATTAATGTTAAGTATTGATGGGTCAAGACAATGGTCTGACCCTCCTGAGACCCTGAAGCACCTTCTCGTGTTCAGTAATCCTAGCACTCCTCCCCAGGCAGACCCCTCTCAGGCCTCTGCATGAGGCTCCGGCTCCCGAGCTTGGCATTGCCCTGGGGCCACTTGCCCGCATATGTGTTGATAGGTCACCTCCAGGCCTCTTTGGCTCAACAGGCTCTGCATGTCCTCCAGGCTTTTTGTGTTGCTCACAGCCCTCTGTATTCATCACTCTCAGATCTGCAGCCTCAGTGGGCTTTTTGCCTGTGGGAGAACATATCTCTAGGCTCTTAGTCAAGCCAGCTGCCTGCCCAGCTGAGCTCTCTGCAGCTCTTCCCATTCCAGCTAGTTTGGGCTGTAGGAATCAACTGAGAGGTGTCCCTTACCTGAAGCTACATGTGGAAATCATTTCCTTGTCTTAAACTTGGCAGTCCTTGCATCACTGTCTTCTGTGGTCCTGATGTGGTCTGTTTCTAGAATTCTCTTAAGCATTTTTAGAAAAATATTTTTATAGAAAAATACTCAGGCTAACCTAGTGGATATAATCTTGGAGCTTCCAGATTACCCACTTAAAGATCAAAGTATTATATGCTGTGTGCTTTTTAGCTGTTAGTGCTATGAAAGCAAAAATGCTTTCTGCGTTGGCCTTCCTGGTCTACTGGGCACCAACGAGCATGTGCTTAATACTGTGGAAGTAGGCTCAAAGGTCTCCCCTTCTAATAGCATGTTAAGTGTTTGTACAGGTTTGCTAAAACCCTTTCTATATAAATAAGTTTATTAGGTTCTTTGTTGGGGTAGGGTCTCTAGTTCCTTCCTCCTGTCAAAATCTCCCTACCAAGATGGTGTTCCACTGAGCGAGCTCAGCGCAAGTAGGAGAGAGCAGACAACTTCACTGGTCACATGTATGCTTTGATTTAGCACAATGTTTCATAGAAAGTACTGACCAGGAAACACAGGTGTCACATCTCTAGAAAGAAAGAATGTAGTATTTCAATTCCCCGTGTGTACCTTCTGTGTTTTTTGTAAGTAAGACTCTATACTGATCTCAGTCCCCCATTCTGGTTTTCAAGTATGAGCTATATAGACTATGTGTTTTTCTGTACTGATGTGTGATGCTTATTAAATACTTTTGTACCATGAGTAAACTTGGAGGTATGTTGCAAGAACCGTGATTCTTACAGGGTCTTCTTTACTGTCGCCGCCGTTGTTGGGTCACTGCTATTGTGATCTTTCAAGCCAAAGGCACTCTCAGAGCCAACTTTCTCAAATGCTCTGCCTCCTGGCCTTGCTTTCCCTTCTTGCCCTTTTCATAGAGGACCAGGTACTGTAGGCCTGGCTTGGTCAAAGTACTTGATGAAAACCTGTTGGTCTGTCTGCCTGGTGGAAAAAAGCCATGGACGTCGAGAGGTCCAAAGAATCGCTTATGAAAAATGAGAACAGAGGCAAACAGTTTTTTTCCGCTTAGAGGAAAAAAAGCAGGCAAGCCTGCTGTAGCTAAGTATGATGAGCAGGTAGGCTTTCTGATTTTTTTTTTTTTTTAAGATTTTATTTATTTGTCAGAGAGAGAGGGAGAGAGAGCGAGCACAGGCAGACAGAATGGCAGGCAGAGGCAGAGGGAGAAGCAGGCTCCTCGCCGAGCAAGGAGCAGGATGTGGGACTCGATCCCAGGACGCTGGGATCATGACCTGAGCCGAAGGCAGCTGCTTAACCAACTGAGCCACCCAGGCGTCCCGGCTTTCTGATTTCTTATAAAACAAACTAGCAGGGCACTTGGGGGGCTTAGTTGGTTATGTGTCTGCCTTCGGCTCAGGTCGTAATCCCAGGGTCCTGGGATTGAGCTCTCTGCTCAGCAGGGAGCCTGCTTCTCCCTTGCTCCCTGCTCATGCTTATGCATATGGGCTCTCTTTGAAATGAATAAAATCTGAAAAAATGAAAAAAAGAAAAATCCACCAACTAGAAACCTGTCTCTGTCCACATAGGAACTTCCATCCTCGTGTGTCGCCTCTGATGGGGCTCAGGGCTGACTGGGAATGAGAAACATCCCGGCCAGTCTCAGAGACAGCGATACAACTTACTGCTGTGGCCTCCTCACCCATCGGAAGCAATATTCACCTGAACTGCAGGGTCGAAGGATCGGAGGTGGGGTTGGGGGGCTCAGGCCTAAACCAACAGTAAGCAGTCCAGTTGAGCATACTGACATCTGCAAGGCAATAGGCTGTTGTAGCAGGGTCAGAAACCTTTTATGACTTCCTTGGGATTTTTGTTTCCTCTTTAGCCTCAAAAGAAAATGGGTTGATCCTTAACGCGGAACTCTCTTCTCTGGTTGAGTGAGTCCTGGAATGACTAGCAATTGCTCAAATTCTGAGGCACTTAAGAGTAAAAAGGGATGCTGTTTGCGTTTGCAACAGGCACAAACTGGGCCTGTCCCAGGGTGACTGGGACATGGGTGTCTGGCTACATCCCCAACCCCCACAGCTAGAGTCGTTGCCACAACTGTGTGCCTCTACAGCGGCCCCCACACCGCCATCAGCAGGGGCTCTGTCCCAAGACCCCTGCCCCTCCATACCTGAGATCATGGATAGCACCAAACTCTCTCTATACAGTGTCTTTCCCTCTACATCCTCCCCCGCACTGTGATAAAAGTTCAATTTCTAAAGACACGGTAAGAGATGAACAACAATAAAATAAAACCATTCTAAACATATACTGTTAATGAAAGTTACTTGAGTGTGGTCTCTCTCAAGATCTCTTACTGTCCTGTATTCCTCTGATGATGGGAGCTGACCCAGAGCCTACAGGAGGAGAGGTGAAGGGCACAGGTGCAGTGTGACCTTGCTGTGAGCTTTCTCAGCAGAAGGACCATCTGGTTCCAGACTGTCGGCCACCAGTCACAGGGGAGACCACTGTATTTACATTCTGACTGTCCCCGGGGTTGTCCAAAAAGGACCAAGGGGTGCCCAGAAATGCCTTCAGCTGATCATTCAAAGCCTGTTACTCTGGCAGCAAAAGCATGAGCTCAGTTGGGAGGACTGCCCCTTGCTGTGGTCTGCGCCAGCCTCCTGAATCAAGCGTGGTCATTGGCTTTGATGACATGCTTTCTGAACTGCACAAAACCTTCAAGGGAGCTAACAGGAGGGCAATGTTGAGTCCAGCAAGATGACCTAAGAAGCCTAAAGCTAGAGTCATGATTCAGTGTTCAACTGAGACCCTTGGGAGAGTAAAAGGTATGTTCAACCTGACACATGGCCAGGCAGATAGGAAGAGGGTCAGGCCGCCTCTGGTAAAGGACATCACAAGTGCTGCTGAGTGACTCCAGAACTGGACTTGCCCACTCCAGGTATTTGGAACCTCTCACTGCAACCCTTCCCTGCACCTTCCCAGAATTTATAAGCATCTACAATCAGGATTACCCAACACCTTTTCCAAATAAGTTCTTCCATCTTTATTTTTGTAAAAAAAACAAAAAACAAAAAACCCAAAGAACAAAGTCACCACCAAGCACAGGACAACTTACCAGGCAAGTTCTTGATTCCCTCCCTCCTTCATGTCCCCCGTGCCTCATCAACAGTGTCAGGGAAGTAGTCAGCATGGTTAGCTTTTCCCCAAGGGAGTGTTACAAACAAGGGTTGGAGGGAGGGAGGGAGGGAAGGCTGGCTGGGTATTTCATCACTGAGAAGTTGCGTCCAACGGATTGTTTGAAATCACTCGTATGTTTGACATGCAGGAAAGGAAGACCGTGCCATCAGAAATCATACCCCTCTTTCTGCAAAGGTCTCCCTCAAAGCAGCCTTTGGTTTGGGGGAGGGTCAGAATTGTGTTTTATGGGCCGGGGCGGGGCGGGCACCTGGGTGGCTCACTCAGTTAAGTAGCCATCTCTTGATCTTAGCTCAGGTCTCAATCTCAGGGTTGTGAGTTAAAGCCTTACTTACAAACCCCCCCCCCCAAAACAGTAACAAAAAAACCCCTGTGTTCTTAAGGACCCAGACAAGTTTCAAAAACTTGCTCTGTGGTCCCAGAACAAAGACTAAGATAAATACACATGGCTTGTTAGGCTTATTCTACAGAAGGTCAGGGACTGCAGGTCTGGAGTCCTTGTTAGTGTACTTAGTGTTGGTGAGAAGCCTGGGCCCCAGCCTGGGACACTGAGGTCTTCTAAAGACAAAGCAGAGACACTGAGAGGCCTGTATCCCCCGTCGCCTTCCACTACATACGGAGGATGGGCAGGCGGTCCCAGCCACTGGCCTCCTTCCAGCCCCTGTGCATGCTGACTTGGGCCAAACCGGAGGAACGATCCTGATTCCTTAGGAGTCTGACGAGCAGAGCAGAGCAAGCGTAGTCCCTTCTAGGCCGACTCCACAGAGGGCTCAGGCCTCGGGCTTATGGGCCACCCCACGCTGGGACCCGGCTGCAGCCAACAGCCCCAAGGGGGCCATGGCACGCGTGGTCTAGGCGTAGCCCCCAGCCATCTGACTGGTGGCCGCATTGCTGCCCACTCCCTGCCAGGCCTGGAAGCTGAAGAAAGCGCTCACTCCGTAGGCAATCATCACTAAACACGAAAAGAACTGGAAGAGGAAGAAGACACCAAAGCTGAGTTGGTATGCAGCGTGGCAATGGGGGGAGGGGGTCAAGGTGGACAGATACGAGCACCAGACAGCCTCAGAAGGGCATATTCAGTAAAACCTGGAGTAGTGCTCCCCACTTAACTAGAACAAGCTGCACTGGCAGCCACCCCAACTCCAATTAGCCACACACTCACTTCCCAAGTGTTTGTAGGGGTGCCGACATTACATTCTTGTGGGGGAAACCATGGCTAACCATGCAGCAAGGTAGGTCAGACTGTGACACAGGCAACTGGACAGTGTGCTGAGAGTGACCGAGGAGTAGGAGCTCCTTCAGACACACATCAGGAATTTAGTTTTAAAAAGACAATGTTCAGGGTGCCTGGGTGGCTCAGTGGGTTAAAACCTGTCTTCAGCTCAGGTCATGATCCCAGGGTCCTGGGATCGAGCCCCACATCGGGCTCTCTTCTCACCAGGGAGCCTGCTTCCCACCCATCCCCCTGTCTGCCTCTCTGTCTACTTGTGATCTCCGTCAAATAAATAAATAAAATATTTAAAAAAAAAAAAAAGGCAATGTTCAGAAAGTACCCAAGAGGGGTACCTAAGTGGCTTAGTGGGTTAAGCCTCTGTCTTCAGCTCGGGTCATGATCCTAGAGTCCTGGGATTGAGCCCTGCATCAGGTTCCCTGCTCAGCAGAGAGCCTGCTTCTCCCTCTCCTTCTGCCTGCTGCTCCCCCTGCCTCTCTCTGTCAAATAAATAAGTAAAATCTTAAAAAAAAAAAAAAAAAAAAAAAGTATCCAGGGAATTCTCTGGAATCAGTTCATAGGTGGACTACACTGGCCCCTGCAGCCACATTCTGAAGCTGAGGAAACCCATGTACTGGTCTTGCTCCTGCCCAACCCTGGACTGCACCTTGGCGTGTTCATCTCACTGAGCCTCAGTTTCCTTGTCTGTCCAGAGGAACTGGTAGTCCCTCACTATGGAAGTCAAGGGATCCTGTGAGGTAATGTCTGCACAGGGCCCCGTGGACTGAAGCGTGACAGGTGTGGACAGGGTTGCTGGTATGCCACTGGCTTCTTTTTTTTTTTTTTTAAGATTTTATTTGTTTATTTGATAGAGAAAGATCACAAGTAGACAGAGAGGCAGGCAGAGAGAGAGAGAGGGAAGCAGGCTCCCTGCTGAGCAGAGAGCCCGACGCGGGACTCGATCCCAGGACCCTGAGATCATGACCTGAGCTGAAGGCAGCGGCTTAACCCACTGAGCCACCCAGGCGCCCATGCCACTGGCTTCTTGATATGAAGCCCAAGTCGGGGCTTCCTGAGAGAGCTGTAAATCCCCCCAAATGGTTTAGACCAAAAGGTATTGTGTGGGCCTTTTAAGACGGGTGGGCAATTTTTAACAGATTCTCCAAGGGGGCACACAGACTGTAAATCGGTACGAAGCACCTGTGTTCAACAGTGAACCCAAAGTTCAACAGTGAACCCAAAACTCCCATTTACCACTGAAAGTATTTTCAAGTGTTGCAGTTCCTTGAGGTTTACTTCTAACTGTGGAGGACAAACCTGCACGTCCCTGAGCCCCTCCTGAGAAGGAGGTCCCTTAGAGGTGGCAGATGCTGGCCTCAAACCAGGGGGTGGTGGAAGCCCAGAGGCACAGACTTGGTTTGACCCACCCCTCCCCCATCACTGCCAAGGGCGCCCCCGGGGACCCATACTCACAGAGGCGGCCGCACGCTGGTTATAAGGCCGGGTGCCCTTCAGGGACGTCAGCTCCACGGCAGCAGAGCAGGTGATGAAGGCCGTGATGTAGAGAACAGTGGCACCCACGTTGAATATCATTAACTAGGGGGTGGGGGGAGGGGAGAACAAGCTAAAGATGGCAGACTCTTTCAGTTGCCCCTGGCACACCCCTTTAATATCCAGAACAGGGGCCGGGGGCTCAAGGACGGGGATGGATACATGGGTCTTTCCCACTATACTCCTCAGGGTGGCAGTCCACATGGGGTCAACCCAGAGGCCATCCAAGCAGGGAGCATAAACACACATAAGGCTGAGAGGGGAGGGGAAATGATGGGATGGCCTAAAGTGATCTGGTCAGGGGAGGGGCAGTGACAGCCCCACAAGACAAAACTCCATTCCCAATGGCAGGAGACCAAACGAAGGCCATCTCTGAGAGCACCAGCTGAAGAATTCCAGGGCCACGTTCTTCCATGCAAGCTTGGCCCCCATTCATGGCACTGTGGGCCCTGGTCCTGAGGCTGGCCCTGGGAAGACCTCCATCCCTCTCTGCCCCGCCATGGGGGAGTATCTGTCTGCCTTTTGGCCACATCCTAGACTCAAGGCCGCCATGTCAAATGCCAGGGTGAGGACCCAGCTGGATTCTGGGGCTGACTGGCAGAAGGGACGCTCGGCTGACATTCAGGCCCGAGTCCCATTTCCCCAACACTTGGCCCCTGGAGCCCATAAACAGTCTTAGCAGAGACTGCAAACTGGTGGCCCTCAGGCACATTTGGTTCAACCTATAGATTTTAAAAAAAAAATTATCAACATTCTAAAATGAGATTTTTTTTTAAAGCTTTTTTTTTTAAAGATTTCATTTATCTGAGAGAGAGAGAGAAAGATAGTGAGAGAGTGCATGAGCAGGGAAGAGAGGGAGAAGCAGGGAGCCCGACGTGGGGCTCGATCCCAGAACCCCAAGATCATGACCTGAGCTGAAGGGAGATGCTTAACTGACTGAGCCACCCAGGTGCCCCGAAAATGAGATTTCATATGAAAACCCAAAGAGCTCATATAAAACTTTCAATCTTAAAATATCAAGATTTGGTACCAAGGGGCCTGCACTCCCACTGACAGTAGGAGGTGGCTCCCTACAGACGGACGGGTACAGGTTCTCCAGAACCCCTCCTCAACCTACATCACTCACTCACCTTGCCCAGGTCCGATAGGGAGCTTGTAGTCCCCATCCCAGAAAATGCCAATTTGACAATCACAATCCAGTCGTCTCCAGATGCAGCCAAGCTTTATCTGCCAATAGGCCCAGCAGCCAAAGAGACACTGCCCTGCTATCTTGGCCGAGGAAAGGAGCTTCTTTCCAACAAGAGCTATGGCCGGAGCCCCAGGTCTGTGCTCAGAGACAATGAGGTCCCCGCCATCTTGGGAGATTTCTTTCTTCAAGGCTCCTAGGACGTGGCCAAGACCGGGACTGGACCCTAGCCAGGAAGTCCGGCCGTCCCCTCCTCAGCCCAGGATCTTCCCTACAAGCCCAGCGGCCACCACAAACACTGCCTGGCTCCTGCCAGTGATGTCAAGATCTAACAAACCCGTTCTGTCTTGAGGATGACTCACGTTTCCTCAGTTTAAACAGTTATTGAATTCCACACAATGCCGCCTAGTCCCAGCCTTGCTTGTCTTACAATCATGTGCCTCTCTTGCCTCGCCGCTCACTGAAAGCCTCAGACCCCAGCTGCAGGGGTTTTCCAGGTCAGAGAAAAAAGCCCAGCAAGCTTTCTGTGTCTGGCCAGGGAACTTCCTATGGCCGCTCTCAGCTCTGTGTCCCGAGAAGACTGACCTGGACAAAGCGGGGAGGCCACCCTCTCCCGAGCTGTTGGGGCCTTATTCTGGGTAATTCCTGATAGCCTTCTGGCTGAGGGCTGGGAGAGTCTTGACAGACCTCCTGAAACACAGGTTCAAATCCCAACTGCCCCCACAAAACAGAAAAACACTTTCAAGATTCCAAATGCAGGGAGCTCTCCATTCGAGAGCCCTCACAGGGACACCTGGGTGGCTCAGTGGTTAAGTGTCTGCCTTTGGCTCCGATCATGATCCCAGGGTCCTGGGATCGAGCCCCATGTCCGGCTGCCTGCTCAGCGGGGAGTCTGCTTCACCCTGTCCCTCTCCCTCTGCCTGCTGCTCCTCCAGCTTGTGCTCTCTCTCTCTCAAATAAACAAATAATATCTTTAAAAAAAAAAAATAGAGAGAGAGAGAGCACGCACCTCACTTCTCCCTTCTCTGAAGAAAGCCAAGTCTATGTCCTCCTGAATTTGTGGCCATGGATCCTCCCTCCCCCACTCAGCTCTATAGCTGGCTGAGGGCCAACCCCCACCGCCCACATCTCAGGCAGGGAAGGTGCCTCTGTCACAGCTCCTCCCAGAGGCAGAGGGGTCAGCCTTGATGAGGCACCCCCCCCACAACGCCGTGCTCCCACCCGGACTCACCACCAGCGGCCAGGGCACCATGTACATTTTCATGTGCAGCTGAAACAGGTAGAGGATGAAGAAGACGATTGTCACCAGCCAGAGGAAGACAGCCACGAACATGACCCAGCCGTAGGCCGGGTACAGGTGGTATGGGGTGTCGGCAATAAGGGCCCACACCAGCAGCCCCAGCACCTGGAGGGATGAGACAGGGCCAAGAGTCCCCCAGAGCCCCCAACACTCCGGCTGGAGGCCACGTGGCTCGCTCTGCAGGACACATTTCTCATTTAGTCAAAGAAACATTTATTTGGCTCCTACTGCATACCAGGTAAGGGAGCTACCCTTGCCTGGTAACTCCTCCTTTCAGATCTCAGTTGAAACGTTGCACACCATAGGACACTTTCCCCCTGGTCCTCCAGTCTGGCTTCTAGAACACTTCTTTTGTGCCCTCCTGGCCCCCCAGGCACCCACCACCCAGGACCACACTGTTTCCTTCCCCTGACTTTTGAGTTCCTTGAGGGCAGGACAATGACTGTCTCAAAGCTGCATCCAGACAGTCAGCATACCTCCCATGGCTCCATCCTGGCCTCCTCCATGGCTTTCACCCTTTCCTTGCTGCCCGAGATCCCCGAGGCTGAGGCACCCTCCCTTCTCCACAACGGCATGCTCTGCAATCTCTGGAGCTAGGCATGATTCAGCGCTAGCGCCGAGGCAGGGAGGGTCTAATGGGGGGCTCTGGAGAAAGGCTCCCTTGCTGACAAAGATGCACCAAGACAACTGTCCCTCTTCTTTCTTGGATGGCATCCAGGCATTGTGGCAACAAGGCTCACGGGGACCCTGCCACAGCTGGAGAATGAGCTAACCATCAGACGGATCAGAGAGAAATGGATCAAGAGCCAAATCCATCCCTGGCTGCTGGTTCTGGAAACAAAAAGGCCCCTTGGCCAAAAGCTCCTATACCAGCCCCCGGAGAGCTGGTGCTCACCAGCGAGCACAACCAGCACTGGGAACCTGCTGCGTGCTCCCACCCCAGCGCCCCGCCAAGGACTGAAGGCATGTTGTGTACCCATTCCCCTACATGTGAAGGGTCAGGACAGGAATGACCTTAGCTGAGTCCAGAAATCTGTAGGACAATGCTCCTTTCTCCTCATCCTGCCCCTCCTGCCCAAGAGGCCGGGGAGGGGTGTGGTTGACTTTTCCTCCCAGTGGGAGGTGGAGCCCTGGAGCCTGAAAGCCAACAGCTGGGCTTTAATCCTGCCCATGCTGTTGGACCCTGGGCAAGCTCCTTTCCCTCTCTGTGCAGCTCCCGGGGAACAACTCCAGTCTCCCCACCAGAATGCAGGTACCGTGAGGAGTCTGAGTTTGGTCACTGCTGTATCTCCAGGGCCCAGAGGTACTTGGTCAGTAGATGTGTGTGCAGAACTAACGAGCCTCGGTTTCCTTAACCATGAAATGGGGGTCAGAAACCTGCCCAGCACAGGAAGCAGGGGTGAATCGGTGATATGCTCCTGGCCTTGCCCCCCTCCACCCACCAGAGATGGGCTGGCAGCGGCCTGGATGGCCCAATTTAGGGGTGAGGAAGGTGGCAGGGCCTTGCCTGCAGGCACGCAAGTAAGCGACAGAGCTGTTACCAGCCAGGACCTAGAGCTGGGCTGTCTCAGCACAGCACCCCCAGGTTTACCACCCATCCTCAGGCATATGAGAATGACATATGAGGGCGGCCAAGAGTCCCCAGAGCTGGGTGAGGCCACTGCTCTGAAGGAGAACCCCCCCCACCACCACCACGACCAACACAGCTCGTTGCAGGACTCTCCCAGGTAAGAACCAGACTCATCAGGGACAATCATCCTTCCACATCAAGCGGGGTCCTGATGGGCCCCCAGGCCAATGTGCTACTGCTTCAACCACCAGAAAAGGAAGTCAGAAAATGCACTGAACTGAAAATCAAGACAAGACCAATCTGGCTTCAGCCTAACGTGTACCTACCACTTACTGGTACGATTACTCCTTGAACGCCACTGAACGCCCTCCGGGTCCAAGCCGGGCCTCAGGTAAGCCACTCCCTGTTTGGTTCACGGTTTCCCCATGACCCCCTCACTGGTGTGTACTATATATTTCCCCCATTTTTCAAACAGAAACTCAGAGGGAAATATTTGCAGCTGCCTATGGGTCCCCCCAGGGTTGGGGGTAGGGCAGGGCAGGATTTGAACCCAGCTCTGACCTTCTCTGGAACCCAGGCTACTGAGAGTTACTGATGAGGACACCTGAGCTTTACCCTGGCTCTGCCCTGCCCTCCAGCCCAGCTCTGGTTTCCAGATCAGCAAGCACAGCCTCTGAGAGATAAAGCCGCCGGATAAGCAGCGGGAATTTCTGGGGTTCTTCCTGGTTTTCCCAACCTGGCCCTGTGCCCTGGGAGCCGCCTCGGTTTCTGCCCTCAAAGAAGGAAAGGTCCACTCTTCCCTTGGAACCAGAGAGACTGGTTTTTCCTGTCCACTCTCCCCCGGCCCCAGGAATCTGAATGGCGCACCCCAGCCCAGGGCCCCAGGGAGACCCCACTCAGGACAGGGAGGCCCCACATTTGCCAACCCTTCTGCTAGCCTGACGGCCGCATCCCCCCTCTGGCCAAAGACCCCTCCTGTAGCTGGAAGAAGGGGCCAGAGGACTTGTCCTGTGGTCTACTGGACAAGAGTAAACCCCACTTTTCAGAGGGAAGGGGACAGGAGTAGGTAGGTAGCCGAGGGTAGAGAGCAAAGGAGGGCCACCTGTCTCCAGGGTGTGATCCAGGCCCCTCTGTCCAGGATAGTCACCTTGCAGCTCAGGTGCCCCTCTCTGGGACCATTCATTCAACAAGTATCTATCGAACACCTACTACTGTGTGAGCCAAACAGAGAAAACACCTGCTCTCCCAGAGCTCCCACTCTATGGAGGGGACCCAGATAAAAGCCCAGTGCATTGATGAATGTGGGCAAGCAAGCCACAGGGCAAGGGTTAAGTGCTATGGGAAAACTGCAGCTGAGAAGGAACGGGCAGTGCGGTCATTTGCAATTTCAGATAAGAGGCCAAGAAAGAACTCACTGGGAAGGTGACTTGTGAGCAGCAGGAACAGCAAGGATTGGCCAGGAGAGAGGCACGGACCACATTCTCTTTCAGAGCCTCCAGAAGGAACCAACTATGTCAATATCTCGATTTCGAAATTCTAGCCTCCAGGACTATGAGACAACAGATTTCTATTGTCTGAAGCAGTCCAGTTTATGGTATTTTTGTGATGGCAGCCCCAGGAAACCAACACATCTTTCTTAGCTACTCTTTGACAGCCGACGGATGTCACGATCTGACCTAACTGTGATACTGACATCAGTTCTGATGGAGGGCTGGCCTACTACCTCCCTGGGTTCAGTCTCTGGCCCTGCCAACTTACCAGCTATGTGACCCGGGGCAAGTTGCTGGACCTCTCTGTGCCTTAGTGTCCTCATCCTCCAAATGTACCTACCTCAGGGGGTAGTTCTGAGATTAAAGAAAGTAGTAAATGTAAGGGACTTAAATCAACACGTTCCACTGTCATTATCAACCTGAGAGGCTGGACTATGGGTTTTCCAATCCATTCTCTGCCCACATTCCTGAAGTAGAAGTAATTGGGTGTGCAGTTTCCAGGGGTGTGAGGCCTCACTGAGATAAAGGACGCATCTGAACTTAAACACCAGGCATGGTGCCTGGCAGCTCAGGGCCCCATGCCAGTGTGGGCCCCACTCGTCTTTCAGATAAGGCAGCCGGGCTTATCTGAAGGGCAGGCCCCAGAAGGGGAGCCCTGCCTGGCCCTAGAATGCCTCCTGGAAGCGCACTCCTTCTGTTCCTCACAGGCTGAGGGGTTCTGGGGAGAACCCTTCATCCTCAGACCTCAGTATGCCCCTCAGGACAATGGGAGCAGGGAGGTTCCATTTAGTGCTCTCCAAGGCTCCCTTCAGCCTGGGCCTGACACTCCTCCAACTACACACCTCCCGCAGCGGGGCCCAAAGCCCTCTCCCCCTGGTACTGGAGGGACCCCACCACCCCCAGCACTAAGCTAAGTCTTCTCCCACCCAAAGATGGTCACTCTTCTAATCCCTCTCCATTTCCTGGGCTGGGTCAGACCCTTGTGGATTTGCTGTTTGACCTTGGGAAAGTTACCCAAACTTTCTGATGTTTCTTTATCTGACATGTGAGAGGACTGGGCAGGTACACCCATCCCGGTCACCTCACAGGGGTGTCATTGCAGGTAAAATACTGTGAAGGAAAACGTCAATAGCTGTAGTGGTCGGGTGTAGTATGAGGGCCGTTGGGATCTCTGGGAGGGAGTCGAGAGGGACTTACCTCCCAGAATGGGGTGCCTCAAAGAGTGGCAGCACCTTGGAGCCTGGATGCTGACACTGGGGACTCAAACTCAGCCAAGGCAGGCAGGTCACAGAAATGGCCAAGGCCATCCAGGCGGGAAGTGCGGAGCGGAGAGCAGCCTACTGGTGTCAGGGGAATGCAGCCTGGGGCAGCCAAGACTTCCAATTTTCCAAGAGACACTAAAAATCTGAATTCCTATGTGAAATCTTCAGCTTTTTAAATGTTGGCAATGAACCCAAAGGTTTTGGAGATAATGTGAGGATGGGGCCCCACCCAAAAGCTGCCAGAACTCCCTTCTCTCCACTACACTATCCAGGAAACTGGGAGCCGGGGGCAACATGAGCCCTTCTGGGGTTCCCCCTCACAGAGACACATCTGGGCAGCTGAGGACATGCTGAACTTGGCCTGGCCAGGCCCAGCCTCCACCCCTGCCCTGACCCTTCTTCCCATAGTGAAAGGGACTTTATGGGGACAAAAGCCACCCATTGTGTCACGAGAGACAAAGGCGCAGGGGACAGAGGCTCCAGGGCGCCTGGACTGGCCACAACACACCCACACACCGGCCCCTCCCTGTGCAGAGGTGGGGGGCTGGGGTGGGTGGGGGGGCAAGGAGACGGCTCCCTGGAATCCCTGCACTGTACACCCCAGCACTCAGGAGTCCTGGGGGCCACCTCCCAGGTCCACCACTGGGGGCCACAGGTTTCACTCTTCTCAGCCTTCCTTTCACTCCAAGCTGTCATTTGGCTTCTCCCACCTGGGCAAGCAGGACAGGCCAACCCAGACCAACAGCAAAGGGCCAGGCTCACTGGGCTGCCAAGAAAACCAGCTCACTCCTCTCTGTCCACTATGCAGGTTCCCAGGGGCCATGGGGACCAGGGCAGCGCCCCTGCGGCTCCCGGAGACCGTCAATGAGCAGGAAATCTGGGCCTGGTCCTCACTGAGTTCCAGCATCAACCAATCACCAGCTGGCAAGGAACGACCAACACCTGACCCTGCCACATGTACGAAATAGCGTCCACCCACCATCCGTGGATAGCTTTGCAGCCTTTTTTTTTTTTTTTTAAGATTTTATTTATTTATTTGACATAGATCACAAGCAGGCAGAGAGAGAGGAGGAAGCAGGCTCCCTGCTGAGCAGAGAGCCCGATGCGGAGCTTGATCCAAGGACCCTGGGATCATGACCTGAGCTGAAGGCAGAGGCTTTAACCCACTGAGCCACCCAGGCACCCCGCAGCCTCTTTCCATGTACACCTGGTTAAGCAACCACCTGAGGGCACCCAGCCCATAACACTGAATTCAAGGCCATGCTTGCTGCTGTGTGTTCATGGGAGAGTGTCTTCCCCAGTCAGGGCCTGAGGGGCCCTCAAGGGCTGCCTTCGCAGTTCTGTCACAAGCACAAACTATCTGTACTATATTTTTACTCTGTATTTTCATGTATTTGGAAGATTTTTAAAGAAGATATTTCACTTATTTTTTTTTAAAGATTTTATTTATTATCTTGACAGAGAGAGAGAGAGATCACAAGTAGGCAGAGAGGCAGGCAGAGAGAGAGAGAGGAGGAAGCAGGCTTCACGCTGAGCAGAGAGCCCGATGCGGGGCTCGATCCCAGGACCCTGGGATCATGACCTGAGCCGAAGGCAGAGGCTTAACCCACTGAGCCACCCAGGCGCCCCTTCACTTATTTTTGAAATACGTAATCTGTATGACATGGCATGTAACAAAATGGTATTTTTAGCACGTCTCCCTCCTCCCCTGATACTCAGTTTCTTCCCCAGGGGCAAACAAGAGGGGTCTCTTAGGTATCTCTCCAGGAACTATCCATGCACGCACACCCGCACACCCTCTTTAAACAGGGGCATCTCTATATATTCTCTCTTCCTCCCATACACACAATAGTATTCTACACACACAGTTTTGCACCTTGCCTTTTCCACTTAGCTATACAGCCTGGAGACTCTCCATCATTACAGAGAGCTGCCCTCCTATTTTCTCCGAGGGGTAAGACGTTATCTTTTCACGAACTCCAAGATATGCCACTGTACACATGTGTCATAATTTACTATAACAGATTGTGTCAATTATGTTTCTATTAAAAAATAAATAAGGGGCACCAGGGTGGCTCAGTCAGTTAAGCATCTGCTTGGGCTCAGGTCATGACCCTAGGGTCCTAGGATCAAGTCCCGCATCGGCCTCTGCTCAGCGGGGAGCCGGCTTCTCCCTCTGTTTGTGCTCTCTCTCTCTGACAAAATAAATTTTAAAAAATCTTTAAAAATAAATAAATAAAATGCCGATGAGAAATTAAAAAAAAAACAACAACAGTGGCACCTGGGTGGCTCAGCGGATTAAGCCTCTGTCTTTGGCTCGGGTCATGATCCCAGGGTCCTGGGATTGAGCCCCGAATCAGCCTCTCTGCTCAGTGGGGAGCCTGCTTCCCCCTCTCTCTCTGCCTATTTGTGACCTCTCTCTCTGTCAAATAAATGAATAAAATCTTTAAAAAAAAAAGGTAAAGAGGGGCGCCTGGGTGGCTCAGTTGGTTAAGCGGCTGCCTTTGGCTCAGATCATGATCCCAGCGTCCTGGGATCGAGTCCCACATCAGGTTCCTTGCTCAGCAGGGAGCCTGCTTCTCCCTCTGCCTCTGCCTGCCACTCTCTCTGCCTGTGCGCACTCTCTCTGACAAATAAATAAATAAAATCTTTTTTAAAAAAATAAATAAAAATTTAAAAAAAGAAAGAAACAGAAGTCCGTGTGGCATAAAAAAACACCACGAGCAAAGTCAAAAACAACACTAGGAAAAAAACATTTGCAAATCATCTGGAGGTCCTAATAACTGGTAAGACAGACTTAAGACTCCACAGAATGGAGAAAGAGGACAAACAGATGACAAATACAAACAGCTCTCCAACACGTTTTTCCAAGGCCAACCTCACTCATAAGAGAACTAGAAAACGCTACTACCCCAAGTGATGGCGGGGGGGGGCGGGGGGAGGTCCTGATTGACCAGGCTGGTGACCCCTCCGGAGGGAGTTTGGCAAGCTCTATCAAAATCACGAACACTCAGACCCATGGCCAGCAGTCCCGCTTCTGGAAATGTACTGGACAGATGCACTCAGTGGCTTGTGTGTGCTCATTCACTGCAACAGGGTGCAAAACAGCAGGAGTGGGAACCCCGGGTGTCTGTCCACAAAGGAATGGGCCCCACGAGTCCCAAGGCAGCAGGTAATGGACCGCTGCAAAGCCCTAAGCCAGCCATCGCACTCCATGCACGGAGAGCAGACCACAAGACATTTTCTATATGAAAAAGGAGCAGACACAGAAGGATGTGCATGGAAAGACTGTACTCCTTGGGTTAAGTGGGGAGAGGTGGGACTCTCCTGCCAAGCATGTGCCTCTCTCAAGAGTCTGAAATGGAATCTGGGAAACCAGGGTGGGCATGGGCGGGGCGACTCTAACTGAAAGGGACAAAGATTTTTCAGCCTGCTCTTTCCCAGACCGTTTTATTCTGAACCGTAGTAAATATATTACCTATTAAAGAAATTCAGAACGGGAAGGATTAGAGAAAGAAAACACCCAGCACAGTACATGCTGTCAAGGGGGAAAAGCACTGCAGGGCACACGCACAGAGTGTTCCCATCTGTGGTTTTTAAAGTGAGGACAGGGGTCACATGCAGAAAAATGCATAGACTCAGCGTGGAATGCCGCCTTCCTGCAGGCGGCTACCTCGGGGGACTGGTCCAGGACTGGTCCAGGAGGAGAGAGATGACACTTGCATTAATTACCCTTTGTATTGTTGGACTGTTCTGCTGTGTGCCTGTGTGATTTTTCTCAAGGAATACAATTTTTTAAAACGTGCCCATCAGGAGAGAAAGGGCTACATGAACACCGGCTGACACCAGGACATGCCCTGAATCGGTTAAAAGGGAGGGACAATAACAGAAGGGATCTCAGGTGGCCTGGGTGTAAGAAATGCAACTTACCGAACAAAGGAGAGGGCATAAAACCATCCCTGTATTTTTCACAATGCACAGGAAAAAGAACTGGCAACTCCCTACAGGGGTCCCCTTGGGGAGAGGGGCAAGCAATCCAAGAATAACTCTGGCCTTATCTGTAAAAGGTTTTCATTTTGTAAGGAGAATGTGTTCACATATTTATTCCAAACACTCAACTCCTACCAGGCCACAACCAGTGGGGCGTGTGTGTGGAGATAACAAGACCAAGCACTGGTTTCCTCTGGGCATAGGAGGTGGACCAGCAAGCTTGCAGGGCCTGGCATGATGTACCCAGGAGACTGAACCCACATAGCTCAGGGCTAAAGAACACCCTGGGAGGCCCCAGCACTGCACTTCCAACAAGACTGAGCTCTGCTCACACCTTGGAAACCCCCACAATCTCCTCCAGGCAGCCTCTTGTTGGAGGACAGAGGGGACTTGCAGGCCTTGCCCTGACCCCCACCGGGAGAGGAAGGTGAAGTGCCTGCTGGGACTGGGGACAGAGCCAGGATTACCGCAAGGAAGAACCTTCTAATACTCCCAAATACACAAGGATGGTGCTGGCAGCCTTGAGAGAGACTGAGCTCCCCGTCCCTGGAAGCAAGTAAGCTCGCGGGACCTCTGGGAGCAAGCATGAAGAACCCTATGATTCTACGGCTCTGTGAATCCTAACTGCCCTTCATTCCAACACACGCAGCACTAAACCCTTTACAACACCATATTCCACATTCCTCACTATTCCATAGTCACTATTTTACCAACAAGGAAACAGAAGCTCTAGGGTATTAGGGAAGGTGCAAGATCACACAGCCAGGAAGGGGCAGCCAGGATCTGAACCCAAGGCTCTCTGCTTTCAGGCCAGTGCTCCCACCAATACTCTGCATCACCCACGGTCACTGTGATCTAGTGGTGGGTGAAGCTTCTGATATTTTGTTCAAAAACGGAAATGGTGTGGCCACCTCCAATCCAAGAGGTCCAGCAAAAAAGGAAAGAAGGTGCCAAACACTGATTGCCCATTTATATGGGCTTCTATGCCTGAGGCCTCAGGGATGCCTTCTGACTGCAAGGCTTTTGGGCAAGCTATTCTAAGGTTCATCTGTTTGGAACCTCCTTCTTACGACTCCCTTTCTTATAACTAAACCCTTCAGAGCCCACTTCTGTCAGGAAGCCTTCCCTAGTGGCCCTGGCCCTGGATAAATCTCTCTCCCTGAAGGAGGTCTCCCTTCCTTCCCCTCCAAAGCACCCCAGGAATCTGTACCCCCTACCAAAAAAATAAAAAAAAAAAACCCAGGAAGCATAGCTAGAGCCCCGCTTTGGATGTGAGTGCAAATTCTGATTGCCACTCTACCCTGTGTGACTTTATATTCCTCATTCTTTAAGTTCCTCATTCTTTGCTCATCAGTAAACCCAGGTAAGATAATCCTTCTCCCCAGAGCTGTAAGGATCAGTTAACCACACCTTCCACAAGATTCCTTCCACCCCCTAGCCACACCCCTGCAACATCAAAACCTCCAAATTTTCTTTTTTTTTTTTTAAGATTTTATTTATTTATTTGACAGAGAGAGAGAGATCACAAGTAGGCAGAGAGGCAGGCAGAGAGAGAAGGGGAAGCAGGCTCTTGGGGCTCCCAGGATGCTGGGACCATGACCTGAGCCTAAGACAGAGGCTTTAACCCACTGAGCCACCCAGGCACCCCAAAACCTCCAGATTTTTATGACCAAACGAGTTGTCTCTAGCTCAAACTTGCCTGCTTGCTTTTTAGATGCTTATCTGAATAAATTCATCATGTTTCCCTTCTTGCCTAGGCTGCTAGGAAACTCGACAAAGAATCAACAGCCTTAAACTTGCTATAGATTCCTGGTACAATGATCTTTTTTGGGTCTCAAGTCAATACTTTCCCCTCCTACGCACACAACACGAACTTTTAGAAATATATGACTTTAACTCCTGTTGTACATAGCTGAGTATTCCACCTAATGTTCTTTCTGGAAGCAGATGGTGTGTGGGGGGGGTGATAAATCATTAACACTTAAGTTGGTTCTTCAGGACCCATTTCAATACCAGACAAAGAGCACATTTCCTTCCCAAGAAGCTAGGAGCTCTCTGCCCACCCCACCTCCCTCCTCCCACCACATCCTTTGAGAAACAAAGGATAATTAGCTTTCATCTTCCCATTGACTGCCTCCTCCATGCAGCCTTCCCTGATCCCTTTGAGGAAGACCAAGAGTCTTGGTCCCTCAGACCAAGAGTAAGCAGGTGCTGGGCCTTTGGGGGCTGGGAGGGACGACCACTCCATCACACCCTCAAAAGCACCACACCCTGTGCCCTGTGGGAGCACAGCTGAGTGTGGTGATTAAGAGCATGGGCCAGAAAAGTCAGCCCACACAGGGCTTAGATACCAGTTCTATCACTCTTAGACCTTGGGCAAAGAACTGACCTCTGAGTCTCGGTTTCCTCACCTATAAAAAGGGGAGAATGGAGTATATAAAGCCCTTGCCAAGGAACCCAGAGCTTAGTTCACACCTGACTGTTGGGAGCTTTTTGCTTCTCAGCAGATGGTGGTGCCTGTTGGGGTAAAGCCCCCTAGGAAACCAGGAAGCTGTCCACTGGAACTGTCTGTGGCCAGAGAAACAGCTCAGGAAGCAGCTTCTCCCACACGTAGGTTGGTTAAGGCACTAAAAGGTGCAGGTCTTCAGAAGTCTAATAGGAGACCCTCATCCCCCCACCCCAGCTCCAAAAGCACTGCAGGGGGAGGGAGGCAAAGGAAGGCCACCTCACTCACACCCAGTCCCTCAGTGTCTGGACACCTAAGCAAGGCCTCCCCGCAAGTTGCACACCTGGTGTAGACCCAGGGTTGATTTCTGTGCAATGGGACATGAATATTCAGGACGGGGCTGTTGGGCCCACAGGGATTGCCAAATAAGAAACGGCAGTCTCTTCCCAAGGGATCTACCCAGGTCCCAGCAGGCACAGCAGGGCCCTCTTACTCTCAACTCCAGTTCTCACTGTTCAAATGCGAAAGCAGCCCATGCTCAGGTCCCATCAAGCAGGAGCTAAGCCTAGGGCTCCATGAAACCGCACCCCACCCCCAGAGCCCAGCAGAGCTCTCTCCCTATCTCTCCCCATGGCACTCAAGGCCCTCAGCTTCTGACCACTTCAGAAACAAGGGCTTCAACTCTAGCTGTACCAACCCAATTCCCACCAACTTCCTTTCCACTAGTCCATCCCCAAACCCTGGCTCCCACATCAGCTACCCCACCCCCAACTCTGAACACCCTCTCCCTTCCTCTGCCAGAGTTCAGTGAAATCAAAAGTTCCCTCTCCATCAGGAACCTCCCAGGACTCCAAATTCATCTGCCTCTCCTCTGCCCCTTCAGCCCAGCCCTGAGGCTCCCTTCCCACTCCCTGCCACCTTCTCAATGGTCCTGGAGTGCAGCATGCAAACCTGCCAATTTAAATCCAGCCCCATGGGACATCTTACCCACCCTGAGAATCTCCAAAACAACTCTGGGAGAAGATTACAAATGTAGATTTCTGGGCTGCACTTCCTGAAATTCCAATTCCACATTTTTTCCAGGGGGTGGGGATTAAGACTCTACATTTTAAACCCTTCCAAGAGAGTCTGAGGCTGGTGTGGGGGCTGAGGGGCCAGAGACAGATCTGTGAAACCCTGAAACAGAGCTAGCTAGCACTGACCTAGGTGGAGACAGGCGTTGGGGAGGGGAAGGGGCACGATGTGTCTGTCAGACTACCCAGCCTCTCAGCCTTCCAACCAAACCAGGATCAGGCAGGATGGGGACGACGGACATGCCCTAAAAGAAAATGGATCCTGGCCCACCTCCAGTTCCACCTTAGTCCTCGGGACCCTCAGTTGCTGGGGAAGTCTCCCACAGGGGCAGCCACCCGGCTTCCTGACCCACCAGAGGGTACCGTGGGAAGAAACAGAAAACCGCCAGGCCTGAAACCAGTGTGTGGGGAGAGGGGTGTTCCCATCAGTCCGACTCTGCTGGGATCCGCACAGGGTCTGGGAGGCTTCGGAACCTTGCAAATGCCTCTGGTTTCCCACAAATCCCTCCCGTCCGCGCTAGGCGCGGTATCTCGGCCCTCTGGGGCCGGCCAAACCGGCTGGAACCCGGTGGGGCAACCAGTGGAAGCCAGAAAAGCCCGGTCCCCGCGCAAGAGGCCAGGGGCCGCGCCTAAAGGTACGCGCCGGCACCGAGGTGCCCTCTCGCTTAGAAAAGGAGCGTCTGGGGCTCGGCCACGCGGAGCCCCTCGGAGTGGACTTTGCTTCACTCAGGCAGCGTGTCCTGGAGGCCTGGGGGCATTGCCCTGGCAGAGAGAGACAGAGACTGAGAGAGGCTGGGGGACAGAGAGGCTGGGAGAGCGAATTGGGCGCAGTGACTGTGCGTCTGTGAGCGCTCCTTTGTCTGGCCTCCAGTGACCACCTCGCGGGACGATGGGGCGCGCGCGAGTGGGCACTCTGAACACGGGTGCTCGCGGCAACGGGGACGTGTCGAAGTGAGAGGGCTGAGGGTGGTCTTGGGGGCGTGCGTCCTGGAGGCGCCCGGGGGACAGGGGCATCGCGGCGCGGCGGAGCCTAAGGTGAGGGAGTACGGGAGCAAAGGAGGCAGCCCCAAGCCCTCCCGGCCCAGCCGCCCCCAGCCGGACCCCGCGGCCCCGCGCGCGCTCACCAGCTGCAGCAGCATGAGCACACCGAGGCTGGAGCGCAGAAAGCCCAGGTCCGGGCGCAGCGCGGAGACGGAGGCGCCGGCGCCCTGCGCCGGGCTGCTGGTCCGCGTGCTCACTTTCGACGGGAACTCGGCCATGGCGGTTCCGCTCGCTTCCCGACGTCTCTCCGGCAGCCGCCGCCGCCCCTCCCCGCGGTGGGTGCTGGCTGCCGAGCCGCTCCTCCCCGGGGGCTCCCGGTCCCGAAGAGGCTCCCGGCGCGACGCGCGGCGTCGGGGCGGGGAGCCGCCAGCAGCCAGGTGCGGCCGAGCTCCAGCCCCGCCCCCACCGCGGGACCCGCCCCTTTAACCCTCCGCTCGCCGCCGGCCGGCTCCGCCTCGAGCCGTTCGTGGCCGCGTCCACTTTCCAGATGGGGCTACTGAGGCCGCAGTCAGTGAGACGGCTCCGCCACAGCCAGCCTGGAGAGCCGCACTTTTCTCTCCCAAGGAAAGCCACCTCCTGGGAATCTCCCTCAGCGTCGGTGCGGCTTTCACCGATGCTCCGCCCCCTGCCAGCAGGTGACTTCCAAGTGGGAGGTAAGTGGGGTTGGGAGAGTGCAGTACTCCCAGGCCTGTCCTGGATGCCTCTCCTGGATGCCTCTAGGGGCCCCTCTGAAGTTTCTCCTTACAGCGTGATCCGCATCTCTGCAGGAGTCCTGGGAGATGGGCCCCGGCACCCAGGAGGTGAGGGTCTATAGTTGACTGAGGCTGCTCCTGACTCAATTTATGTGGTTTCCACTTCTGAACATACTAAGCAGTAACTTAGAAGATCATTGAGCCTCAGCTTCCTCGTCTGTAATATAGGGATATGAAAGGACCTCACTTCACAGAAGCTCCTGGCACAACGTGACAAGGGCATGCATGAGGGGCATTCACAAGGTGGGAGATGATGTTGGAGTTATGGTCTCATTAGTCCACCTGCACCCTGAAACGCGCGCGCGCGCGCGCGCACACACACACACACACACACTCACAAGCACACACAAACCCCCTTCAGGCCATAAAGGCTTGCACAGATAATTTATCAACCAGTGTTTGCAGAACCTTTACTATATGTCAGGCCCTATCCTAGTCCCTGGGGATACAGCAGGTACAAGCAAGGCTTGTACAGGTACAGGTACAGGCAAGGCTTCTCCGATCCCACTTTCTACTGGGTATGACAAGTGATAGACTGGGAAGAAAAAACGTCAGTGACGAATGCTGTGACTACAATAAAATAGATGTGACGGAGATGGCCAGAAGGCAATTTTTAGATAAACTGGCCAGAGAAGACCTCTCAGAGAGGTGACATTTAGACAGAGAGCTGAATTATCAGTAGGGTTGGCCTTGGGAAGAACTTAGTAAGTGCAAAGGCCCTGGAGCTGGAGGAAGCCAGACAGTTTAAGGATTATTGGTGGGGTGGGGGTAACATGAGCAAGGGGGGAGGCTCAGCAGGTAGGCAGGGACCAGTTCCCAGAGGGCTATTTAGATGATGGTCCTAGTAGTTTCCTATGGCTACCACCTGACTGTGGTATCTTTTAAAAAAACAAAAACAAACAACAACAACAACAACAACAAAACCGACCCAGAAATTTATTTCCATATAGTTCTAGAGGTCTAAAATCTGAAATCAGTTTCAGTTAGCCAAAATCAAGGTGTCAGCAGGGCCGGTCTTCCTCTGAAGGCTCTAGAGGAGAATCTGTTTCTTGCTTTTCCAGTTCCTAGTGGTTGCTTCTGGCACTCCTTGACCTGTGACCTCATCTCCTGAATCTCTGCCTCAAAAATCACATTGATGACTCCTCTTCTGTATGGATCAAATCTCTCTTGGCCCCTCTTGTAAAGACAGCTGTGATTGGGTTAAGACCCACCCAGGTAATCCAGAATGACCTCCCACCTCAAGAACCTTAATTTAATCTGCAAGGACCCTTTTTCTTTATACAGTAAAATGTACAGATTCCAGGGATAGGGTCTGAGACATTTGAGTAGTTATTTTTCTACCTACTCAGTAATGGAGGAGAGAGGTTAACATTTTATTCTAAAGCCTGGTGGGTTTCTAACAGGAGAGTGACAAGATCTGATGGCCAATATCTGATGAAAATATCACTGGTGGATGATGACTGAGCCCTTCACCTACCCTGGATGTCCTACCTCTTCGCCACAAGGCCCCTGAGACCCTTCTCCCCACCCCATAGGCAGTGGGCACTTGAAATGAGCGGTGCTTCTTGGTAGCTGCAAACCCAGAGACCAGCCTCCCTGTACACTGCACAAGGCCAAGTGCAGAAGAACAAAGCTCTTGGGTAAACCTTTAATTTTATTATGACACAGAAAACAGTAAGATGATTGTTTCCGAGGCAGGGTCTAAAACAGTAGAGTGTTTTTGTTTTGGTTTTGGTTTAGATTTTGTTTTTTTGGTTAATCCCACTTTCATTCCTTTCAAATGGCAGCAAGCAAGAGTCAATTACTGCATTGTTTTTTACTTTGACATTTTCTTCCAGACCAGCTTCTCTCTAGCCCTTAGTCAGAAAAAGTGGGAAGGAACCTGTCCCCAGGCTGGAACCTGCCACCCACCCAGAGTCTCCACTGGCGCCTTAGAAGTTCTGGGATGGGGTGGGGGGAAAAGAGAGCTGGGAATGAGGCCAGGAATGCCTGTCCTTTTCCAAGCTTGTCCCCGTCTCTGGGGTCTGAGCCAGCCATCTCCACACAGAACACATGGCTTTGTCTCAGTTCTCCTCCATTTTATAAAGACTCCCTACTCTGGCCAAGCCCCTACTGTGTGCTGGACCTCCCTCCCTTGGGGTAGGATGGGAGCATGCTGGAGAGGCAGTGGGGATTCAGGCACTGAGCAGATGTTTAACCTGTACCTTGGATGTTCTGGGCCCTGAGGACAGAGCTGTGAGCCTGCAGATAAATTGATAACTATCAGTTGTGATAACATTACTTCAGGAAAAGAGCAGGGCCCCATGGAAAAGAATAGTTGAGGTTTGGGGGTTGTCAGGAAAAGTATAAACATTTAAACAGAGACCTGAAGGATGAATAGGAATCAGGCAGAGAAAGCCACCATATGTGCAAAGGCCCTGAGGTGGGAAAGACTGGGGTCTTTGAGGAAGGACAGAAGGTTATGAGCTGAAGGGATTGGGGAGAGATGAGGTTCAAGTGGGAGCCAGGGCCCAGATCACCTGGTTTTTAAACCCTTGGTAATGGGGTGGATTATTTAAAAAAGAAAAAAAAAAAGACCCTTGAAGGGCAATTATATCTTTTGAGTTACAATTTTTAAAAATTCATAAAGGTTTCCCTGGGGCTCAGTTAATAACCAGCTTCCGGAAGCCAGCTCTGGGCAATATTGATTATAAGCAGCAACTATCGATTAAACACTTTTCCAACTGGCCCTATGCTCAGTGCAATGGGGTTGATTCAATTTCTTTAATCGCATAATTAATTCATTAATTGATTTCATTGCACATCACACACACACATCTCCAAAACTGCACCTTTGATGTAGTTTTGGAATATTGATGAGGTCAGGATGCAACAGCTAAGAAAGAATTCTTGAAATGTCTTTGGTGCAAAAAGGTGATTTTAGGGACGCCTGGGTGGCTCAGTTGGTTGGATGACTGCCTTCGGCTCAGGTCATGATCCTGGAGTCCCGGGATCGAGTCCCGCATCGGGCTCCCAGCTCCACGGGGAGTCTGCTTCTCTCTCTGACCTTCTCCTAGCTCATGCTCTCTCTCACTGTCTCTCTCTCAAATAAATAAATAAAATCTTAAAAAAAAAAAAAAAGTGATTTTATGGAATCACAGGGACAGGACCTGAAGGCAGAAAGAGCTGCTTCCCTGGGGTTGTGAGGGGTGACTGATTATATACTTGAGAATTGGGGGAGGTGAAGAAAAGGGGAGGTGTCCAAAAGGACTTTCATAGGGGCACCTGGGTGGCTCAGTCGGTTGACCAGCTACCTCCAGCTTGGGTCATGATCCTAGGATCCTGGGATTAAGCCCCACATCAGGCTCCCTCTTCATGGGGGAGCCTTCTTCACCCTCTCCCTCTACCTGCCACTCTCCGTGCTTGTGCCCACCTCTCTCTCTCTCTCTCTCTCTCTCTCTCAATCTGTGCCAAATAAGTTAAATTAAATATTTTTTTTAAAAAGACTTTCGGGGGCCGCCTGGGTGGCTCAGTGGGTTAAAGCCTCTGCCTTTCGGCTTAGGTCATGATCCCAGGGTTCTGGGATCAAGTCCCACATCGGGCTCTCTGCTCAGCAGGGAGCCTGCTTCCTCCTCTCTCTGCCTGCCTCTCTGCCTACTTGTGATCTCTGTCTGTCAAATAAATAAATAAAATCTTTAAAAAAAAAAAAAAGCCTCTGCCTTTGGCTAGGGTCACGATTTCAGGGTCCTGGGTCACGATTTCAGGGCTCCTGCTTCCCCACCTACTTGTGATCTCTCTGATAAATAAATAAATAAATAAAATCTTTAAAAATAAAAAAATAAAAAAAGACTTTCATATGCTAAAGAAGACCCTTAGGATACTGGAGGCCTTGCTATTATCAAGTTAAGGTTGTTTTTCACTGTAGCAAAGCATTAACATTAAGAGAGTTTGGAAATTTCCTGGGGGACTGTCACACATACCCCCCACCCCTAGGGGAGGGCGGGGGGGGGGGGGGGGCTCTGTTCTCAGCTTCCCTTCTGTTCTTTCCTCACCTTTACTTCCAGCTAATCACTGAGAAGAGTTTGAGTAGCCTAGCTTATCTTTTTTTTTCTTTCTTTTTTTTTTTTTTTGAGTAACCTTTACACCCAATGTGGGGCTCAAACTTACAAGCTTGAGATAGAGAGGAGTATGCTCTTCCAACCTAGCCAGCCAGGCACCCCTCCTGGCATATCTTTTCTTTTCTTCCCTCACTACCTACCACATGACATGGAGAAATGTAGAGACTTGCTTCGTAAGTATTTAAAAAAACCTTTTTTTTAACCAAAAAATAAGATTATACTATATATACCGAAACTTGACTTGTACTTAACAGCTTGGAAATTTCAATTTCACATGAAGGCTGGCCTCATCCTTCTTACATGTTGTGTAATACTTGATAGAGTGGCTTCTACCTAATCTCCTATCCCTTCCTCTCAACTGATAGGTGAGTTCCAATAGTTCCTTATTACTAGTAATATTATATAAACCTTCTTATTTACATATGGTAGCTCACATGTGAGATTATCTGTGGATCCAGTGTTCAAAGCAGAACCACTGGACTGAAGAGTATTTGCATGGTTTTTTTTAATACATACTGCCAAATTTTTATAGATACTCCAAAAGATGCCCACTTTTGGAAGTGGGAGGAAGAGGAAGCTTAACTATTTGCCCCACCTATGATATGTGTGATGAGCATTGAAAAAAAAGGCCTCATTGTTAACACTGGCATTTCCTTCGGCACTAGCTAGTGGGGCTGAGTTTCTTCTTAAGCTTATTGGCCATTTGTATTTCTTTTTCCTCAAATTTAAGGTTTGAACGCTTTGCCCTGGCGTAGTAAGGAATTTATATTTGCCCAAAGAGAGGTCTGGCCTTTGCCCTCAGCTTCTGGGAGGTCATCTCTAAAGCTTTGGAAAGTTCTGCCCCATAGAAGTCTTTGTTCAGGGCGGGTTCTGGTCACACCTAACAGTGTGGTTTGGGGAACTTGATATCAGCTCGTTTCACTCCACCTGGAAAAGTTGGAAACAGATCAGCTCTGTGGGCAGTCGGTCACCTGTGGCCACAGGAGGAAGGTCCTGTAAAGATTCTGGACACCAAAGTGGCAAGTTTACCTGGTCAGTGATGCTCCACAGTCACACATGAGTGCTGAGGAAATAATGCATGGAATCCATGATTCCCTGGGGAGTGGACAACCATTTGGAACCTAAAAGTCACCATTTTAAAAATTACACAAGTCCTCAGTTTCAGTATGTTCACTGTAGTGAACCATCATCACTATTTAATTCCGGAACATTTCCATCAGCCCCCTGTGCCTTTCCGTTGGCTGATTCTTATCTATCTCCTTTAGTAGTGAACAACTGTCACTGTGAGTCTAACAGTCGTCAAGGCTTTTGGTGAGTCCTTCTAATGGATGTTTGCACCTGAGGGTGGTCTGGGGGATGCCCTGAACTCTGCTGTCCTTGGAAGTGGCAGTGGTCTTGTGCTTTACTGGGTTCCCTCCCTGTTTGTGGTTTTCAAATGATATAAGCTCTTTTTCTATTTTGCATACTCTGTTGCTTTCATATGTTGCCCTTGTTTTCTCCTACTTCATCTCTCCCACTCTGTAGCATTTTGACAAATTTGTACAGGCATGTGAACACCACCAAGATTATAGATCACCCCAAGAGTGCCTTTGTAACCTCCACCTTGGCCCCAAACAACTACTGATTTGTTTTCTGTCATTGTTTGCCTCTACTAGAATGTCTAGCAAAAAGGGATTCTGCGGGTGTTTTTCAGGATCTTGAGATGAGATTATCCTAGAATATCTGGGTGGATGGTAAATGTAATCACTGTGTCCTTATAAGAAGGAGGTAGGGGCGATGGCTGGCTTAGTCAGTGGAGCTTGTGATTCTTGATCTCCAGGTCGTGAGTTTAAGCCACACCTTGTGTGGAGAGATTACTTTAAAAAAAAAAGGAGGAGGAGGCAGAGGGAGATGGGAGATTTGATGACAATAGATGAGAAGGCAATGTGAATATGGAAAGAGAGATCAATCACTAGGAGCACCCAGGAGCCAAGCAAGGAAAGCCTGTAGCCTTTAAGAATGGAAGAGGCAAGGAGTGGGTTCTCCCTGCAGCCTCCAGAAGCTTCCAGCCCTGCTGACACGTTGATTTAGACACTTATTTTGGGCTCCAGAATTGCAATACAATAAATTTTTAAAAATAAAGAAAGAATAAAAGATTAAAAAAAAAGAATAAATTTGTTTTTTTTTAAAATATTTAATTTATTTATTTGACAGACAGAGATCACAAGTAGGCAGAGAGGCAGGCAGAGATAGAGGAGGAAGCAGGCTCTCCACTGAGCAGAGAGCCCGATGCGGGGCTTGATCCCAGGACCCTGGGATCATGACCTGAGCCGAAGGCAGAGGCTTAACCCACTGAGCCACCCAGGAGCCCCAAATTTGTGTTTTTTTAAGCCACTGTTCCTGATAATTCGTTACAGCAGCAAGAAGAAACGGATACAGTAGTCCTTTATGAAAAGCTCCTTCATGTAACATAAAGCTCTTGAAATTCATCTGTGCTATTCAGCATAGTTTAAGTAGATTGTTTCTTTTTAATGCTGAATGTATTCCATTGTATTGATAGAGCACAATATCTTTATCCGTTCACTGGTTAATGGGCATTTAGGTTCTTTCCAGTTTGGGTGGCTATGAAGATCCTAGAGTCCTGGGATTGAGCCCTGCTGCAGGCTCCCTGATCAGCAGGGGCGCCTGCATCTCCCTCTCCCTCTGCCTGTGCTCTCCCTGCTTGTGCGCGCGCACTCTCTCTCTCTGTTAAATAAATAAATAAAATATATTTTTTTAAATTTAAAAAAAAACCATGCTATGAACATTTACAGGTACCTTTTTTTTGGTGAACATATGTTTTCATGTCTCTTGCTTATATACCTAGGAGTACTATTGTTAGAGTGTATGGGTATGTGTATCATTAACTTTTTAAGACATGGTAAAACTTTTCCAAAGTGGCTGCACCATTTTTCCAAAGTGGCTGTTCATCATTGGTTTTACAGATGAGTAAACAAGCTGGAGAAAGGGCAGAAACTTGCCCAGGGTCACCAACTGAATTAGAGACATCAGCAGAACTAGAATCGACGTCTACAGCTTCTCATCCCCAGCAGGGATCCTGCGTGAGAGGCTGGCCTGCCTGTGTGTCCTCCCATTTCTGGCCGGCTGGCTGCTTCTGCCCCTTCCTACCTTCTCTCCCCTCATCCAGAGCCCCAGGAGCTGGAGACCAGAGCATCTTTCAGTCCATTGCCGTCCCCATGCCAGGAGGTACGAACTGTGGTGGGAGGGGCTTGGGGAACGGGCGTCACTAACAAGAACCCCCCCCTTTAGGATTTGAGGACACCTTCCCCCAGAAATGACTTTTGTTTGGAATGTGAGGTAATTTTTGATGGTCCAGGGGCAGTGATCAAGTACTTCAGGGCTTCATTACAAGCACTTTGTTTTTAACTTTGCTTCCAATCTAATTATGCCAATGAGAAAGCCTCCTTTGGTACTGATTTTTTTTAAAGATTTTTTTTTTTAATAGTAGGAAACTTTTTTTTTTAAAGATTTTATTTATTTATTTGAGAGAGAGAGAGAGAGAGACAGTGAGAGAGAGCATGAGCGAGGAGAAGGTCAGAGAGAGAAGCAGACTCCCCGTGGAGCTGGGAGCCCGATGCGGGACTCGATCCTAGCACTCCTTGGATCATGACCTGAGCCAAAGGCAGTCGTCCAACCAACTGAGCCACCCAGGCGTCCCAGTAGGAAACTTTTTAAAAATATTTTATTTATTTATTTGAGAGAGAGAGGATGAGAAAGAGAGAGAGAGCACGAGATGAGAGAGGTCAGAGGAAGAAGCAGACACGGAGCCCAATGCGGGACTTGATTCCGGGGCTCCAGGATCATGACCTGAGCGGGAGGCAGCTGCTTAACCAACAGAGCCACCCAGGTACCCCAAGATTTATTTTTTTTTTAATATTTATTTATTTATTTGACAGAGAGACAGCAAGAGAGGGAATACAAGCAGGGGGAGTGGGAGACGGAGAGAAGCAGGCTCTCTGCAGAGCAGGGAGCCCAATGCAGGGCTCCATCCCAGGACCCTGGGATCATGACCTGAGCTGAAGGCATATGGTTAACAACTGAGCCACCCAGGCACCCCAATATGTCTTTACATCTAATTCTGTTCATCTCTTTTTAGTGAACAAAATTCTGGCTAGAATTTAATGGCAGGGATTTGTTCCCATTATGCTTATTTTTATTGTGACCTTCTATTTAAGAGGAATCAGGCAGGTTTCCCATTATAACCATATTATAACATTTATTACAGTTTTAAAATACATTTATTACAGTTTTAAAAATGAGGCCATTCCAAGAAAATATTTTAGTTTTTTAAAAGTGCACACAACTCTACCAAGGGTGTCAAAACCATAAAAATGAGGCCATTCCAAGAAAATATTTAGTTTTTTTTAAAGTGCACACAACTCTACCAAGGGTGTCAAAACCATTTGGTAGGAAAGAGGCAGGCTTTCAACATACAGTGCTGGGAAAATGGGAGGTCCACATGCAAAAAAAAAAAAAAAAAAAAAAAAAAGGAAAAAGAAAAAGAAAAAAAAATGAAGCTGGACTTATGTGACAATGATCTAGAAGCCTGGCTGGCTCAGTCAGAGGACAGTGTGACCCCTTCTTAGAGTCCTGAGTTCAAGCTCCACATTGGGTATAGAAATTACCTAAGTAAAAAAAAATTTTTTAAAGCAACAACACAAAGACCTAAACATTAAGTCTAAAACTGTAAAATTCTTAGAAGAAAACATGCAGGGGAAAATCTTCATGACTTTGGATTTGGCAAGGATTTCTAGGGTATGACGCCAAAGGCACAGGCAACGAAAGTAAACATAAATTGAACAATATAAAAATTAAATTTTCTGTGCATCAAAGGATACAATATGTGAAGTGGTGGGTTATGGATTGTGGGAAAATATTCGCCAATCATATATCAGACTCGAGGGGCTACTTTATGGAATACGCAAAGAACGCCCTACAACTCAATCACAAAATCAAAGTGAAAAAAATGGGCAAAAGATTTGACTAGACATTTTTCTAAATAAGATATACACATGGCCAACAAGCACATGAAAAATACTCAACAACACTAATCATTAAGGAAATGCAAATCAAAACCTCAATGAGATACCCGTCACATTCAGCGGGGAGCCCCACCAATACAGGGACTCTCCAATCCCCTCATTGGCTTTTCCACCAAGATGCTACTCAAGCCTTGTCTTCAATGCCTCCAGTGGCCCCGACCTCACTCCCAGTGGCAAGCACCCTGTTTCCTTTCCAACAAGCTCTCTTTTCTTTTCCTTCTTTCCTCCTTCCTTCCCTTTCTTTTTTAGATTTTATGTATTTATTTGACACAGAGTGAGAGAGCACAAGCAGGAGGAGCAGGTAAAGGCAGAAGGAGAAGCCGGCTCCCCGCTGAGCAAGGAACCCCTGTTGGGGCTCACTCCCAGAACCCTGGGATCGTGACCCCAGCTGAAGGCAAGAGTTTTAACCAATTGAGCCACTCAGGCGCCCCCAAGCTCTTTTTTTTCTATGGAAAACTTCCTCTGTAACGACCCACTCACTGCATGCCCACCTCAAACCCCAGTTCCTGGAGCAAAAAAGGACAGACGGACACAACCCCAACTCCTTGTACAAATCAGGCTTTTGTAGACACATAAATGGTCTCCTCTCCAAATTAAACAGCCTCCAGCTTTTCCCCTGGTCAGTGTATCAAAAAGGTGTAAAAGCCATCTTTCTCTGCATGCGGTTCCAGTTAAACAGGTGTGGAATGCGAGCCCACGGCTTCCAGTCCCGAGGAGTTCATGGCAAAGTCCATCATAGAGCACCTCCCTTCTAAAAAGAATTGTCTAAACCACCGCCTCCCTCACCCCCTCACCCAGCAACAGTCCCGACCTTTGCTACCGATAATAGTAGTCGTTAAAAATAATAGCACATCTTCAGCTTCCGAAATTTGGCGAGTGGCCAGAATTTAACTATAGTTTTGTTTCCATTTTGTTTATTTTTAAGATTATTTTTGATCGATGGCAAGGGAAACTGATTTTTCGTTTTCTGCTCAGGCTTCAGTTTCCATTTAATTTCATATGTAGAAAAAAGACCTACTCATTTGAAGAATAACAGTTAAGTCTCGGTAACACGGGTCGTTTTTATCCGTGGACGCCTAAGACCGCCGGTGCAGACCCGGAGCTGCCAGCTTATCTCACAGGGCTCGGCTGGTTTCCAAGCCACGTGGCACGGAAATCGCAACTACAGAGAGTCCTTCCAAACGTTTCTCTCGGAAGTCAGGATGGCCGAGCGGTCTAAGGCGCTGCGTTCAGGTCGCAGTCTCCCCTGGAGGCGTGGGTTCGAATCCCACTTCTGACAATTCCTAACTTTTTTCTCTTTTCTTCGTTGCAACCTTAGGGGAGATTGCGTACGTTTGACGACTCTAAGAATGGACCTGCGGTACAGATCCGGGCTTTCTTTTTACAGTCTCAAATAAATGTCATTACGAAGAAAGTGCCGTTCAAGAAGGAAATACTTGTTTTGTAAAGCGATTAAATAGAACTCTCCGAAGGTGTAAAGTATCACCTAGTAGATCTGTAACTGTTGGTGAAAAGCAAAAAGAACTTTGTCAGGAGTGGGATTCGAACCCACGCCTCCAGGGGAGACTGCGACCTGAACGCAGCGCCTTAGACCGCTCGGCCATCCTGACTGTTGCAAACCAGCTTTGCAAGCATACCTCTTCGGAATAGCTCTACTGTGCGCATGCGTAGCGAACAGCCGCGTTGTGGGGAGGGCGGGGGCGGGCTTTGTTTCGCGCGGAGTGTTGGGAAGAACTAGAAAGACGCGCCCGCTCGAAGGGGCGGGGCAAAATGGGACTGGGACCGACCGAGCGAGGTGACTGACGGCAGAGGGCGCGCGCGGCGCGCTGGAGAGTCGGGGACTCTGACTCGCAGGCATTCGTGCCTTCGACCCGCACAGTTTATGCAGGCGTGCATTCATTTACAATTCAAGTCGGCTTCGAGACTGGCGTATCTGCAAGCACCCTGGCATTTCTGCACACACTTCCTGTGCATTTCCTGCACGAAGCCGTCAAGCCCTCCTTCCCGCGCCGGCTGGGAGATCTCTGCTTTAGCCCGCACCAGTTGAAATCCGGATATCCCAAGGTCTGATAGCACGCATCTCGCGTTCTCCTTCCGAACGTTTGCCGGAACAGCAACTTCCCATTTATATGTGTGTTACAGCCATTTATTCAGGTTCGGGGGTCACACCGCGTCCCGCAGCGACACAGCGGGATACGCGCTGTGTTCCTGACCGTGTCCCTAGAGCCCGAACCGGGTTTGGCACGCAGTAGGCGCGCAGGGAATGTCTGTGGATTAATCCCTCCCTCGCCTCCCCTTCCCTGGATTCTGTCATGCGGTGATTCACGTTTCCTCCCCGGCCACTGCCCCCCCGCCCCCCGCCACGCCCGGGTGCGGTGGGAAGCAGATCCCGACCCCCGCAGCACCTTCCGCCGAGTGCCTCCATAACCCCAGACTTGGTCACGTCCTCGGTTCCGTCTAGGGACCAAAAGACTTATGCGCCCCGAGGGCCCCTTTCTCCAGGGGATTTCCGAGAGGGAAAAGGGCACTTCCACCCTCCCAGGATGTCATACGCCCCCGTTGACCCGCCCGCCCGGCCCCCCCCCCCCCCCCCCCCCCCCCAGTCCCCAGGCCCTGAAGACGCGGGCTTTAGGAAAAGGCAGGCAGGAAGGGGTGGAGGTAGGGGGGGACAGGAGACAGAGGTTCTGTCGAGGCGGGGCCCCTGACTGGATGTGTACCCTGGGTCTGAAAGGTGACTGAGGGTGACTTCTGGGAGCTGACCCTGGGCCCTCGACCCTGGAGTCCAGGGGACAGACTCAGAGACTGTGAGTAGTGGAGTCACGCTTGTCCCGCAGTGCCCTCTGACTCACCAGAGATGGTGTCACAGAGCAGCCTTAGGCAGAGAACATTCCCTACCAACCCTAGCTCAGGACCCTGTCGGGCCCTTAGGGCTTAGGATGCCAAGGGGTGGTCCGACTTCTTGGGTATGCAGAGGTCCTGATTCTTTAACGGGTGATGAACCTCCCCATCCCCTTTCCTTTCCGCAAATGCCCCCTCCTCACTGGCTGTCAGAATTTATTTCTTTGGGTTCAGCAAGGACCTCTTTTGTGTCTTCTCCTGAAATACAAATTGCCCTGGATACTGGAAAGGGCATCCACAAACATTTAGGGAACACTTGCTATGTGCCAGACACTCTTCTAGATGCTGTTAAGAAACAGAATTTCTCTCCTCAAGATACATTCAAGCATGGGGTAAAGGGAAAGAGAGAAGACAGAGGTGAATGGCAAAATGTCAAAGAAGGTCAGGTGCTGATCCTTGCAGGACAGAGGATGTGTTAGGAAACTTGCAACCAGGTATCCTATAAGGTAGCCAGCAATCCTGTCTGGGGCACCATTTCTGGCCATCTGATTTGATAGGGCTTTTCATGACTTCTACATACAAATGAATCTTGTCCATAGCGATGTAAGTGGATTTTGTTGTGGTGGAATGCAATTAATGATTGCCTCCTGGATATTGACTATTTTTCCCATCGACTTATAAATTCATTTCATCATTCCTGATTGCCAATATGCATGTGTCTTTAAAGATTTATTTATTAGAGTGAGGAGAAGGGATAGAGGGTGACAGAGATAATCCTAACCAGACATCCCTCCAGCTCAGAGCCCTAGGCAGGGCTTGATCCCAGGATCCTGATATTATGACCTGAGCTGAAATACAAAGTTGGAGGCTCAACTGACTGAGCCACCTGAGAACCCCATACATGTATCTTTGATTTCTCCTTAGAACAAGTTGTAATGAGGCACCTGGGTGGCTCAGTGGGTTAAAGCCTCTGCCTTCGGCTTGGGTCATGATCCTGGGGTCTTGGGATTGAGCCCCGCATCGGGCTCTCTGCTCTGCAGGGAGCCTGCTTCCTCCTCTCTTTCTGTGCCTGCCTCTCTACCTACTTGTGATCTCTGTCTGTCAAATAAATAAATAAGATTTAAAAAAAGAAGAACAAGTTGTAACATCTCACTGGTTTCCTCAAAATTAATGAATTGCAAGAAATCTTTGACTTATGTTCATTGTATATTTTTATGAGAATAGTGATTTTACCCTAAAAAAACAATCTCCTTTAGCCATGATCAAGAATGACTAGAAGCTCTCATAGGAATCGTGGTAAGGGAGGGCCTCTCTGAGGAGGTGATGCTGAATTCAAAAGGGAGATTAGATCAAAGCTGGTGGCATTCTTCATGGAAGTCATAGCCAATGCAAAGGTCCTGAGGCAGGGAGGAGTGTGGGCTGTTGGAGGGGCAGCAAGCTGGTGGGACAAGGGTAAGGATGGAGGAGGCTGAAGTCCATGTCACACAGGGCTGGGATGCCAGGGAGGGGAATTTGGATTTTCTACTCTGTGTGATGGTGTCACTGGAGTGCTTTCAGCAGGACAGTGATCCTAACTGGATCCTTTGAAAATGATCCCTTTGGCTGCTGCGTGAAGTGGGGATGTGAGAAGCCAAGAGAAAAATCAGAGCCCAGGGAAAGGCCATGAGAGATGAGGTGGCTAGACCAGGGTAGTGAAGACTGCAAAAGGTGGCTGAATTCAAGATTCAAGGTGTGTTCTGGTGGTAAAAAGAACTAGTCTTGCTGGCTGGCTGGTATGCGTGTTGGGGTGCAGATGTGGAGAGACGGGACACAGGATGGGACAGAAAGTCACTAAGGCCATAGCAGGGTCAGGTTACCAGATACTCACAACTTTTCTTTAAGGCAAGTGCATCGGACAGGCGCTGCTAGCTCCCCACTCCTGCCCCATTGCAGGAAGCTCAGACTCAGACAGTCTGAATGACTTGCCAGAGTCCTCTGGAAGCTCCAGAAGCCTCTGGAACCACCCCCACCCTGCCAAGCCTTATACCACCAACCTTTCTGACTGTGTATCATTTTGGAGATGGAGCCCAAGTCAGCCCCTTTCTGCCTGCTGCCCTCCGGGCCTGGCTGGGAGAAAGTGCTCACTGGAGGGGGATCAGTGCTGGAGCTCTGTTCAGCCCTGTCTTCCAGGTTTGGGTGGGTGGTCAGCTGTCCTCCCTCCACACTTTTTTTTTTTTTTTGGTAAAGATTTTATTTATTTATTTGACACAGAGAGAGATCACAAGTAGGCAGAGAGGCAGGCAGAGAAAGAAGGGGAAGCAGGCTCCCTGCAGAGCAGAGAGACTGATGCGGGGCTCAATCCCAGGACCCTGAGACCATGACCTGAGCCAAAGGCAGAAGCTTTAACCCACTGAGCCACCCAGGCGCCCCCCTCCACACTTTTAAGGTTCCAGATTCCTGGCCTGGAGGAAGGCTTTTAGGATCCCATTCCAGCCTCAGGCCCCCAAGACCAAAAAATGGGAAAGGAGAGATCCTGTTTATCTCATTTTCCCCGCTTATCAGCAGCCTAGATATCAACAGTGGACAGTAGAGGGATAGGCCTTACCCAGTCCCCACTGTAGGCCTTTGTCCAGCCTGAAAGAGGAAAGTCCCCTGAGCTCAGCCTGGGAAATCCACCAGCATCTGGGGATGCCCCAGCCTGGCTTTTCCTGTGCTTGGCCCCAGTTAGTGTGGATGGAATCAGCGGCCAGTTGGCAAGCCGGTGCTCAGCCAGCCAAGGGCCCCGCAAGGGGGATCCTAGCATCCCTGTGACCTTGGCACACATCACCACCTCTGCCTGGGATAAGAGTGGCAGGAAACTGAGTTTTATGAATGCTTTTTTAACATCCATTCACTTGATGTTCCTAACAGTACCACAACATAGGTTGTCACGGCTCCTCTTTCACAGAGAAGGACAATGAGGCTCAAAGAGGCCAAGTAACTTACCCAGATTTGCCCAGCAGATAAGTAGAGCCTGATTTTTCTGGCTCAGTACCCCTTCTGGACTACTACTGGGGGCCTAGAACTGTGATAGGTGCTTTTCTTTACATTGTCTTCTTTAACAACAACAAAACCCAAAAACCCTAATGAAGGTTGCCAAGTGGCCAGCGAGACTTTGTGATGTTATTTTTACTCCTGTTTTTATTCTTGGAGGAGACTTAAAAGAAAGGGTAGGCTTTTCCCAGCAAACCAGGCCAAGCAGAATGACCAAGTATTTGTGTTGAGGCTCTGGTTTCCTTGGCAAAGGTTGGGGGACAGAAATCATCAGGCGCCACCAGCAAAGCCCTGCCAAGGCCCTGGTTTGGGCCGAGTGGGGAGCCCAGGGGTGAAGTGGATGATGCAGGCGTGGATCACTGATGGGATGGGCTGGGAACGGCTCGGTCCACCCAAGTCCAGCCTTGGCAGAGACAGAGGTAGATGGCCCAGTTTCCCGATTTTGAATGGGTCAGGTGGACAGTGGTGACCAGAATGGACCAAAGGCCAGGAGCTTACTTCCAAGTCCTCTGGATCACTTATCATGCCTCTAGAGCCTCTGGTCGCCCTACAAAGAGAACCCTAGGAATGGGGCAGACCCTGTAGCTCACCACTCTGGTAAGCAAGAGGCACAGAGCCTATTCTAACCCGAGTGCTTCAGCATGTGGCTTCTGAAACCACTCTGCTGTGTGACCGTAGAGGAGTTCCTTAGCTTCTCTGTTCCTTGCTTCCTCAGTTCCCTAGCTGTAAAATGGGTTTAGGAATAATGTCTGCCTCAAAGGGTTGTTGTAAAGATTAAAGAGTTAAGGCACGCCGAGTAGATACAGTGCTGGCAGAGAATTATGCCTTAGCCTAGAAAAAATAAAGCCCTGTGCCATCTCTGGCCCCTGGTGGATACGGTGGGGCAAGTTTTCAGCTGCCAAACTGACTTTGCAGAAAGAGTGTCCATAGTGCCATCCCCTTGATCCCACAACCACAGCAGACCCCAACCAACTGCCCCATTAGAGCTAGCCTGGCTCACATCTCTAACCTCGCCTCCCATATCCTGCCCTCTACCCCCATCTGTTTCTCCAGTGCAAAAAGCCTGTTCCTTCCTGGGGCCATGGCACTGGTATTCCCTCTGTGGAGCCATTCCCCCCCACCCGCAGCTTATGTAGGACTGGTTCCTTTTATCGCTCCTCTGTCGGCTCGGACGTCTCTGCTAAGTCGGCCTCTCGTCTTATCTCCCGTTCACTCTGGCTGGCCTCCTTCTTGCAGATGCCAAGCCCCTGGGCTCACTGCTGGCTTCTTTGCTCATCGTGCCTCTCTCCTACTAGGCTCTGTGCTTGGTAAAGGCAGGGGTCTTGGCCATTTTGCTCACCAGTTCCTCCCAGCAGGTAGCTCAGCACCTTTCACACAGCAGGAGCTTGGTAAAGCCGTATTGCAGGAGTGGATGAACAGACGGATGGTTGGGTGGATGGACGGATGGACAAGTAAATTCCTGGGTTTTCTGTCCTTCAAGGGTGGAATTCAGGAAACCTCCCCAGGTGTGGCCCCCATGACCCCTTGTGTTCCCCTCTTGGTCTCTGACCCTCATGCTCAGCCCTTTGCATGGGTACATCAGCTCCTTGTGCCCGTCTGGTGCTCAGGCACCTCCAGGTCCCCTCACAGGCCTGATCTGCTCTGCTTCTTCCAGCTAAAAGGCTTTTGTATTCTGCTTGAGGCCTGTTTAGCCCAGGGCTTCCTCTCTAGCAGGCTGACTGCTTTAGCAAGGGGGCAGGGTGAGGCGCTGGCTGAGGGTTAGAACCCTGGCTGGTCCCCTGGCCCACTCCCTCTGCCCACATCCGTGTGATGGAGTAGGCTTCTGCCCTACTAGTTGGTTAGCAGGCTGCGCTGCATGCCTACCACCACCGTGGCCCCCTCCTCACTCCTGACTCCTCAGAGTCCCCCAACGCCTGGCCTGCTGCAGCACAAATACTCTTGTCAGTCCTCATTGGCAGGTGCCACACTAGTCGTTAAATATTTTGAACATATCCACAGGACTACATTATGGCTTTCTTGTTCTGCCTGATACCCCAGTACTCTTTGGGAGCCCCCTTTGGATTCAGTCCAGTCCCAACTCTGGCTGCCTCCCCCTCCCATTGCTCGTCCCTCCACCTCTCCACTCCAGTCTTCTGGTACCAACCTGGATCTAGCTGTGCCTGAAGCCATCCATCCCTAGTTTTTTCACATCAGACAATGTAATGCAAACTTCCACCACATGTAACCCAAATAAATACAGCCTAGATCTCTTCTGCCAACATGGAAGTCACAAGGGGGCTATTGAGCATTTGAAATGTGGCTGCAGTGAATTGAGATGGGTCATAAACGTAATATACAAACTGGATTTCATACAAAGTAGGACAATAAATGAAAACTATTTTATTATTAATTTATAATACCAATGACATGTCAAAGAGATCATATTTTGGCTAGATCCTATTTTGGCTATGTTACGTTAAATAAAAAATATTAGAATTGATTTCAGCTGTTTCTATTTCCTTTTTTCAGTGTTGCTCCTAGGAAAATCTACTTATGTTTGTGGCTTGTGTTATCTTTCTATCAGGCACTGCTGGGCTCCTGGCTGATCAACAAAACATTGGGAAGCAGGAAATCAGAGCCTATCCAATGAAACTAGGCAGCACCCTGGGAAAAACTCCAACAATGCCAGAGAAGGAAGGCAAAGAAGGACAGTTCTGATCTACAGGGATGGAGAGGAAGGGCATCACAGGTAGGGGGCACCTCATGAGCAAAGGCCTGGGAGTGGGACTCAGACAAGATGGGTCTGAGAACCAAAGGTGGCGTAGAGGAGACTCGAGGGTTAAGATGGGCCACTGATTCCTCCAGGGAAGCTGGGAGGAGGAGGAGTTCTTGGGGATGGTGTGGAACAAAGGGACAAGTATTTCACTTGCCCTTTAGCCACCATACATTTTCCGTATGTGTCACGAGGACCCAGGGCTGGGGTAACCATCTCCCTCGCTGTGTAGAATCGGTTCTGGTCCCCGAAATGCTGGAACCCAGAATTGCAGGCCATGTCCGATGCCCACGCCCATCAAAATGGGGCTTCTGAGGCTGGAAAGAAGAGCCCCAATTCTGGGCACAGACAGGACTCAGTGGCTGCAGGCCTTTCCCACCAGTGTGGAGCCAGTCGGAGCTCTCACATTTCCTCCAGAAATTCTTTCATCTTCAAATAGCTGCGGATTTTCCTCTGAACTTTTGTTATGCCTACCAATTTCTGTTTTATCTAGGAAACAGAACACTGTTTTTTTTGTTTCTGTTTCCTGCAGTGCCTTTCTATGGCCACTGGGATCCAGATTCTAGGAGAAATAATCATGTCCTAGGGACCTCAACAGAGAGTAAGGATATGCCAGCAGGGGCCTGGGCAGGTGACAGTGGACTCTTGGAGTCCCAGGAGTCCTTGCTGAGTCATACAAAATCAGGGTGCCCATGCCCCAGCTAGAGTCTCCCCGGGGTAACAATGCTCCCCAAATTTACTACTTCTGCAGTGCAAAAGAAAGAAACCATGAGGGGACACCTGGGTGGCTCAGTGGGTTAAAGCCTCTGCCTTTGGCTCGGGTCATGATCCCGGGGTCCTGGGATTGAGCCCCACATCGGGCTTTCTGCTCAGTGGGGAGCCTGCTTCCTCCTCTCTCTCTCTGCCTGCCTCTCTACCTACTTGTGATCTCTATCTGTCAAATAAATAAATAAAATCTTTTAAAAGAAAGAAAGAAAGAAAGAAACCATGAAAATGACTTTTCACTCTAAGAAAAAAAAAAGACCATTACGGACACCTCTTATGTTCTCCAAAGGTTTCAGCAGATACAGGAGTGAGTGTCTTGGTTTATCAAACTCCCCATAAAAATGAGGCAGAATCTGATGCAGTAGTTTTCTAGGTCACATGGCCTGAAAAAGATTCAGCTTCATTGCCTTCTCCTGGCCCTCAGCTCCCCACTGGCTGCCCCCTCCACCAGGGAAGCTGCGCCCAGCCGAGCCAGGTTCCCCATCTGCACTAGAAGTGCACAGCCCCCCAGGATGGTGTGTGGTTCCATGTAAGTGTGTGTGTGTGTGTGTGTGTGTGTGCGCGCGCACTCCTGAACCTCAGACCACATATGCCCCCACCAGACCCCACACTCCCTGTGGGCAGGGCTTGCCTGGGCCCTTCATCCCCCACTGATCCCCAGCACCTGGCACCTTGTAGGCACCCTGGAAATATTTATTTATTTAAAAGATCTTATTTATTTAATTGAGAGAGAGAGAGAGAGTGAGAGACAGCATAAGCAGGGAGGAGACGGAGAAGCAGGCTCCCCGTTGAGCAAGGAACCCCATGTGGGTCATGATCCGAGGACCCCAGGATCATGACCCAAGCCAAAGGCAGACGCATAAGTGACTGAGCCACCGAGGTGCCCCTGGAAATAGTAATTGAGCAAATGAATGGATAAATCCTACGTTCAGTCTTTCCTGCTAGATATTTACCACACCCCCATTAAGGACCTCAGTCCCTATGTTCCAACCCCCAAGATGACATTTTAGAGGAGTCAATTCTCTCCTAAGGTCTGGCTGTGGGAGAGAAGACATTTCCTTTCTCTACCTAGTCAGTGCCCAGATCGAGTGGCCGCTTTGTGCCAGCCCTAAGAGCCCCAGATAGGTGTGGGGGCAAGAGTGTGTGTTTCCATGAAGTCTTCCCAACGTGCCTGCTGTGTTAAGGAGGTACATTTATAGGGAGCCTCAAATTAGACCGAGCATGCAGCTCTCTATCCTCTGAGAACTCTTGGGGGAAACTGAGGCAAGGGATTTGGAAACATCCTGTGAAGCCAGCCGCTGGAGAAGACAAAGGTCACTGGGGTTGGGCTTCTACCTCTGGGCTCAGATTTGTCTTTCAGCCAGGGTCCCGTTCAAGATATCTGTGCCCATAACCCTCAGGATGCGGGAGCCACGAACCGTGTGGTTCTTCACCACAACTGCATGAGGCACCAAGGCTATGGGGTGAGAACAGGAGCCACAGAATCTTGGCCAGAAGGGGAAGGTCATGGAGGGATGGGTGCCCAGCTCTGGCTGCAGACAGGTGGCACCCACTGATACAAGAGCTGACTTAGGAAACAAGTGGAATTCGATTGGGCAGAAGAAGGCAGGACCCCTGCAGACAGCTCCGTCAAGACGGGGATGTGGCCGATCTAGGGCAGGCTTGAAGACGGGGATGGGCCAGCATCTGTGTCTATGGGTGCGTGCAAGTGTGTGTCTCTGGGAGTGAGAGTGTGTGTGTGTGAGTGTATTTATGCACATCGCACACATGTGATTAAGTGTGTGTGAGTGTGCATGCTGGTTTAGAGATGGATGCGTGTCTTTGAGGGTGAGGGCACCCTGCTGGCCAGTGTGGGTATGGGGGGCATTTTCGGTGGCTGGATTAGTGGCTGTGTGTGTGTGTTGTATGTGGGAATGAGGATTTGCCTGTCTGTGTGGGACAGGGATGGAGCAACAAAGCACTCTGAACTTGGGATGGAGCCATTCAGGGCTTATACCTCTGACAGACTCTTGGGAATTTGCAGACTTGAGGGGAGGAGAGTCAAGTTCAAATCCCAACTTTGCCACTTCTCAGCTGTGTGGCTTTAATAGTTTCTTCTTTTCAAAATTCCATGTTCTCATCTATAGGATGGGATCATTACCCTTACTGCCTCCCGGGGCTAACTGACAGACAACTCTGGGAGGATGCCAAGAAACCAGGCACCTCAGTTCACTCTGAGGAGAAAGGATGAGAAAAGAGTTCCCATTCTTGGTGGTGTTGGAATTTCTAACCATGAGCATGTATTCCTTTTATCATAAAAAAGATGTTAGAAAAAGGCATTTGTGCTCTGGAAACCCTCACTGCCTTTCTCAGCGTGACGGGGGAGATGCTTGTGGTTCTGAGGACAGATGACCGAGGTGGCCAAGCAGGGCATAAGGTTTTTTTGTTTTTTTTGTTTTTTGTTTTTTTTTTTTTACCAGGGGACAGGTCCTGAGGGTGGGCAGGCGCTGGGTGGCTTCCCTCTCCCCAGGAGCCAGCTGGGGATGTTATGGTAGACAGGGAAGCTGCTTCCAGGAGGCCCTCTGGCTTGCCTTCCTGGCCAAGGAGAATTGAGACCAGCCCCAGTCACCCTCTAGAACAGGTCCTACAGAGATGCAAGGGGTTACATGAAATGGAAACTGTTCACATGCTTATTTTTCCTTTCTTTTCCTTCCTTTTATTATTGTTTTTGTTTTTAGTCACCTGGCACCCCCCCACACAACACACCAATGAATCACAAAAAAGCTATTATCAGAGATTAACTCTGGTCAGGGAGAGAGCTTTCACTTTCCTTTTTTGTGCCTTTCTTAATAAGGATTGAATTTTCCAAGTGTGTATGTTTTTTCTTTCTGTCTCTGACTCCTCTTCCTGCAAACATCAGGAAGTCTCTGGCCAGAGATTCCTGCCCTTTGAGAGTTTTCTTCTTTGAATCCCAGTGTGTTAAAAGGAAATTAAAACCTTAGTCACTCCTATCATTTTAAAAATACAAAAATGCTGTATTTCAATACTTTACACATTTTTACATTATATATATTTTTAAAAATTTTAGCAGGCACTACACGTACATAATGTAAGAATTTGAAAAACTCCAACATCCTTTCCTGATTAAAAAGAAAAAAACGAAACAACTCAACAAACTAAGAATAGAAGGGAACTTCCTCAACTTGATAAAGGGCATCTTGAAAAACCCACAGCCAACACCATACTTAATAGCAAAAGACTAGATGCATTCCCCCTCTGATCAGAAATGAGACAAGGATTTCTGCTCTGCTCTCCTTTATTCAACATTTTGTTGGAGGTTATAGCCAGGAAATAAGCAAAAAAGAGAAGTAAAGGCATCCAGACTGGAAAGGAAGAAGTAAATTGTCCCTACTTGTAGATGACATGATTTTATCTTATTTTTTTAATTGATGACATGGTTTTATACACAGAAAAGTTTCAGGGAATTAGCAACAAACAAACAGACAACCCTCACTAGAAACCCCACTAGAAACAAATGTAGTGCTGTAAGGTTGCGGACAGGTCAATATATAACGATCAACTATATTCCCATATACCACTTACGAGCAAGCCAATAATAAAAATGAGGAAAACAATTCCTTTTAGAACAGTATCCAAAAGAATAAGATACTTTGTAATAAATTTAACAAATGCAGTGAAAAAAAGTTTTGCACAGTGACAATTTTAAGTTGTTGCCAAGAGAAATTAAAGAGATCTAAATAAACAGACAGACATTCCATGTCTCTGGATTGGAAGATTCATTTTCTTTTTTTCCTCCATTCTTCTTTTTTGTGGGGGGAGGGACAGAGGGAGAGAGACTCCACACCCAGCAGGGTGCCCAACTCAGCTCCATCTCACAAACCTGAGATCGTGACCTGAGCCAAAAGTGAGTCAGAAGCTTACCTATCTGAGCCACCCAAGTATCCCTGGGAGACTCATTTTCTTTTTTCTCTAAAAAGAGAGAGTCACAGTGAGAGAGGCCAAAATGTAGAGGCAAAACTTTAGAACTTTTAGGAGAAAATCTCTGTGACCTTGGGTTAGGTAAAGCTTTCTTAGATATGACAGCAAAAGAACAATCCATAAAATTAAAAAATTAACAAATTGATTTCATCAAAATTTAGAACTTTATGAGTCTCACTGTTAAGGAAATCTAATCACTAGGGGCGCCTGGGTGGCTCAGTTGTTAAGCACCTGCCTTCTGCTCATGTCATGATCCCAGGGTCCAGGGATCAAGCCCCGCATGGGGGCTCTCTGCTCAGGGGGAAGCCTGCTTCTCCTTCTCCCACCCCCCCACCTGTGTTCCCTCTCTTGTGATGCCTCTCTCGGTCAAATAAATAAGTAAAATCTTGAAAAAATTAAAGAAGAAAATCTAATCACTAAAAGTGAATATTCATAAGTTATGCGTGTGATTAAAGACACAGAGAACACTTTGTAGAACACTCACTACTCAGAAAGAAGACAAATAATCCAATTCACAAGTAGGCAAAATTGGGGTGTCTGGCTGGCTGAGTTGGTGGAGCCTGCAGCTCTTGATTTTGGAGTTGTGGGCTTGAGTCCCATGCTGGGTGTAGAGATTACTTAAAAGTAAACTCTTTAAAAATGGGCAAAATAAGCGAATAGATATTGCCCTAAGAAGCTGTATAAACATCCAGGAAGCATATGATAAGGTGTTCAACATCTTTAGTCATTAGTGAAATGTAAACCACAATGAAATACCAATTCATACCACAAGAATTGCTACAATAAAAAAGGATAATATTAAGTATTAACAAGGATGAACCTACAACCCTCATGAACTGATGATGGAAATGCAAAATGGTACATCCTATTTGGAGAAGTTTGGCAAGTTTCCTAAGAAGTCAAATATAAGTTTTCTATATAACCCTAGGAATATTTACCAAAGAGAAATAAAAACATAGGTCTACACAGAGACTTACATATCAATGTTTAGAGCATGATTATTCATGATAGCCAAAGAGTGGAAACAACCCAAACGTCCGTGGATGGATGAATGAATAAACAAAATGTAGGACATACATACAAATGGAATACTGTAATTCAGCCACAAAAAAGGCAAGAAGTATGGATGCATGCTCAAACCTGGATGAATGTCAAAAACACTACGCTAACTGAAAGTCGACAAAAACAAAGGGTCACATATTGGATGATTTCATGTCTATGAATTTTCCAAAAAAGACAAAGCCATAGAGACAGTAAATAGTTTAGTAGTTGTCTGGGGTTGAAGAAAGAGAAAGGGATGTGACGGCAAATGAGCGTGAGGGCTCTTTCTAATGAAATGTTCTAAAATGTAATTGTGGTCATGGTTGCGCAACTCCGTACATTTACTAAAAACCATTGCATTGTACACTTCAGAGAACAAAACAACATGATAACAAAAGAATGTACAATTTATTTATCCATTCTACTGTTGATAAACATTTGGGTAGTTTCCAGTTTGGAACAATTATAATTCTGCTAATGTGGACATTCTTGTATATGTCACTTGGTAGACATATGTACACATTTCTCTTGGGCGTTATCTAACAGTAGAATTCTGGATCACAGGGTATGAGTACACTCACCTTTAGTAACTACTGCCGAGGAATTCTCCCGAGTTTTCTCCAACTTACTCTCCATCAGCAGTGTATGAACTTTCTCATTACTCTACATCCTTGCTGACACTAGGAATGTCTGTCATATTCTTGTCAGTCATTTTGATGGGTTTGTAGTGGGTACCTCATTCTGGTTTTAATCTGCATATCCCTGGTGACTAATAAAATTGAAAGTCATTTCAAATTTTCTTTGATTGTTTTTCTGACCACTTGGAAATCCTCCTTGGGAAATTCTGGTTCAAGCATTACTGCCCTTTTTCCCCTCCTTAAGTAGTCTGTCATTTTCTTATTGATTTTCAGAGTTCTTTATATATTCTAGATAAAAACTTTAAATCCCACTTTTTGACTTTTCACTTAACAGCGTTTTCTGGTGAACACAAATTTTAGTTTTAGTGTAGTCTAACTAATCAGGTGTTTTCCCTTTATGGTTTGCACTTTTTTTTAAAAAGATTTTATTTGTTTATTTCAGATAGAGCAAGAGAGAGAGAGAGAGAGAATGAGACCTCACGCACAAGCAGGGGAAGCAGTAGGCAGAGGGAGAAGCAGGCTCTCCATTGAGCAGGCAGCCGGATGTAGGGCTCCATCCCAGGACCTGAGCTGAAGGCAGACGCTTAACTGACTGAGCCACTCAGCTGCCCCTATGGTTAATACTTTTTAATATCCCCAGTTAAGAGGTTATCTCCTACTTCAAGACCACGGAGATATTTCCTGTTTTCTTCTAAAATACTTACTGTTTTCTCACATTTAGATTAACAATCAATATGAAATTGACTTTACATATGGTTTGAGGCAGGGGATCCATATTTTTTTTTCCATTTGGGTCATTGATGGATACAACACTTTTTTTTTTTTTTTTAAAGCACAACAGTTTTGTTTGTTTGTTTTTTATTTGACAGACAGAGATCACAAGTAGGCAGGGGCGGGGGGGGGGTGGGAAGCAGGCTCCCTGCTGAGGAGAGAGACTTGATCCCAGGCCCCTGGGATCACGACCTGAGCCAAAGGCAGAGGCTTTAACCCATTGGGCCACCCAGGTCCTCCAAAGCATAACAGTTTTAAAATAAGTCTTGACTCTGATGGGTAAGTCCTCCAGCTTTGTTTTTCTTCCTCAAATTGCTTTGGTCATTTTAGGTCTTCTGCCTCTCCATATAAATTTTAGAGTCTTTTTTTTTTTTAAAGATTTTATTTATTTGATAGACAGAGATTACAAGTAGTCAGAGAGACAGGCAGAGAGAGAGGAGGAAACAGGTTCCCCGCTGAGCAGAGAGCCCCATGCAGGGCTCAATCCCAGAACCCTGAGACCATGACCTGAGCCACCCAGGCTCCCCAATTTTTAGGGTCTTAATATAATGTGATAAAAACCATCTTGTGATTTTTGACTGGAATTACATTAAATCTATAGACCAATGTGAAGAAGTCAGAAGTAGACTTCTTTACAATTTTGAACTTCCAGTCCATGATCATGGTATATTCCTCCATTCATTTAGCTTTTCTTTAATTTTATTTTCAAAAACATTCAGTGCGGGGCCATTGGGTGGCTCAATCTGTTGGGCATCTGACTTTTGATTTTGGCTCAGGTCATGACTTCAGGGTTGTGAGATTGGGCCCTGTGTTAAGTTCTGCTCTCAGCAAGGAGACTGCTAGAAATTCTCTCCCCCTCTGTGCCCCCTCCTCCAGTAAATAAATAAATAAATAAATAAATCTTAAAAGGAAACAAAACATTTGGTGGTTTTCAGCATTGAGGTCTTGCATAACTTTGATTAGATTTATTTCTAAGTTTTTGTGGAGGGTATGTATTATGGTGAGTGTTGTGAATTGTGTAAGACTGATGAATCACAGACCTGTATCCATGAAGCAAATAATACATTATATGTTAATTTAAAACTTTTTATTTCTAGGTTTTTATTTTTATTTTATTTTTTTTTAAAGATTTTATTTATTTTTTATTTGAGAGAGAGAAATCACAAGTAGGCAGAGAGGCAGGCAGAGAGAGAAGAAGGGAAGCAGGCTCCCTGCTGAGCAGAGAGCCCGATGCGGGACTCAATCCCAGGACCCTGAGATCATGACCTGAGCCAAAGGCAGCGGCTTAACCCACTGAGCCACCCAGGCGCCCTATTTCTAGGTTTTTAAAAATACAGTTGTAGGGAAAGCTCTATCTCTGGAAGGAGGTGTGCTGACGTGTTAGCCTCTGTCCCCAAACTCCACTGTGCTTCTGACATGAAGAGAGTGGCACGGAAGCCAAGGCCTCCTGAGGGAAAGCTGGAAGTAGGGCCCATGAGCCGTGAGGGATGTGAGGAGGTAAGAGCCACGGCTGACCTAGGGAGACTGCAGCAGCCCCAGAGAAAGATCCAGATCCAGGGAGAAGCTAAGTCACCAAGATGGCCGAGCATCTGGCATAGGAAGCTGGAGGTCACGTTCCTGAGGGCAGGGGACCCCCCCCAACGATGTGATCATTGGGGCAGTCCCATTCGTCTCCTTAAGTACTGTTTCCTGTGTGTCCTTAAGGCATGACCCCATCCCAGAAGTCATGAGCACATCCTGTTCCTCAAAGTCACTGGGTCTGATGGAGATCTTCCACTGACCCTTGAGTCAACTGGAGAAGGGGGCCGCCTCTTTCGGCTCCATACCCCCGCGCTGGTCAAGGTGGGGTGGCGACTGGAGACCCTCTGCCGTCCCCAGACCAGGGGAGGGGACTGAGCTGCTCAAGGGCGCCCTGGTGCCCCTCTGCCCTTGCCCACTCTTCCCCACCCCAGCTGTTTGTGGGAATTCCATGTCTCCGTCTGGGAGGTCCAGGCAAATTCTTTCTCCTACAGATGGTCGTAAGTCTGTGACCTCCTCCAGCTGACCTGTCCTGCAAGAGTCTTCCGGAGCCATTAGACAAGAGGGCCACTGCATGCTGTGGGGTGGCGGCGTCTCTCTGCTCCATCCATTCCTATATCCCCACCTTCCTTAGAGAATCTCCTCTGTCTTGTCCTTAACCGCTGAGGTGGGACCCCAGTCCTGCAGCCAGGATTTTCCAGAAGCTCCACTTGCCCTATCCCAGCATCTCCCCCTCTCCATGCCCTCCTTCAGGGCTCTTGAACACTGGGCAAGAGTGGGGGAAGGTTTCATGAGGCCGCAAAGGAGCAAGATAGAGGCGAGCTCAGAGGAGAGAGCACTGGACTTCACGGACATCGTCCCTGTGAAAGTAGCAGGTGGTAACTCGGCCTGGCTCTCTGTTATGTGGATTGACTTATTTAATCTTCACAGAAGTCCTTTGAGGTGGGTACTCTTGTTTTCCCTGTTTTGCAGAGAAGGAAATAGGCACCAACGGGTTAGGCTGCTTGCCAAGGTCCACAGCTGTAAGTGATAGAGCCAGGATCCAAACCCAAGTGGTTTGACTCCAGAATGTGGGCTCTCGATTCGTATAATCTGCTGCTTCTCCCAGCCCTTGGGACCTCTGAGCTCTTGGTCATGCTGTTCTCTCCTACTGGAATGCCTTTCCTCCCTCCTCCACCTCCCAAAATGCACCCCTCCAGACCTAGCTCAGTGCTTCCCCTCATATGCTCATACTCAAGCCAGGCAGAGCTCCAGGCATCCTCCTCGAGGCCACCAGGCTGCCCCTTCTTTCCACTGTGGCGTGGACACGCCATGTTGGCTTTGCCCAGTCATGACGTCGCTCCACAGCAAGCCATGAACATTTCCAGGCAGGACCTGGGCCTTGTCCACTGTGGTGTTTCAGCCTCCAGCACGTAGCAGCAGACCCATCCAAGAGCTGTTCAGTGTCCCAGATGAGGCTCGCCTCAGCTTCTGCCTTTCTGGCTCCTGTGGGATTTTGGATAAGTCCGTGGGACTTGGGATAAATCACTCCTCCTCTCTCACCTCAGAACCATCTCCGTGGTTCCCAGGACTGAGCTTTGTTCTCTAATTGTTCCTCAGCTGCTGAAAGCCCCATCTCTCCCTGCCAGGGAAATCACCTGAGGACTTTCCCTCCATAGGCCATTCTCTGGGAAAGAGATGGGAGCTGCTGGTTGGGCCAGTCCTGACGTTCTGGGACTTGGAATGTCCTGGAGGAATGTCTGAGTCACCTTCCTGTCTGAGGAAGGCATTTGGCTGCTCTCCCTGGGGGGATGAAGGGCCAGGAAAGGTCCTGAGCCTTCTGTCCAAGCTCTACTCTTCTTACCCAGGCCTCAGCCGGAGGGTCATCTAGTAACAGCAACTTACTGATAAATTGTTACGAAGTAGGGGCGCCTGGGTGGCTTGGTTGGGCGGGCATCTGACTCTCAGTTTCGGCGCAGGTTGTGATCTCAGGGTTGTGAGACCGAGCTTCGGGTTGTGCTCCTCGCTCGGTGGGGAGTCTGCTTGAGTTTCTCTCCCTCTGCCTCCCAACCACTTGCATACTCTCTCTAGCACTAAAATAAATCTTTTTAAAAATAATAATTGTAAATAATAATAATAATTATTATTATGAAGTATTGTATACTACCTCATCCCAACCTGTTCCCAGCGCTGTGCATTCCCGAGCCAGAGAAGCCAGGCAGCAGGACAGTTAGGACCATAGGTTGGGGTCAGGCCAGAGCTCCAGCTCCAGGGTTGCCATTCCTTCCCCTCTCCAAGCCTCAGTTTCCCCATCTGTAAAGTGGGACAAGAGGGCCTTTCCTCCTGGGTCACTGTAAAGAACCCACATGTAAGCCACACAATGCCTGGCCCGTAGCTACTGCTCCGAACCTGGCTTCGACCATTGCAGAGATGAGATCTGCGAGCAGCTTCGGTGCAAAGAGTAGGTGTTCTATTTTTTCTTTTAAAGATTTTCTTTAGAGAGTGAGAGTGAGAGTGGGGGTGGGGGTGCAGAGGGATAGGGGGAGAGAGCATCTTGAGCAGACTTTGCACTGAGCATGGACCCCCACACGGGGCTTGATCTCATGATCCTGAGATCATGACCTAAGCAGAAATCAGGAATCAGACGCCCAACCGACTGAGCCACCCACCCAGGCGCCCCAAACAGGAGGTGTTCTCTTCACTCCACGTTGGCAACATTGAGCACATGATAAATATCCAAAAGACCTCATGCAATATTCCACTTTTAGCCCTACCTCAGTGGCTGTGTGACTTTGGGCAATCTGCTTTCCCTCTCTGGGCTGGCCCTCTTTGTCTGGGGGTGGATGTGAAGTTGTCTTAGCTGACACTTTAATATCAAGGCCCAAGCGAGTAGTAGGTCACCGGAGTCATTCTGCAGTTGGCAGAGCTGACCTGGTCTGATTTCTGTCCCTAACCGTAACCAGCTATGTGACAAAGAGAAGTTCTTTGACCTCTTGAAAACTCTGTTTCTTTATCTATCAAGTGTGTCCAGATTCTCCCTTTTTCTCAGTGTTGTTCTGCGATTCCAGCCCATGAGGAATCCTTGGCGTAGACCCAGAACATTCAAAGTGTTCAGTTAATTAAAGATTATTTAAGAGAGAGGAAGTGGGGGCAGAGGGAGGGTGGTTGTAAATCATGTGTGTGGGAGCCCTGAAGAGCAACAAACTCCAGCTGGTGAGGCTGAGAGAGGGGCTCCTTGGAGAAGATTGGCCCGAAGGCCCAGAGAGGGAAGGTGACCTGCTCTGTGCCACACAGCTGTTGCGGCAGAGCTGAAAGGGCCTCCACAGATTTGGCCCCAGTTTGGGCTGGGAGGCAGCAGTCTGTGACAGGGGCAGGCCTTGGCTCTCAGATGACCCCCCCAGGAAGGGGGATGCCATTTTCCAGTTTGTACTGGGAAGGTCTGATTTCCTCTCCTCCTTCTGAGAAGCCAAAGGCTCCCAAAACAAACAAACAAAGCTTTGTTTTATTTCATTCAGTGAATGATTTGTTTTACATAATATGTTTCAGCAGGGGCAGTTTTTCCCTGCTGATTTCACCCTCTCTCTTGAGGAAAGGGCTTCAGAACAGGAGGCAAGAGGGTTCTAGATGTCTCTGGGCCTCAGTTTCCCCTTCTGTGAAATGAACTGATTCTACAGGTATGCATGTATTCTTGCAAACCATGTACTCTTGGGCATCTGTCTGGCTCAGTCGGTGGAGCCTGTGACTCTTAATCTCGGAGTTATGTGTTCGAGCCTCACGCTGGTTGTAGAAATTACTCAGGGAGGGAGACAAACCGTAAGAGACTCTTAGCTCTAGGAAACAAACTGAAGGTTGCTGGAGGGGGTTGCTGGGGGTGGGGATGGGGGGATGAGGTAATTGGGTGGCGGGCATGAAGGAGGACCCTTGATGTAATAATGAGCACTGAGGGGACGCCTGGGTGGCTCAGTAGGTTAAAGCCTCTGCCTTCCGCTCAGGTCATGATCCCCAGGGTCCTGGGATGGAGCCCTGCATTGGGCTCTCTGCTCAGCGGGGAGCCTGCTTCCTCCTCTCTCTCTGCCTGCCTCTCTGCCTACCTGTGATTTCTGTCAGATAAATAAATAAAATCTTTAAAAAAGAAATAATGAGCACCAAGTGTTATATGCAACTGATGGATCACTGACCTCTACCTCGGAAACTAATAATACACTACATGTTAATTAATTGAATTTCAATAAATATGACACATACACAAAGTAAAATCTTTGAAAACAAAAATAAAACAACAATGTACTTTTGCAAGCCACTGATTATATTGTACAGTGGGGGGATAAAAGGAACAGAACAGTGTGCAGAGAAGACTGCAGCATTAGGAGGGGTGAGGGGAGGGAGCTGTATACATCCGGTTGCAGAAGCAGAAAATACTCCGCAGGGCTCTGTGAGGAATCAGTAACAGGGGTTGCCTCTGGGGAAAAAAAACCAGTCTGGGATGAAGAAATGTTCACCGTTTATTCAGTTGTACTTTTTTTTTTTTTAAGTAGGCTCCCTTTTGGGGCGCCTGGGTGGCTCAGTGGGTTAAGCCTCTGCCTTGGGCTCAGGTTATGATCTCAGGTTCCTGCGATCAAGCCCTAAATCGATCTCTCTCTCTCTGTCAAATAAAATAAATAAAATCTTAAAAAAAATTTTTTTTAAAGATTTAAAAAAAATTAAATAAGGTAGCCTCCGTGTTGGAGCCCTATGTGGGGCCTGAAACCAGGATCCCAGGACCCTAAGATCAAGACCTGAGCTGAGATCAAGAGTCGGACGCTTCACCGACTGAGCCACCCACTATTCTTTTGTATCTTTTAAAATAAAATTGTCCGCTTCAGCTGTGCCATTCCCCTGGCCTCCCTGTTCCATTTCTGGCTCCTCTGTTGGTCTGCTGCTTTTCCCAGCCAGATCATCCAGAATAATCTCTTTAATGTCTGGCCATCTGATTAATAAGCTTAATTCCCTCCCCTCGCATGGAGTGGCTTCTTCCCAGGTTCCAGAGATTAGGACATGAGCATTTCTGGGAGGCCGTGAATCTGTCTACTGTATATGACTTTGATCAATTTCCAGTTTTTTGTTTTTGTTTTTTTATTAACATATAATGTATTATTTGCCCCAGGGGCACAGGTATGTGAATCATCAGTCTTACACAATTCACAGCGCTCCCCATAGCATATATCCTCCCCAGTGTCCATCATCCAGACATCTATCCTCCTCCCCTCCAGCAACCCTCAGTTTGCTTCCTGAGATTAAGAGTCTCTTATGGTTTGTCTCCCTTTCTGGTTTCGTCTTGTTTCACTTTTCCCTCCCTCCCCCTGTGATTTTCTGTCTTGTTTCCCAATTTCCTCTTATCAGTGAGATCATGTGATAATTGTCTTTCTCCGACTGACTTAATTCGCTCAGCATAATACCCTCCAGTCCATCCACGTCGTTG